>NC_037594.1:7490165-7806138 GCF_003073045.1 Pomacea canaliculata | reverse complement strand
CCCCAGCCCTTGTCTTCCAGCCAGGATTGGTGCTCTGCAACCTGCTATGGGGATCGTGCCATGTCCAGAATCCCAGCCCTGTATCCATGCCAGGTTGGTGCCTGGACTGGCGATGGGGGAGGTGCCATGCCAGAACTCCCCAGCCTGTCTTCAGCGTTGGTGCTCTGGACCTGCGATGGGGGAGGTGCATGTCAGAAATCCCAGCCCTGTCTTCCAGCGCAGGTTGGTGGCTCTGGACCTGGCGATGGGGAGGTGCCCTGCAGAACCCCAGCCTGTCTTCCAAGCCAGGTTGGTTCTCTGGACGGGCGATGGGGGAGGTGCCATGCCAGAATCCCAGCCCTGTCTTCCCAGCTCAGTTGGTGCTCTGACTGCGATGGGGAGGTGCCATGCAGAAATCCGCCAGCCCTGGTCCTTCAGCAGGTTGGTGCTCTGGACGCTGGCGATGGGGGAGGGCCATGCCAGAACCCCCAGCCCTGTCTTCCAGCCAGGTTGGTGCTCTGGACCTGGCGATGGGGGAGGTGCCACTGGCCAGAAATCCCAGCCCATGTCTTCCGCCAGGTTGGGTCTTGGACCTGCGATGGGGGAGGTGCCAGCCAGAATCCCCAGCCTGTCTTCACCAGTTGTGCTCTGGACCTGGCGATGGGGAGGTGCATGCCAGAATCCCAGCCCTGTTCTTCCAGCAGTTGGTGGCTCTGAACCTGGCGATGGGGGTGCCATGCCAGAAATCCCAGCCTGTCTCCAGCCAGGTTGTGCTGCTGGACCTGGCGATGGGGAGGTGCCATGCCAGAAATCCAACAGCCTGTCTTCCGCCGGTGGTGCTCTGACCTGGCGATGGGGAGGTGCCTGTCAGAATCCCACAGCCCTTCTTCCAGCCAGGTTGGTGCTCTGGACCTGGCGAGGGGAGGGCATGCAGAAATCCCCGCCTGTCTTCCAGCAGGTTGGTGTCTGACCTGCGGATGGGGAGGCTGCATGCCAGAATCCCAGCCCTTGTCTTCCAGCCAGGTTGGCGGCTCTGGACCCCTGGCGATGGGGGAGTGCCATGCAGAATCCCCAGCGCCTGTCTTCCAGCGCAGTTTGGTGCGACCTGGCGATGGGGGAAGGTGCAATGCCAAGAATCCCAGCCCTGTCTTCCAGCCAGGTTGGTGCTCTGGACTGGCGATGGGGGAGGTGCCAGCCAGAATCCCAGCCCTGTCTCCAGCAGGTGGTGCTCTGACCTGGCGATGGGAGGTGCACTGCCAGATCCCAGCCCTGTCTTTCAGCCAGTTGGTGCTCCTGGACCTGGCGATGGGGAGGTCATGCCAGAATCCCCAGCCCTGTTCGCCAGGTTGGTGCTCTGGGACCTGGCGATGGGGAGGTGCATCGCAGAATCCCCAGCCCTGTCTTCCAGCCAAGTTGGTGCTCTGGACTCTGGCGATGGGAGGTGCATGGCCAGCCCCACCTGTCTTCCAGCCCAGGTTGGTGCCTGGACTAGGCGATGGGAGGTGCCATGCAGAATCCCACCCTGTCTTCCAGGTGCTCTGGAACCTGGGGGAGGTGCCATGCAGAATCCCAGGTCTTCCACAGGGGTGCTCGGAGGTTGGGGAGGATTGCCATGCCCTGTCTTCCAGCCAGGTTGGGTGCTCTGAATGGGGGAGGTGCCAGCCAGAACCCAGCCCTGTTTCCCAGCCAGGTTGGTGCTCTGGACCTGGCGAGCCATGAAACTCCCCAGCTGGCCAGGTCTCTGGACCCTGGCGATGGAGGTGCATACTTCCCTGGCGCCCTGTCTTCCAGCCAGGTTGGGGGAGGCGATGGGGAGTGCCATGCCAGAATCCCCAGCCCTGTCTTGCAGCCAGCAGTTGTGCTCTGGACCTGGCGATGGGGGAGGTGCCGATGCAGATCCCCAGCCCTGTCAGGGTGGGTGCCTGGACCTGCGATAAGGGAGGTGCCATGCAGAGGATCCCCAGCCCTGTCTCTTCCAGCTCAGGTTGGTGCTCTGGACCCTGGCGATGGCATGCCAAATCCCATCACTGCTACTGCCCCAGCCCTGGGGGAGGTTTCCAGCCATGGGGAGGTCCATGCCAGTAATCCCCCAGCGCTGCATCCAGGTCGAGTCTCTGACCTGGCGATGGGGGGGTGCCAGAGATGCCCAGAATTCCCCAGCCCTGTGTCTTCCAGCCAGGTTGTGCTGGCGAATGACCTGGCGATGGGGGAGGTGCCATGCCAGAATCCCCAGCCCTGTCTTCCAGCCAGGTGGTGCTCTGGCTATGGGGGACGGTGCCATGCCAGAATCCCAGCCCTGTCTTCCAGCCAGGTTGGTGCTTCTGGACCTGGCGATGATGGAGGTGTGCCATGCCAGAATCCCCAGCCTGTCTTCCAGCCCCAGCCTCTGCTCTTGGTGCTCTGCGATGGGGGGGAGGTTCCATGCCAGAATCCCCAGCCCTGGGTCTTCCAGCCAGGTGTGCTCTGGACCTGGCGATGGGGGAGGTGCCATGCATGCCAGAATCCCCAGCCCTGTCTTCCAGCCAGGTTGGTCCTCTGGACTCTGGACGCGATGGCGATGGGGGTGCCATGCCAGAATCCCCAGCCCTGTCTTCCAGCCAGGTTTTGTGCTCTTGCACCTGGCGATGGGGATTGAGGATTGCCATGCAGAATCCCCAGCCTGTCTTCCAGCCAGGTGTGCTGTCCGCTCTGGGACCTGCGATGGGAGTGTGCCATTGCCAAATCCCCAGCCTGTCTTTCCAGCCAGGTTGGTGCTCTGGACCTGGCGATGGGGAGGTCCAGCCAGAATCCCCCAGCCCTGTCTTCAGCCAGGTTGGTGCTCTGGACCTGGCGATGGGGGAAGGTCATGCCAGAATCCCGCCGTCTTCACCGACCTGTCTTCCAGATCCAGCTGTTGTTCTCTGGACTGCCAGACAGCTGGGGAGGTGCCATGCCAGAATCCCAGCCCTGTCTTCCAGCCAGGTTCTCTGCTTGGACCTGGCGATGGGGGAGGTGCCATGCCAGAATCCCCAGCCCTGTCTTCCAGCCAGTTGGTTTGCTCTGGACCTGGCGAATGGGGGAGGTGCCATGCCAGAATCCCAGCCCTGTCTTCCAGTCCAGGTTGGTGCTCTGGACCTGCTGCGATGGGGAGGTTGCATGCCAGAATCCCGCAGCCCTGTCTCAGCCATGCCAGAATCCCCAGTGTTTCCAGGTTGGTGCTCTGGACCTGGCGATGGGAGTAGGTGCATGCCAGAACCCAGCCCTGTCAGCCAGGTTGGTGCTCTGGACCTGGCGATGGGGAGGTGCCGCAGAATCCAGCTGTCTCCAGCCAGGTGGTGCTCTGGGACCTGGCGATGGGGAGGTGCATGCAGAATCCCCAACCCTTCCAGCACCATGGGGTTGGCCATGCTCTGGACCTGGCGATGGGGAGGTGCCATGCCAGAATCCCCAGCCCTGTCTTCAGCCAGTTTGGTGCTCTACCTGGCGATGGGGGAGGTGGCCATGCCAGAGATCCCCACCCTGTCTTCCAGCCAGGTTGGTGCTGCTAGCATGCGAATCCAGGTCCCCAGCCCTGTCTTCCAGCCAGGTGGTGCTCTGGACTGGCGATGGGGGAGGTGCATGCCAGATGCTCTTCAGCAGGTTGGTGCTCTGGACCTGGCGATGGGGAGTGCCATGCCAGAATCCCCAGCCCTGTCTCAGCCAGGTTGGTGCTCTGACCTGGCGATGGGGGAGGTGCATGCAGAATCCCAGCCCTGTCTCCAGCCAGGTTGGTGCTCTGACTGGCGATGGGGAGGTGCCATGCCAGAATCCCCAGCCCTGTCTCAGCCAGGTTGGTGCTCTGGACCTGGCGATGGGGGAGGTGCCATGCCAGAATCCCCAGCCCTGTCTCCAGCCAGGTGGTGCTCTGGACTTGGGGGAGGGGAGGTGCCATGCCAGAATCCCCAGCCCTGTCTTCCAGCCAGGTTGGTGCTCTGGACTGGCGATGGGGAGGTGCCATGCCAGAATCCCAGCCTGTTCCAGCCAGGTTGGTGCTCTGGACCTGGCGATGGGGGAGGTGCCATGCCAGAATCCCAGCCCTGTCTTCCAGCCAGGTTGGTGCTCTGGACTGGCGATGGGGAGGTGCCATGCCAGAATCCCCAGCCCTGTCTTCCAGCCAGGTGGTGCTCTGGGACCTGGCGATGGGGGTGCCATCCAGAATCCCAGCCCTGTCTTCAGCCAGGTTGGTGCTCTGGACTGGCGATGGGGGAGGTGCCATGCCAGAATCCCAGCCCTGTCTCCAGCCAGGTTGGTGCTCCATGGACCAGGTGGGATGGGGGAGGTGCCATTGCCAGAATCCCCAGCCCTGTCTTCCAGCAGCTCTGGACCTGGCGATGGGGAGGTGCCATGCCAGAATCCCAGCCCTGTCTCCAGCCAGGTTTCAGGTGCTCTGGACCTGGCGATGGGGAGGTGCCATGCCAGAATCCCCAGCCCTGTCTTCAGCCAGGAATTGGTGCTCTGGACCTGGCGATGGGGGAGGTGCGATGCCAGAATTGACAGCCATGTTGCTCTGGACCTGGCGATGGGGGAGGTGCCATGCCAGAATCCCAGCCTGTCCTCCAGCCAGGTTGGTGCTCTGGACCTGGCGATGGGGGAGGTGCCATGTCCAGAATCCAGCCCTGTCTTCCAGCCAGGTTGGTGCTCTGGACTGGCGATGGGGGAGGTGCCATGCCAGAATCCCCAGCCTGTCTTCCAGCCAGGTTGGTCTCTGGACCTGGCGATGGGGGAGGTGCCATGCCAGAATCCCCAGCCCTGTCTTCCAGCCAGGTTGGTGCTCTGGACCTGGCGATGGGGGAGGTGCCATGCCAGAATCCCCAGCCCTGTCTTCCAGCCAGGTTGGTGCTCTGGACCTGGCGATGGGGAGGTGCCATGCCAGAATCCCAGCCCTGTCCTTCCAGCCAGGTTGGTGCTCTGGACCTGGCGATGGGGGAGGTGCATGCCAGAATCCCCAGCCCTGTCTTCCAGCCAGGTTGGTGCTCTGGACCTGGCGATGGGGGAGGTGCCATGCCAGAATCCAGCCCTGTCTTCCAGCCAGGTTGGTGCTCTGGACCTGGCGATGGGGGAGGTGCCATGCCAGAATCCCCAGCCCTGTCTTCAGCCAGGTGGTGCTCTGGACCTGGCGATGGGGAGGTGCCATGCCAGAATCCCAGCCCTGTCTCCAGCCAGGTTGGTGCTCTGGACCTGGCGATGGGGAGGTGCATGCCAGAATCCCCAGCCCTGTCCTCCAGCCAGGTTGGTGCTCTGGACCTGGCGATGGGGAGGTGCCATGCAGAATCCCAGCCCTGTCCTCCAGCCAGGTTGGTGCTCTGGACCTGGCGATGGGGGAGGTGCCATGCCAGAATCCCCAGCCCTGTCTTCCAGCCAGGTTGGTGCTCTGGACCTGGCGATGGGGGAGGTGCCATGCCAGAATCCCCAGCCCTGTCTTCCAGCCAGGTTGGTGCTCTGGACCTGGCGATGGGGGAGGTGCCATGCCAGAATCCCCAGCCCTGTCTTCCAGCCAGGTTGGTGCTCTGGACCTGGCGATGGGGGAGGTGCCATGCCAGAATCCCCAGCCCTGTCTTCCAGCCAGGTTGGTGCTCTGGACCTGGCGATGGGGAGCCATGCCAGAATCCCCAGCCCTGTCCTCCAGCCAGGTTGGTGCTCTGGACCTGGCGATGGGGGAGGTGCCATGCCAGAATCCCCAGCCCTGTCCCAGCCAGGTTGGTGCTCTGGACCTGGCGATGGGGAGGTTGCCATCCAGATCCCCAGCCCTGTCTTCCAGCCAGGTTGGTGCTCTGGACTGGCGATGGGGGAGGTCCATGCCAGAATCCAGCCCTGTCTCCAGCCAGGTTGGTGCTCTGGACCTGCGATGGTGCCATGCCAGATCCCAGCCTGTCCCAGCCAGGTTGGTGCTCTGGACCTGGCGATGGGGAGGTGCCATGCCCCCCAGCCTGTCCTCCCATGCCTGTCCTGGCTCAACCATGGGAGGTTGGTGCTGGAGGCCCAGAATCCCTGTCTTTTGGTACCATGGTGCCCCCCAGCCCTGTCCCAGCCAGGTTGGTGCTCTGGACCTGGCGATGGGGGAGGTGCCATGCCAGAATCCCCAGCCCTGCCTTCATGCCCCCCCTTTCCATCAGCCCCTCCTCTCATTGGTAAGACTGTGTCATCATGGGCTGGTAGGAAGCCGGTGACCGATCTGACTCACCACACGGGGTCTGAAGTGAATGGTGTTAGAGGCGGGTTAGTCTATGCGATGATTCATATTTTTATCGCCCTGTACCTTGTTGTGGCTACTAACGGACCATATGTATATGTGGGTGAGGCCGGGTGGACAGCGTGTTTCTAAAACTTACAACTGTTCTAAAGAATAAAATTTAGAAATAAACAAATTTACAATAAAAGCTAATGGATTAAAAAAACACAGTATGTCTTCAAAGTTAATAATTTTGAGAACGTTTCAGTAAAGTGTCTTGTTTTTTGTTTTTATAAACTGGCATGATAAATAAAAAAATTTTAACAGATAGCTGCTGACGTTTTATTACTTTTCATTAGTGATGTTGGTAACTCTACAATTTAATCACAGATTAAAGAGACGAAGCTACCCAGACAATGCCTGATAATATTTACCCACTTGGTATTGCCCCAGCCCCTGGACTGACATACCCGAGCTCGCATGCAGCCCAAACATTTAGCAGTCTTTCGCAAAGTCAAGCGACAATGCCCAAAGATCCGTAAAGAACTTTGTGACATTCCTTCCTTCCACACAAAAGAAATAGCAAACTTATCCACTCAGGATTTTTTCCAAGTGCTCTCCCACATACAGACCCCACCACCTGACTATGACCTGATAAAAACCATCGGACTGTAAAGGTTCAATTTGTGTAATGGACTAGTCGGCGGAAGGTCTTGTCTTTTTCTATAACTGTGAGCATCTGGACCACCTAAGTGCTGTGCCGAGCTTTCTAGTGCTACCTCTCCACCTTCCCCTCCTGCATTCCATCCTCCCTCCCACAAAGACAGCCACACACGGACAACGGACGTCCTGCCTCTGTGCTGCTGAGCAGTGGAGCTCTTTTCCTCATCACATTCGTAATAATAAATTTTCATATTATTGATTCCATGTCTGTTGGTAGACAGTCTGCAGCAGTTTGTATGGCGCTGTGTACATATTATGGGCAGCACAGCCAATTCCTGATAGTTGACACTGTATACTGTATACCATACTACACAGTGTGAGAGCTCTCGACAGAAAGATGGATAGTTTTCAGGGAAATTGATTCTGAGTTCTTTCTGCAGCAAACAAAATCATATAAACATTCTCCTTGCATTTATATATATATATATACACACGTGCACTTTCGTCCACTGTAAATAAACACATCAAACGCAATAAGACATTGAATAATTTCATTAATTTTTTTCGATTTTATTGTTTTCATCGAACAATTCACACGATCCACACAGCTATATGCCACTGATTATAAACCTCAGGTAACCATTCAACAAGACTGAGTTCCAGAAGACTAATTCCCATACACAGACACTAATCAAAGGTATCACCATGGTAATGAGGGTAAAGGTCTGAAATTATGCACACCTTTGTTTGTTTGTAGACACTAATGGCGGTAAACAAAACATTCAAATATTCCATAATTAAGCCACCTGAAGTGCATGTGTTCATGCTTTTCAATTTCTTTCTATATTAATGTTAAATTCGTGCAAGGCCCACAGGCTGGACAGATATAAAACTAAATTTCAGTGGCTCGTGACGTGGGTGCATGTCCTGGGCACGTGACCACCCACGTGACCCACCCACCCTGCCTTGCAGCCGTGGTGGTGCTCTTGCCCGGTGGTAAAGCCAGGCCGACCCACCCACCCCGCCTTGCAGCCAGGGTGGTGCTCTTGCCCGGTGGTAAAGCTAGGCCGACCCACCCACCCCGCCTTTTCTTGCCGATTCGCTGCGTTGACTCGGGTAGTCCATCAGGAACTGGAGGGGTCATGCGGTGCGTGTACGGCGTTTGTGTATTACAACTGAAGACCAGTGTGGGCTGTGACGGTCATTCCTTGCACAATCATTGCAAATGATCGACTAGATATCGAAAATACAAAAACAAATTATGATTAAAGACATCATTGTTTCTGGTGTAAACGCTACTTCTTCTATCAATAGAAAAGCTTCAGAATGAAAGCGAAACGACTAGAAGACTAAATGAATAGAAAAAGTTTTCTCCATTCTTTAACTTTCCTGTGTGATATATTTGTGTAGTAAAAGTTACATCCTGATGCATCTTGTTAAAGATAACAAAAACAGACACATTAAAATAATGAATTTAAAAGTAAGAGACTTACAATTTTTTTGTTCCTTTTATAGATTGCATTGTTATATGTGTGTGTGTTTGTTTGTGTTTTGTCGTGGAGCGGACGGTGCTTAATTTTAATACAAATTTTCTTTGTCTACTACCTGCTTAATCGAAATACTTATCCGGGAACTCAGTCTGCAACGTAATTAAAGTGTGTAAATAAAAAACTTTTGATGAGAATAACTTATGTGTGATCGCATAAATGACCATGGTATTGAAGTATGACATTTTAAATATTAGAATAATATCGGTCTTTAATATATTTATGATCTGCGGATAAATGCAGTTGCCTGTAGACACAAACTCTGTCAATAGAACAAACGACAATCACATCGACAGGTCTTTGTGTTTTGTGGAACGAAAGAACGCGTGTGGACACTTAAGTGCAGGAATGTGACATCTGCTGATAGAGTATGACCCTGACATGCAGAAATAATATTAAGTTATAATATTAAACATACTGAAAGAATTTCCATGACCATGTTACTGCCCCTTGCCATACCGACACGATAGTCTCCCTTTAACCAGCAAAGTAAGGACGTGCTCCAGCCTGGAGTGATTGTACTTGTAGTTCTGTCAAAAGTCAGCCTGATAGGTTGTCCCCTAATAAAATAAAAGCCCTCTCTCTTAAAGATATTGCCGTCTACTTATGAAAAATAATGTAAGATTAATTTTTTCTCAAATTTTGATCACACGAAAAGTAAATGAGTTTAAAGAAGGTGAGATTGTAGGTGGTGCCATCTAAAACAGGCAGCATGTAGCTTCCTTCTGCATGAAGACAACAGACATAATAATCTTTCCTTTGGGTTTCACAACACCATTCGTCTTCATCTCTTGCATGATAATGACCCTTTGTACAACACGTGTGGTCGTCTGTTAGGTTTAGCGAGATGAAACTTTTGTTCTCTGTGATCGTGTAAAATGCAAGAATCAGTGTCCCAAACTCTGTGTGAATATCCCAGTTCCTTTCTCCGGGTGAACACCTATATACCTCACGATGCGCAGAAAGAAGTCAGACAGGTCACATCTCATTCCTCCACAGAAATGCCAGCTCCGTAGTTCTAGTCATAACAATGGTATGTGTATTGATGTCTGTTTTTTTCTCTGTTGCTGGAAATACTTGTAGTTATCTAGCTCCAGAGAACGAATGTTAGGAGTCATTCAGGTTTGGAGAAAGAAAATCTTGCATCAAGAGTGCTCGGTAATTACCAAAGTGCACCCAACTAGACTTTAAAGGATCTGTGACTATTTCGATTTCTTTTTAATGGTGTCTAAGGAGAGAAACATAGAAGTTGCATATCCTCTGCACACTTATGTAGGGGACGTGTGTATGTACATACCACAAGACATAGGACAGAGGCTGGAGAGCAACAGACCAGAATGGACACCACTACCGGCATTTGGTCTTTCATGTTACCCAACTACATTGTTTAAAAACTTTATATGTACAGTATATATAGATATGTGTGTGTGTATTTGCCTGCGCTCATTTAGACTGAAGAGAAAGAAGGATAATAACCACCAATATGTTGGATACGACTTTAAAAAACAGGTTAGCTGACAACTTCATTCATCGGTTTATAAAGAACATAACTCCAGAAGTCAGAAGTGAGTCTTTTATTTACAATTATATTATCTTTTTCCGTTTCGCTGACTAAATTACAGTTCACGCAGGATAAGATTTGGTGCTGAATAGGTATTAATACTTCTAATGAAATAAATATGATGAATAATTAGTGAGTGTTGAAGAGGATTTAAAAAGTGCTTAATAGATATTAAGAAGTGGTTACTAGGTATTAATGAATGTTGTAGTAATAACTATGCTGCCTCACGCCGTTGTACTCATCCAAACCTTAGCTTTCGTAATGAGTCAGAAAAGAAATGCGTGGATATACACATCACTTGTCCTGTGAACCAGTAATATGTTTACACATATATTTTAATACTTATCTGCTGCCTTTGACAGGACAGAGGTGTTCTTACAGTCTATGAAACTTTAGTTTTAAGGTTAATCCCAGGCACTACTCTAATGCTCTAAGAATGAAAAAATGAATGAAGAAACAATGAAAAGAAATGAATGTAAAAATGTTGAAGGTTCTCGGCGCACAGACGAATTCCAGCAGTCGCTATATCAAGGGTTGGCAACTGAGATGATCTTGTTTTATACTGTCGATCTTGCCTTCCGTGGCCATGGTGTCAGTCTTTTCTATAAATTTGTCCACCGAATTTTCGCAGGTCTGCAACAGGAAAAATAAAATTTTACATGTAGAGTAATGAATGCTCAATCATGCATTATATGATCACTATTCGTTGTTTATACGGCCTGTTTGATCGTGTGTGCATTTACATTTCTCTGTTTAATTATGCATGGATTGACACAAATGTTAAATCAAGTGTTACTATTTGTCCCTACATTGGTACACATGGACAGATTTTACACGCTCTTTCTACACTTCTTATTTTGTCTGCCTCTACGTCTACTATTGTATCTCCCTGAGCAAATGTATTTTATTGAATGAAAGGAGTTGAATGAATGTAGTGCCATGTATGTTTTTTCAATTGTGTTTAATATTATAAAACAATTAATTACGGATTCTGACTACACAGTTGACTGATGGTGTGGCTTGATTTTTCACAGTTCTTATGTAAAGTTGTACAGCTAGAAAAGTAATAATTTTATAAACGCTGATTTATGAAACTGAAAGGTATTCTATTTAATTCCTTAAAAGCTTTCAATTAATTACTTCTTCTAGTTTCTTGTCCTGCAGGATGAAGAATTTTTATGTCTTTTCTAAAAATGCGGCAAAGACACGGCGAGTTTCCAAGAGTAGTAGCAGAGGATATAAAGGGGCTGCACTCCTTCTTTGTCCTTACTTGTTAAGAAAAGTAGCGTCCCTTTAAAACGTGATGCTAGAGTGCAGCCTATGTCTACGCTCTCTGGTAGTAGTCTCTGACAAATAAACAAGTAAATAAAATGGAAAAATAATAAACCTTCAAGAATATGACGTTAGAGGAATCTTCGGCCTCCTGGGAAGGTTCCTTCATGTGGAACATTTTCCGGGTAAAAGGGAATACCAGCTTTGGATCGAGAGTAGCCTTGTTTGTGGGGCCTGACGAAGGGAAAATGAATGCAAGACCAGTCAACGACAACAAAAGCTGAAAACAAACTTTATGCATAAGTCAGGAACAAAAGAGTTTCGTTTGTTTGAATACAGTCGGACCTCGACAAATCGACCTTCCCTTAGTCGAAAACCTCCCTACATCGAATTAATTGTTAGTTCCCGGCCAAATACCTGCGCCTATTACGCCATGTTCCCTAACTCGAAAACTCCGTAAGTCGAATTTTTTTTTTTCGTCCCTTTGAGTTCGACTTATCGAGGTCCGACTGTAAATATAACTTTTGTCTGCTTTAATATAGAGAAAAAGTGGACGGCAAAAGCATTGAGACTGACCTGTGATGAAACTGATAATGATTCCAGCTGATGAAAGTTACCAAGAACCCGATGACTGCGAGCCACAGGTAAGAAATGTCATAAATGGAGAACGAGTTACCTCTGATTTGAATACAAACATAAAACAACATACATGGAAATTGAAATCGCAGTCGGGTGGCGATAAAATTTCATGAACAACGCATTATTGAAGCTAAGTAAATAATTTTACTGATACAAATTTTAAAAAGTTATAACAATACGTCAAAAGTAAAGGAGCAAGATGAAGAAATAAAAGGATGATGACGAATGAAAAAACAAGATGAAACAAAAAAGCATAGATTGTAGCAAAATAAAAATAAAAATAAAAAACAGAGAAAAAATAAGAATAAACTAGAGAAAACAAAAGTAAATAAACGTATAAGAAAAAAATAGTAAAAGGAACAGAATAAAGAAAAGTAGAATTAGAAGTGAAAGTAAAAGCAAAAAAGTAGTATAAGTGAAAGAAATAGAATAATAAGAATGTGGAGAAAAAGAGAAGAAAAAGTATGAAAAGTAATTCAAAAGAGACTTGAAATTGCTAAAATTAGAAACAGAAAGTGATGGCAGAATATAATTATTGATCAACACAAGAATAGAGTTCACAACCACTTTAATTACCGATGTGCGTGGGAGACGTTCGTGATGTTACTGTTAGGATTCGTGTCCGTAGACATCACCACATCTGTCATGGAGATATCTACAGTCGTAAGGTTATAAATAATGGAGGACGAGTAACTGTTATTTCTTGGGCAGTTGTGTGTCGGCCCCGGGGGTAAGGCACGTGTAGGGGCGCCGTACAGCTCGCAACCAACAGTTAGCCACAGGTTGACGGCGATACCAAGAAGTCCACCTCCGATGGCGCCCTGGTGGTGATGGACATGGAACTTTCAACAGGAAACAGCAAACAACAGGACCGAGATCAATGCAGCAGGTGAGACTTGTCGTGTTGTCATTGTGTTCTTTCGTGATCTTTTTATTATTTCTCTCTATTTTTCTATTTTTCTTAGCTTTCTCTTTCATTGTCTCGGTCTCAAAAGTAAAGCAACACGAATTATTATTACATAATCTGGCAAATGTAAAAATATTCCCTAAAAAGATAAACTAAAAAAGGTATTTATAAACAATAACGAACAAAGAAAATATTACATATTTATTTCCCCAGGGAACCATTCCTGCCAAAAAAAAGACTCCAATGATTGGACCACCGCAGGCTCCATCACTGTATTGTTTATCTGAAAAACAATCTTATTCTTAGTATACTAGAATTTCTTTTACTACTTCGCACATTTAGAAATATATAAACAAAGGGATACAAAATAACTGAAACTAGGTGACGGCCAGATCTTGGCTCTCTATGCAATCCCAAACAGTGGTACCTGTGTGACTGGACCACGCAGGGTGCGAGCGAGGTATGCGAGACCAATAGTGAGACCTCCAAACAGCAGCACTGGAACCGAGGGCAGGTAAACTTTATTAGCACAAGGCAATGTGATATCTTCTAATCTGTTAGCTGGTCCTTCTGTTCATAAAAATGTCATTACTATTTGTTTCCTTGATTCCTCTTTTTTATTTTCTACTTAGCTGTTTCTCCTTCTGTCCTTCGAAGTCTGTCCTTGTCTCAGGGGTGAGAGCATGCTTTTTCTTGAGCTTCATTATACGCTATATAAATTACACTCTTTTTATTATTACATTATTTATTAATAAATAAATAGTATTTAATATAGAAAATCAAAGTTTACGAAGTAAATGTCTGATGTAAGGTTTTTAGAAAAAGTAACTTGACTACTTTAAATTTTCTGCGTCTGGTATTTCCAGGAAATAGTCTCATAAATTATGTAAGACACGCTTACCAGTGATTTTAGCAATAAAAGTTACAGTTGCATCCTTGTAGCCTCTCAGAGGTCGTGCCAGGAGGTCCTCCACAGTATTGGCACCCAAGGAGTTGATACCGGAAGACAGAGTGCTGATGAACCATCATAGTCATGTCTAGTTTTGAAAGAACTATTTTAATATGGAAAGGATTTTCTGTTTAAGATTTTTTATTGTTTTACCCATCCAGATATTCAGAAAATATATACATATACACACATTTCTATCTTTATAGAGTCCCACACACAGAGTGTGATCAGTCTGTAACAGCTGATACATCAAAATCACATGTTCTGCCTCACTCATTTGTTCTCGGATTTTTCTAGACTTTTAAAGCATATCATGTCATTGTGTATAGAATCAAATAAATCAAAGTATATAAACACTTTGAACTAAAGATAAAAAGGGATAAACTTTAGCGGGGATTCTTTGGTTTTACTCTCTCATTCTTAGGTAGATGTTACATCTGCTTAAATACATATATAAAAAAACACACACACACACACTATTAACTGTTCTAGGTCACCAAGCTAAATAATAACAATCTGAGCTAATCTCGTGGCTTATTTGTTTACGTTATTAACTTGCACTTATTATAGTTATGAATATAGTAAGAAGATACATTACTTGTATTTTGGTCAGTAAAGTTTTAACAGTGGTGGAATGTTAACCAATATTTGTGTGTTGTGTGTGTGTATGTGTGTGTGTGTTGTTAAAGGTTTAAAAATGAGATTTTAACAAATTGTGTAGGGAATGGAGGATATTGTCTGTTACTTTACCTGAGTGCACCACTAAACAGCATAGACATATATAGACCAGGCATACCGGCAAACTACCCAGCAGCTGGGGACGAAGTATGGCATCATCTGAAATGTAACGGTATTACCAGGAATTAGAAAGTCAGTCAACTAGAATTCTCTCTGAATTGCTGGTAAAACACTTCATCCTCTAAGCTTTTTATTTACTCACCTGGTTTCTGTTATCGATGATACCCGCGTGATAGGCATCACACCCGAGTTTGACGACAGAGGCGTAGAGCAGAATACCCGTGAGAGTCGAAACGCTCTCAGTGAAAATGTTCATGGGAGCATTCAGAAGGAAGGCTCTGGCAATGACATACAAGTCCGTACTTGTGTTTAGTTTCACTGGGAGAAGACTTTGAACTCCTTAACCATGTAGAAATGTCTGAATATTTTGGTTACGCATTGTCCATAATTGAAAGAAACACTGACCATAGGAATGTTTAACCAGTGAAGAGGTTTAATTCATTACTAACATGAGAGTTCTCAGTTAGGAAACTCTCGTCTACAAAATACAATGTTTACAGACAAAAATGTTTTATTGCGAATGTTCACTGTTCTACATCACCAAGTGGTTTTTCAAAACTACATGTTTTACCATCTATCGAAAACCAATAAATAATTGAAAAGATTTACAGTTTGGCATTCTTCAGTGTCTTCAAGGCTCTGATGCGCTTGAACATAGGACTGGCTGAAGCAGTTGGAGAGCCACATGAAACAACCGCCAATAAGGGTGGACCACAGGGAGTGACGCTCACGAACATCCGGGTTAATCCTGACACAAACACAATCAAGATTGCTGTTGGTGGTAGTGGATGATGATTGATGATTGATAATGATGGAAAGGAAACTACAATATCAAAAGCTTACTCGTCGAACTCTATTCTTCCTCCTTCCGAGGCAATGCGGAATGCTTGTGTCAAACTGCCCACATGGAGTGTACCCTGTTGAAATAAACAAACAGAGGTAATAATTTTTACTTTTTGTGCAGTTTGAGCTTAAACTTGTCTTCATGGTCTCAGTTTTAAAGGAAAATAATAGAATTCTCTTTCAACGTACATTATCACGTGATCAGATACCATTCAAAACACATTCACTGGATGTCACATGGTTCTCACGTGACCACAAGCAGTACCAACCACAAACTGACCCACTAGTACTCACCATAATGATAACAGTGGTGACACCGATGATGTAAACTATCATTTGGAAGACATCTGTCCAGACCACGCTCTTAATGCCACCCTGTCAGGAGGAAAATGTGGCATTCCCACGCATTATAGAAATCATAGATAAAGTTTATTAGAGATATCTGGAGCAGAAAAAAATTACATTTCAGTCTGTCCTACTGTTACATAAAAAACTTCTTTATCAGGGAATTTAACTTAGCTTCATCTTTTAGAGATCTTTGGAGATGAGTGCTTGGAATAAAAGGGATCGATAAAGACAATTGTCATAATGTGATTATTTAGCAACTAAATTGTATTTAAAATTTCCTTTACTTAAATTATCATCACAAGTAAAAGATTTGATAAAGAACAACAACAAAACAAAAAAAAAAAAACCTGTATGCTAATACTGGACTCATTGAATATCGACTCCTTACTTTAACAAAGTTCATCGGGCTTTTATTCATGTACATAAATGTATTTTGATACTTTGTGGTATCCTTAATGCAGCTTTTTACTTACCACTGCTGTGTACAAAGTGCAGATGCCACCCAGAATAGCAATCGACACCCACAGAGGCAAACCAGCAGCTGTGATAACACAAACAAGAGCAAACGTGAAAATGCTAAGGTAGGCAACTGTGACAAATATTGGGAGAGGGAGAGAGTGAGGGGAGTCAAGAGGGAAGGAGACACCACTGTTACCTCCTTTCAAGTCTACCTTTCACTCCCCCACTCAGCAGCTTTTGCACGTGCACGTGTACACCTGTCCTCTACAAGTCTGGTATCGTGTCTGTCACCATGTGCTTGTGCTACATGTCTCTCTTGGTGTCTTCTGTAAACATCTGATTTTAAATCACACATTCTCTCTTCTACTGACCTGTTTGTAGGGCTATAGCTGGCGAAAACAGAGCCATCGCCATATAAAGAATCTGTAAATATGGAAAATATATGCCAGGCATTTAAACTATAAAATTTTAAGAGTAAATTTTGTTTATTTGAGACTTGCCAGATAATATAACCATATGCGATAAAGGATTTCGCTAGCTCTTTAACCATCCAAAGTTGTGTAGTTAGCTAACACCTGTGTGGCGTGGAGGGCACTTTACTGGTCAGGTAAGCAACTACCCTCTGACAGCGATAAAGCAGCGACCTTTACATTTCTTCAAGAGGACAGTGACAATAAAAACGAGGCTTTAGTCCGGACAAGATGCCGAAGGAAAGGCTGCTACTTCTGTTCAACTCCGACATTGAAGAAGAAGACTTCAACAGATTCGGTGGACAGGACGATGACGACACTCAATAAATGTGATCATCCTAAGGTAAACTTTATTTTTATTGTACATATTTGTGGCTTATAAACCACTAGATGTGTCAACTCCTGAACAACACATTTCATTGGTCTTGCAACTCTGAAGTGGCAGACTACAGAAACCTGGCCCACCCGTGTCAAAATACTGAAGCTGGCTATGCAGAGCCACCCGTTAAGGACACCTGCTTCAGAAAATCGAGAGACGCCTATTGTGAAGATCTTCCTAGTTGCTGGCACACTTTAAGGAGAAAACCCACCTTTATAGCCGAAGCAAAGAATGCGTCTCTAGAGAGGGTAGGGACAATTGCCAACTCGCCCCAGGGGATGGAAGAAAAGAACATGAAACTTGCGACACAAACATACAATATGCAGGCACATCAGAAAAGGGAGGATTGAAAAAAAAGGTTAGGGCTTGAGAACCGCGCTGCAGGCGACGAATGTGTTTGAAAAGAATGCTAAAATCTCGTCGCATCTGAATCCTTCAACCGGGTTACCTAGATACCTGTCGGGGCGGCTTGACACTTCAAACTTGCGTCTACCGCTCGTCACATCACGTGACAGACCTCACACTGTCGGTGAGAAGTACAAGCCAGGAACTGTAAACACATCGATGCTTGTCTTCCGGTAACATCACTCTCGTTCGTCTGTTCCTCAAACCAGAAGAAAGTTTGGTTTCTGTACAGAGGACAACAGGTAGAAGTTTGCTCCTCGAAGCCGGTGGACTGTTGGACTGGCATTGCCGTTACCTTATAGCACCTGACCATTTGAAGCGCTCGTCATGCCAGACACCCGCTAGCTTACTGTTAGACAACTTTCCATAGCTAAGCAGCTAGTATTATTATCTCCTATGGTTATGATATCTAGTACACTCAAAGAAGAACTTTTTCTAAATTAATCTGCCGGGGGCGTGCGAGAAGCTAATTATATTAGATAATGAGAGAGAAAGAGAGAGAGAGAGTCAAAGATGACAATTCTGTTACAGATGCATACACCAAGTGAAAATAACATTTCGAAGGTTGATTTCTAAAGCTGACAGGTTGGTTATTGCACTTTGGCAGTGATAATTCAATATTTAGTTAAATAAGCACTCAAGAATATTCTGAAATTTGCCAGAGAGAGAGACATTTTATACACTGGTAAAAACAGTTCTCTACTCACCGCCTTTAGCATGCCGAGGCTGGTGACGAGCAGGCGGACACACCTAGATTCGAACCTCAGCTCAAGGTACTCGTAGACGCTGGTGATTTGCAGTGGGTACATGAGAGGCACCACGGTGAAGAGACTGACGATGTAGGACAAACCTATACCACAGCCTAGGTACAGGTACATCGTGCCATTGGCATACACCTCGGCAGGTACACCCAAGAAGGCGATGGCCGACTGGTAGGTGATGCACATTGACAGGCAAACTGGGAGCATAGACATCTGACGGTTGCCTAGGAGATATCCCACCTGACGTGAAAAAAAAATAAAGAAAGGCAAATCATTTGCAGCTTGATTCATGAATTTGTTAGTTTTTACCTTGTGAGGCTCTTCGTTACCAAGAGGGAAGGTGATTGTGAAAGAACAGTCATCACATGATTTAGGCGTTTCTGGTGAGCGAGAATTAACTTGTCAATATAAGACTCCAGTCATACTGTCAGGAACACTGAGGAATTGTTTTGCAGTGTATTAATATTTGTAAATGATATACGATAAAAAAAAAGTGAGAGAGAGAAGCATACTAAACGAACAACTATAGTTTCCTCTATGAATTACACAAGGGTTGAAGTAAAGATTTCACAATGTCAAACACACATTGTGCAGATTTTCGGTTTAGATCAAGTGTAAATAAAGAAATAATACTTAAGAATGTAAAATAGAACTAATATTGGCCCATCAATTGTTAGGATAAATAGTATGGGTCTTAGATGATTACTTCAGAAACTCTAAGTAAAAATGTCTTTTGATGTTTGGCCTTTAACGATCACAAAAATGTATGCCTGTCAAAAAATATTTTTATTTTATCTATTTAGTTAAGAGTGCATAGTGCTTTGATTGGAAATTTAAAAAGTTACACTGATATACAAACCTTTGTTTTCTGGCCGCCCTTGTACACCGCAAAGAAAATCCCGATGCCAAGGGAAACAATCAACAATACGGCAATGACGACGTAGTCTAGCCAGTGAAGATAATTCATCTTGCCCTCCGCTGGTTCTTTACAAATCGTGGTCAGCTTTAGAATCTGACAATAAAAGCATAAAATATTACATTCTTAGCCATGTGGTCAAATCCCTTGCTCCGTCGCCAATGGTGACTGGTAATTTTTCCACGGTACTACCTTCACCACTTTCTGTCTCCATCGTTCCCGAAGTGCAAAGGGCACATCAAATAGGCCAGCCAGCTGAAGGATCATTTGTTAAAGAAAGTTATCTATGTGTCTGTACTATTTTTGGTAACACAAAATTGCACGTTAGCTTAGCGTGTATGCGAGTATTCAAATAAGGTATTCAAATTATGTGCGATTGTCAAAGTCATCGGAGTAAAAATATGTCCTGATATTTCCGCATTGTAATTAAATAATTTTGTAGGAAGACATGAGACACGGGATACAGTGAGGCTTGGCTGTCCTGGGTTCAGCTCTCATTTCGGGCACACTGTTATTTCTCTGCATGTTGCATGTGTTTACAGGGGTGACTGCCTTGTGATATAACATTAGTTGCTGGCTCGGAAAACATCAATTCCCTCTTCACGCATGTTGAACAACTGTTGTGTTAATTGGCTGTTTACATTGGCTGAAATCAGGAAATAATTAAATCAATATTATTCAAGCTGACGTGAACCAGAAAACTGTGTTAATTATCACGCACCATGCATGCTCTGCATGCTCTACTGGTCCTGTCAGTCGCATCGTGGATGTGAGCATTCTCGATGGATGGTTCGAAGACTTTACAAAACCCTGGGAAAGGTTTGGAGGGACGAGCTTCTTCAGCTTTTTGGCAAACCATTCGGCATAGAATCTCTGAGGGTTTTGTAAGTGTATAATGTTTAAAGATCTGATTAACTTTTTTTCAAGCTTTAAAAGATACGTTTCCTAATAATCACTTCCTGGATGCTGTAGTTTCCTCAACCTTGCCGACCTACATCATTTACACAACACATATTCTGGTGCACTTAAACACACCACTACAGTATTTCTGGGTGTTGCTGTAAACACATTAGACAATCGAGTGTCTAATATCCCGTGAGGACAATACGTTTGCTCATCTACCGCTATCTTATGTCTTACTTACTACAAAATATCTCTGACAATGTAACATACCTTCAATGTCTAAAGGGGATAAAAGCTTCAAAATTCAGGTGTTCAATAAACTTTATTACATTGTAATATTTTATTAATATATTTTCTTTTCCTTAACAAGAAAATTGTCCGGAATACGGAATAACCTAGTTTTCGTACCGAAACCGATCTATTTATATCCGACCAGATGGACAAACCTGATCGTAGTAGAGACAATAGTATGGCAGATAACATCCGAAAGGAAGTAAACAGTATTATAGTTTCTAAAAATTCTTGACCATTAATACTAACTAGGTCGGAAACAGCTCATTTACTTCAAGAAAGAAAGGAGGTAATAAATGAAACAAAGAAAAAGATTGAAATAAATTTCACATGGAAAGAGAAGGTCTGTTTCCTTCATTCAAAGAGCCCATAAAATTTGTAAATGGAGAACAAGAAAGATTACCGTCGTTCAGCGAAGATCACGGTCAGAAGCTGGTCGACCCGACAGTTTCAACCAAAGTCTGCCTTTCCGAGAAATACAGAATACTAAATTCAGTCCCTCTATATGGTTTCAGCAGGTGGCTTCGCCACTACAGGCGTCTTGGTTGGTTGGTGACTGGAACAGGGCACGCAGGTGTGTCTGACGGCTACATCATCACACGAGGCCGCGTCAGTGTAGACAGAAAAGGGACTGAACTTTGTATGTGAACTATGTACATAGAGGTGAAAACACAAGTCTCCTCCAAGGCACTTGGAAAATCGCTCTCTACGTCTTACAGTATTCTACCTTTGTGTCTTTAAACCTGATAAATACCATACTAAAATAGCCAAAGTTAAAAGCTGGACATCCTCCCACAAAGAAAGTTTAGTCCTCTGCTAGCCTGAGTTGATGCTGATGAAATGCCAGCCTCTCCAAGAAACTGAGTCTGAGACACACTCCGGAACACAATCAGCAGCGATACAAACTGAAACTACCCCAACACCTGAGTATACGGCGACACACCTGACGACTCTGACCTCACGACACCCGCTGGCTGACGGCGACACACGAACTGTACATCAAAAGGTGGCAGCATTCCTACTTTCTCTTTCTCTCTGCTACTACTTTAGCTCCAGCTGCTCTGACACTCATTCTCAAGGTTCGCAAACATTCTACAAAGGCATCTGGTAACTAAAGGGAAACAGAAGAAAAAGTCATTTCCCCACCAGGATCTTTTGAGGTTTTCAGAATTAGTTTCCCAGTATCTCTTGTAAAAGGTGAGCATGAACTTCGGTTTTCAAACATCTTTGCGTTTAACAACAACATAAACGTCTTCACTCACCCTCACGGTCTAGCAAACTTTTCAATAGATTTCGCCGCTCTCCTGCACAAATCCATCTGTCTCTTGAATACGGCGATTTATTGTAAATAATCTGTTATGAAAACATTTCGAAGTCAACCTACCATCACTTCCGTCTCGGTTTCTGAAAAGGTCTCGTCACTCTTGACCGCTTTTTCTTGTGCAGGGTGAGGGGCAGGGGTTCTTGCCTCATTGAAGGAAAGGGTATAGTCTTGTATAGATAACAATATACGTACACACTATAAACATACATACTATACACCAGGTAGATCACTGAAATCTGAATGCCTCACCTTCCTCACTGTCACTTAGAAACCCATCTGCCGTCACACATGTCACTCTGACATCCCAGTCTGCATTGTGAAATTTTGTCAAACTTCTGAAAGCGCCCCTGGTGTAGGCCACGGCCTCGTGAACTTTGATTTCCATAGCAGATTTTTTCTGGCGTCTGGATTCTGCATTATTCTATATTTTGCAGTTCCCTCTTTCTCAAACACGATAGCTCTTTCAGTCAGTTCAGCTGGTAGTGAAATTCTGTTGTGTGGTTTATATCTGAGGACTGAGCGAGCATGAAAATAATGCAATAAACTCTGAATGGCGTGGTTGCCCCCCAAATTTTTTTACAAGCTCTTCCATCCCTTGTTGAGAAACTTGCAATAAGGTAATGACTGAAAAATTTAGGTCGGACAATGAAATAGTGAATGGAAGTTATGACTTGCGGGCAACACTGTCTTCCTCTCTCTCTCTCACACACTCACTCTTTCGCTCTCATCAACCACTGCATAAACGATTCTATAGAATATGGACCTATCTGCATTTTCCCACTACTCTCAAAATCCGTAAAATTCACACTTATCTTCAAATTCACCTCTTAGAATGTACTTCTTCACATCATCCAATTTTGATTTAGACCCAAGGCTCTTGCCACACACCACTAACATTTATAGCCGAGTCTCATATTATTCATATAAGCAATATAAATCAATAAGATAATATCGCGCAACGCTTTTCGTAGACTGGGCTAAAGCCTTTGACGCAATTGATAATGAGCTGTATAGAACTATACGAGCTTAATAACTGCTTCATCCAATATCACAAATCACTTCTGTTAAATAGAACACAGTCACAGTTAATAACCAAAGAAGCTGTCCGCTTGAAGTATAGTTGAGGGCTCTAAAGGACTCAGTATTCGATCGTTGTGCGAGTCAGTGCGTGTATGACAACATTCACCACTCGCTTCACCAGTAATAAAATCTGGTAATCAATGATGTGAGCCTTTATTTTATAGTTTTTTCATTCTTTCCTCGTTTTTATGACTAAACAGCAGTCAAAATAATAGAGAACCCAAGGGCTAACAGGGGAGTGAGCCAGGTTAATCTTACAAGTGTTTATTATCCTGATGCTGAAGAAAAGCAAAGTATGTGAATCATATATGAATGACTAATTAGTAAAAAGTACTAAATAGGTAGCAATAAAAGCTAAGATGCATTAATGAGTACTGAATAGATTTCCCAGGATTGCATTGAGGAAGCGAGCAGGTTAGGAGCATGGGTTATTCCCCTTGTTTGTTTTAAGAAGAATGAATTGTCACCCTTAGCTGTATACTATTAGCAATGCATGGTAAAAGAGCGTATGACTGAACGAAATGTTTATGTGAGCTCAGTTTTGTCATTCCCAAACAAGTCGAAGTAGAAAGACGCAGGGGAGATAATTGTGTGTGTGTGTAAGAGACTGGTAATGCGATTAATTCATTGCCTAGACAAGGTAATGGATGTGTATTTTTCTATCTTATTGCTATGGATAGCTTTGTAACAGTCGGCAAGGGAATGATGTGAAATCTTAAATATTTGATTGTTAATTTCGTTATTGTAAATAACTGTTTCTTCCTGGTTGTAACAAAGAGTAGAAATTAAATTCGATATAATTTATTTTCCAAATAATGCAAGGAATTACCATTAGTGATGAGAGGCACAAAAAAGAAAAAAAGGCCAGAAAAACAGGAAAATTGGAGAGAAAATTAAGAAATATTTCTAAAATAAAAAAAAAAAAAAAGAATGTAAAGTTCCGAAGACCTTCCTGCTATCTCAGAAGTTACATAGAAGAGCAACACTAGAAGGTAGGTGTCAAATGGTTAATGATTAGGCTTTGTCTTGTCAAACACCACTTCCACGACCATGGTATCCGTCTTCTTCAAAAATTTCTCCACCCGTTGAAGGTAGGTCTGAAACAAAGAAAATAAGTTTTAGAGAATTTGACAACATAAAGGACAGGCGCTGTGATATGACTTTGCATCTTATACAAGTGTGTGTAGAGATGCTCAATTAGAAAAGTACTAATTATACTTCAATGTTATAAAATAATTCTAGAATGAAACTAAGATGTCTGTAATAAGACGAACGTACACTTACTTTTTTAAAAACTTCTTGCCTAACAGGACAGCTGACTTTTTACATATTTCTTGTTTTGAAAATGAGTTAAAGACGGGCTGGTACTCTTGTTTGCATGATTGTGACACACTAGCTTATTGACTATTCTAAATAATTTAATGTGTTGCAATCAAGCAAACAAGAAGTACTACACAAACAAAGAAGAAATAAAAAGCAGCATACCTTCATGGCGATGGCGTTAGAAGTATCTTCTGGTTCCTGTGAAGATTCCTTCATTCGGAACAACTTCCGTGTAAAAGGGAATACGAGTTTTGGGTCGAGAGTAGCTTTGTTTGTGGGGCCTGACAAAAACAGATGAAAATATGCAGACTGCAGCAAAGACAACATAAACTTAAAGCAAACATTGTACACACTTCTGTTTAGTTTAATTAGTGAGTATGTTTACAGGGAAAGGTACAGTGAAGACTGACCTGTGATGAAGCTGATAATGACTCCAGTGATAAAAGTTACGAAGAACCCAACGAAACCGTACCACAGGTAAGAAATGTCGTATATGGAGAATTCGTCACCACTGATTTAAATACAAGCATGAAAAGAATAAAGGATTAACAAATGTAAATGCAAAATCAGGTTTTGGCGGTTTCTAGGAAAGATAACGTTTTTGAAATATTAAAGCATTTTTTTCTGAAAACAAAATTAAAAAGTTATTAAAATCTGAAAACTTAACGTAGGTAACTTAAAAGAAAGAAAGAAAAACAATGGTAATGACGATGAACAAAAAATTATTATTTTTTTAATTTCTGTTATTTGTCTATCATCAATAAATGTTCTTGCATAGGGTATGTGTGTGTGAGAGAGAGAGAGAGAGAAAGAGAGAGTGTACGTGTGCGTGTTTTTGTCAGTAGAAAAAAAGGTAAAGGGTGAGACGGAGACAGGAACATGACTAACAAAAGACACAAATGGGATAAGATTCGTTTAAAAAAAATGGTAAGAGAAAAGAAGAGGCTGAAATATCCACGTCTACAAGAATGGATCACGAAGCACTTACCGGTATGTGTGGGAGACATCAGTTATATTATTGTCAGGACTCATGCCCATAGGTAAGGCTGCGACTGTCGTGTAGAGCTCTTCAGTCGTGAGGTTATACAAGTAGAGAGAGTTACTGCTATTCCCGAAGCAGTTGTGTGTCGGCCCCGGGGGTAAGGCACGTATAGGGGCGCCGTACAGCTGGGCACCAACAGCGATCCACATGTTAACGACAATGCCGATGACTCCACCGCCGATGGCGCCCTGGTGATGATAAACAAGAAACAGTCAGGTAGGAAGAAACAGAACAGGGGTCAATGGAGCAGATTAGCTTTGTGAAGGCGTTGTATTATTTTGTTTTTAAAGATCTGGTTATAATCTACTTTTCCCTGTCTCCAGTTTCCCTCGCTGTCTTGTCTCTCTGGGCTGTACAAGTAAAACATTTAACAACAACCCATAATTACAGACGCAGGCAAAATTCAAGTACACTAATTATTAAACAAGCAGGCGAGACCAGTTTAAATACTCATTCTATAAAAAAATTAACAGAACTACAGGCCAAAAGAAATGGGAAAAATGACAAGTAAATCGATGTTTAAAAATTAGAAATTAACAGTAATAAAAGTGTGAAAAAAACAAGAAGAAATTTGTCACAAAAAAATCGTACGTATTTATTTGCCCAGGGAACCATTCCTGCCATAAAGAAAATGCCGCTGACTGGACCACCACAGGCTCCGAACGCAGACGATGCGAGCTGAAAAAAATATTATTTTTACATTTCTTTTTCAGTTATACATACAAACAAAACACATTTATGTACAAACGTATACATTAATATTGCGCTAGTATTTTTGCAGTTTATGAAGACATACACACTACAAAACTAGCTATAGTCATGTATATCATAAACACTGATACACTCATACCCTTTGAACGTTGAATGGTCATAGACATCAAAAGCGAAAAGCACAGAGGTTTTAGAAAAAAAAAAAAAACAGAAACTGTCAACGTGGCCACACTGTGAAGTCCAGTACAGTGGTACCTGTGTGACTGGACCGCGCAGGGAGCGAGCGAGGTATGCGAGACCAATAGTGAGACCTCCATACAGCAGCACTGGAACCGAGGACAGGTAAACTTCATTAGTGCAACATTCGCACGAAGGCTATCACAAATATTGTATTTTGTCACTGAAATTATTTGCGGATTTTTTCACCTGATCAATTGTAAGTAAATTATTTGGTCTGGTATTATAGAAAATATTCTCGCATTGTGTCTAAGACAAACTTGCCAGTTATTTTAGCAATGACAGTGACAGTGGCGTCCTTGTAGCCTCTCAGAGGACGTGCCAGGAGGTCCTCCACAGTATTGGCACCCAAGGCGTTGATACCGGAAGACAGAGTGCTGATAAAACATAAAAAACTTGTCTGAGTTTTTAAAAAAACAAGTTCAATATGAAGAGGAGTTTGACTGTTTGTCAGAATAACATCAGTAACACTCTACTTGAGGTGGGGTCTTTCCTGTGAATGTTTTGTGAATGCTGCTGTCGGTGCTTGCTGCTTGGAAGTAGCCTTCTTGTGTTTGTTACAAGTATTCATCAGAGCAGAAAGAAATCAATTACCTTGTCTGTGTGTGTTGAGTGGGTGTGAGAAAAAGAAAAAGAATAATTACGATATGCAGTCTGCATGTGTACCTGAGCGAGCCACTAAACAGCAGAGACATGTAGAGACCAGGCATACCCGGCAGACTACCCAGCAGACTGGGGACGAAGTATGGCATCATCTGAAATGTCATGTCATTATCAGGAAATAGTAAGTCATGTCAGACATTCTGCTGGCATTTTTGTAAAACATACCATATCTTACTTCAGTTTTTTTTATCTACTTACTTGGTTTCTGTTATCGATGATACCTGCCTGATAGGGATCACACCCGATGGTGACGACATAGGCGTAGAGCAAGACCCCGGTGAGCGTCTGAACTAATGAATACAGGATGACGAGGGGCGCGTTGAAAATAAACGCTCTGCACATGAAATAAATGTTGATAAATGTAGCTAGCCTCAACGGGAGGGACAACGTGCCTTTCTATCATGTACACGTTCGTTTGTATTTTGTTTTGAGTTAAAATTGTCCAAACTGTACACAACTCCGAGATTCATCAGAGTGATTTTTTTCAAGCAAAGAGGTTTAATTCATTTCCATTTATCATTTCTACTTCTATTTCTATTTGAATTTACAATTTGGCCATAATATTCCTTTCCACTTGTAGATGCGATTGTTTAAAATCTACTGTCAGAGAAAGGTCAAAGTTCGTGAGGTTATGTTTAGGACACGGATGCATGTTTTAAATTGTATATTTTGCCTCTATTGCCAATACAGGAGCGGTTAATAAAAAATTTTACAGTTTCGCATCTTTCATTGATTTCAAAGCGCTGATGCGTTGAACAGACGACTGGCTGAAGCAGTTGGACAACCACATGAAGCAACCGCCAATGACTGTGGACCACATGGAATGACGCTCACGAACATCCGGGGTAATCCTGCCACAAAGAGTGTCGAGAATGAACGTAGTGGGGCTTGTGCTGGCGATGGATGGATAGATGGGGGTGGGAGAGAGAAGGAGGATATGTCTAATCACGATGATGGTGATTTATAACAAGAGGATAGGAAATCAAAGCTTACTCTGTGAACTGTACTCTGCCTCCTTTCGAGGCAAGTTGGAAGGCCTGCTCGACACCGCCAACATGGAGTGTACCCTTTTGACAGAAATAAACGGCAGATGCATATTTAGTTTTACCTTTACTCCAGTACAAGACTTTGTTTTTTCTGTCTCAGTTTGACAAGGAAATTGTAAAATTAACTGCTATCTTTCATTGACAGATGACCAACTTGATTAATCCGAATGGGCAATCAGAATTTGAGAAGGGTGCTCGGTAACGAAATACAAAAAAATATTGTTGTTTACAAGGCAAATATAAGGCAAATGGGGCATCACAGAAAATTAAAAACAAAAAATACAATCTTACATCCAAACCAAAGCACATCCACATCACACGATTTACTCATACAACCAGCCAGTCACCTATGGCCAAGCAGCTCTGCTTAAAATTGTCAAAATCATATCATGTGCCTCTTACTTCTGCATACAGCCATACTATAACGTTCGCCTGAACTTAATAAAATAAATTATTCTACTAGTGACCATTCTGATATATACACCATGCCGGTAGCTTTTCTGATAACTTGCTAATCGCAAATAGAAGCCAAATCCCTCTGCTTGGCCTTAACTTAGAACAAATATAATTAATTTTGTTCAAACTGTTCCTAAAATGAGCAGACAAACATCACAACCAGCAAACAAAGGAAATAAATTAATGAAATGATAAGAACGGCTTAGGATTGCTGCTCTGACTAAAACACCATTCAGATTTAGAAAATCTGTAATTTTTATCTTTATTTATCGCTTTAACAGAATGCTTACTGTTTATAACCCAGTGAGGCCGACAATTAAAAACCTTAAGAAGTCAAACATTTGCGACATACAGATGTAAGATTACATTTTTTGACAATTTCATCCTCCCCGCTCCTCTTCCAATACACTTTTTTTTTCATTGCAAGGGAGACTACTGCTGTTGGTCGAAAATCATAAGGTCTACTGGGATTAACGTTCTTGGGAGGTGGAAAAATGTTTAAAAAACCAGAGAGCTGGAATGTGGCATGAACCAAGAGAGAGCTTACCTTTCGCTAACATACAAACATACACTTCCTCCTGTTGCTCTACCTGTGACGGTTGCTAAACGGTCGCAGCGAAAATGATCGTGTACGCAATGTCACGTGGTTCTCACGTGATCGCAAACAACACCTACTGTAAACGGATGTTGAAACTTACCATCACCAGGACAGCCCCGATGCCGATGAAGAAAACCACCGTTTGAATGACATCTGTCCAGACCACGCTCTTAATTCCTCCCTGTGGAAATATTCCATAAACTTCATTCATAAGGGAAGTGTGACATGCACGTGAACAAATAAGTCTGTATAGGACTTTAGATCATGTCAATCCAAGTTAAAAGGGTGTGACAAAGATGTAATTTCAATCCGCCTTATGTATATGTAAATTACAATTACGTCAGTACGTGATTGTAACGTAGCTCTGTCACTCAACGACTCAGTGGAGTAGGAACTAGGGGAGGGGCATGGAGTTTTAACCCTCCTCACTCCCAAAATATACCGAGCACCTTCCTACACCACTGCGAAATTTAGATAGGTAGCACTCAAATAGTGTCTAAAAATGTTCAGAATAAATCACTCGAAGTGTTAGATGCCGTAGATAAATGTAGACATGTGTCATTTTGTAATTAAAATTTCCAAGACTATATTTTTTAATTATTAGTAACAGTGAAGAATATTTACTAAACAATCAAATACTATAAGCTAATAATACTGATCCTTTTCACTACCAAAGTACATCCAGTTCCAATTGGTAAACATCTAGTATCTCTGCTTTTAAATTTTAGTGTAGCTTTCCCTAAAAATAAAATACTTACCACTGCTGTATATAAAGTACAGAGACCACCCACAATAGCAACAGACACCCACAGAGGCAAACCAGCAGCTGTGATCACAAAAACAACAGTAAATGTCACATTGCGAAAGGTAAACAACTTTGTAGAATTCGTGGCAGTGTAGCCTGGATTGGTTGAGCATGATGAATATTAGTAGGCTTACCACAGTGTGAAAACCGGGTGTCTAATTTATCTTTCTTTTCTTGTCTCTCTCTCTCACACACACACACACACAAAATTCACTGTCACAAGCCAATTTAATTAATTAATATTTGCTAATCGTCATTTGTCACTGACCTGTTTGTAGAGCCATAGCCGGCGAGTAGAGAGCTACCGCCATGTAGAGAATCTGTTGTAGAAAATGTGTAACAAGTGATCAAAATATTATTTCTAAATTAATACCCATTGGCGGTTGAGTAGTTCATAACATCGGAGAAAGAGCCTCTCTGTCTTTTTCATTCACTCGCTGATTCCTATCGACCATTGGCCGTTGTCGTTTTCGCTGGTAAAACAAAATCAACCTTCTTGCCTACCTAGTTATAAAGTGATGTCCAGGTCGTGGGAATACTTTTAGTTTAATCTTGCTTTTCCCATATTACCCCCTGGGCAAAGCTTTATGACTACAGAGCATCTGTCATTCGAGGTAACCAGATTTCCAGCTTTTTTTAAACTCAAAAAGAGACTGTCAACTTCAGAAATATTCCTCTGCCTACCGTCTGCACCATGCCGAGGCTGGTAACGAGCAGGCGGACACACTTGGAATCGAACCTCAGCTCCAGGTACTCGTAGACGCTGGTGATGTGCAGCGGGTAGATGAGAAGCACCACAGTGAACACACCCACGATGTAAGCTAAACCTAAACCGCAGCCGAGGAACATGTACATCGTTCCAGTGTTAAACACATCGGCAGGTGCACCAATCAGAGAGATGGCTGACTGGAAGGTGATGAACATCGACAAGCACACTGGGATCATTGACATCTGACGGTTGCCCAGGAGATACTCCACCTGACGTTAAAAGGCATTACAAAAAGAAATTATTTGCATCTTGGTAAATTAGTTTATGAATTTTTTACTTGAGTGATTCTGTATCTATTACTAACAAAGAAAAATGGTTGTGAAATGCAAGAATTATTTGCCTATATAAGAGACTCAGAACTAATCGTAAAAAATAATTAAGCTGTCAGGGGAAATAAACTGAGCGGCAAGGTGGCGACGATGGCTTGCATAATAATTGAAAACTAATATCAAGCTTTAAAAAATGACAATGGGTCATCTAACCTTTGTTTTCTGACCGCCCCTGTACACCGCAAAGAAGATGCCGATGCCGACGGAAACCACCATCAGTGCGGCTATGACGACATAGTCTAGCCAGTGAAGAGAATTCATCTTGTCGGCCTTTGTTTCCTTTAGAATATGGCTGTAAAGGCGTAAAACATAACATTAATGTAATAAAAACTCGACGAGTCAAAAGGCCTGATAATACAGCAGTTTGGGGGATGTGGTATGGAGTTTTGAGGAAATGTAAAAGTTTACCTTTCCAATCACAAAAAGTTCCCTTAACATTTGGCTTATCACTAATCTGCTACCCTGACCACGGCATAATTTTAAGAGACACTTTTTTCTGCAACCTTCAAAACATTAGTCTTTGATTTATATTAGTTGCTGCAAAACAATCATTCAGATATACCGTGATTTTAAAATAAATCATGCCTTTGAAAGTAAGCTGCCAGCAATGATATATAATTTTCTCTTCAACAAAGGATGTTAAGACTAATGTAATTTCAAAGATAATTTCTTAGTGCATATTGTACACTTTATTCTTGAAAGCTAACACCTGGGTTTTTTTTCAACTCGCATGAATTCACGGGGTTTTATTTTGTTTTTGTCCAGAGACCATGGTTAAAAGATATTCTGGCCTTACAACTATGCAAGGGAATGGCTGGCCATAGTAGGTGACCGGGATAGAGGCCGGGAGAAAAGAGAAGAAAAAAGCAGAGGCTACAAAGTATGTAGAGCACTTCATTTTAATGTTTTTCTTCTAGTCTTCTCTTTCAATAAAACAGCGAGAGAGCCTGTGTGTGTCTGTTTGAGAGAGAATGTCATTAGGGTTGATCTTGATGTATGTGTTGGGAGAGGTACTTGTATATATTACCTATATTGTATGAATTTGATATGCTTGGATGTTTTATAGCTTTTGGAAGGGCATTTGTAAATAATGTTGCTTTGATATGTTTTTTATGCTCATGCATTTGTAGATTTTTTGAGAGGGGTGTTTGAATTTAATATTGATGTATATTTTCTATGTTTGTACATTTTTATATCTTTTTGGGAAGGCTTTGTGTGTGTGTGCGTGTTTTTGTGTATATATATAGAAAGTAAGTTGAAATAAAATGGCTATTGCTCATATTTACTATGTTCTGCTGGTTAAATCATGATAAAGAATTGGGTGGCTGCTGGTTATTCTCATTTTGTTCTAGTGTTTCCTACTCAAGTCATGTTTGATTAATTTCCATCAATAGAATCAGGCTTATTCAAATAAAAACAGGTCGAAATATATACATTTCGACTACATAGCATGTGTAATATTTTTGAAAGATTATAAACAAAACAAAAATAGATGATTCGTGTATTCAGATGCTTCCAAATAAGAAATAACTTACCTACGGAGAAAGGCGTCAGCAAAAGTCAAGCACAGCGAAAGGAAATGTGTCTGCGAGAGACCCTGCTAACTGCATACATGGCTGTTTAAATGGTTTGTAAATTCGTGACATTACATATATTGTCGAAACAAATAAAAAGTAAACGAAGGTTTTTCATGTATGACTTTGCATAAGAAGTTTGTTTGGAGGGTGAAGGGGGTCACACAGGTCAACAACACCATCGTCATTGCGCGATCCAGTCTGCACCTGCAGCTGCTTCTGTAGACTACTGCAACATAGACAACTGTCGATATCGGCAATTCGAACACATGTTTATCAATCTTACCATCTGTTGATACGCTGGTTTTTACGTGTTAGATGAACTCGTTTTTTTATCTTTGTTTTATATATATATACACTAAATAAACAAAAAATAAAGTTGTCATTAAGTGAAAAAAAAAAATTAATAAATTTACTGTAAACTCCTAAACCTATGTTATTAAAATCACTTTAATAATATACACTTTGATTTTTAGTTCATAGTTAGGTGCCTAAGACTAAAATAATAATCATCCCCTACGTCCACTATGATTAAGGATAACATTTTAAATACAGCACCATGTGATGAAAATAAGATCACTAAATATTCTGCGAACACCTACCTATTCCTTTGTGAGTGAGTGCAGGCCATGCCTGATGTTTTCCAGTGTTTCTGAAAAAAAATAGCATGCAAAAGAAACAATTTAACGATAATAAGTGCTCGCTAAAATATAAATAATCCTGGCAGCTAGATGTTTCTAAGTTGATGGCAGATCTCTGGTTGGGATTTTAAATAAGTCAAATTACTGAAGTGTAATGTACTAGACAACAACACAAACAAAGTATATTCTCCGGATGGGCGTAATTATCTTCCCTTAATGAAAGCATTATCAAGGGCACTACCATGTTTCCCCGAAAACAGGACCTAACCAGAAAATAAAATGTTTTTCACGATATAAACCCTTCCCCAAATATAAGCCGTAGTCAACATCTTCAGCCGACCACAACACAAACAAAATCTAGTCACCGGATGTGAGTAATTATCTCCCCTGAAGGAAAGCATTATCTTCGCCAATACCATGTTTCCCCGAAAACAGGACCTAACCCGAACATAAGCCCTATAATGATTTTTCAGGATGCTGATGATAATTACAATCTCTAGTTATGGTCTTCAGCCAGACGGATGGATTTCGTGCGTCCGTTAAAACGCACGACGCATGTATTGAATTATAAATTGATGATACTATATATAATATGTTGACATTAATAATTGAAATAAATAAATGCTAATATAAATTAAAACAGACAATGATTCAACGGAAAGTTGAGTCGCTCGATTAGGTGGTGTATTGTGTGTATAGGGTAAGGGTGAGAGGGAAAAATCAAGGAATGGGGAAATAATAGCCAGGCCACGTGAAAGAGCAATGTTAGGCATTTGTTATGTTTTCTGCATTTTTTTTTTTTTTTTTTTTTTTTTTGAGGCTTGCTAGCTTGATTGCCTGGGCCTGTTTTCTCGGTGCTTAGTTACTGTCGGCTCCTTGCTTGATTGATTGCTCGTGTGAGCTCAACCGTTTTCTTTGATCGGAGATGCATCCGGGTTGAGGCAAAGACACTAAATGCTATAGTATATCTGTGTATAATTGTCTTTTCTTAGTCTTCGCTTGTGTTAAATAAACCTTTGTATTATTCCCACGTGTGTGTCATTTTGATTATTGCTCGTCACATGTGATCGAGTGACTGTTGAATATGTTGGATGTGAGCGTGTTGGGAGTGAGTGCACACGCGACGATCCGTGTCACACCTGTTCACACCTGGCTGTTAAGGGTTTTACCCAGGTACTCAGGATCCCTACCTTTTCCCTCTCCCTAATGGTGCGAAATAACCTCAGTGTGGAAGCAATTTTCTACACCACCAACAACAAATGACTAATCTTGTTATAATTTGAACATCCTGTACTAGCTGACACGCTAGTCTCCCTTGAACAAGCAGTGCTCATGTCCTTCTTTCGATTATTTTGATGAAGTGAAGTCACAAATACACATAAGAAATGGTCGGTATAAACATTGATATTAGTTCCACAGATGCTGGCTAGGGGGGGGGGGGGGCGCGGACGTACCGGTGTTCGTCAGGGGGGGGGGCGTCACAAGTAAAAGGTTGAGAACCGCTGGTCTAACGCTTTTCAAAATGGTGCATCAGAACTTTTGACATTCAAGTGCTGTCGTATTCCTTTCTCCATGAGCTGGATCTTTCAAGAGTTGTGTACACTGATAAAGGGAGTGAGCCTAGAAAAGGTCTCTTCACTGAAGAATGGAGTTAGGTCACAATATAGGACAGGTGTGCTGTTGTAGGATGGATGTGTTTGTCTAGGTTTCTACCTACATCAAAGCAAGTGTGCTGCAGCGATCGGTCAGGGGGACCTTTGACCCTGACAGTTGCGGTAGTCCTGGTCGATGTGCACTCTTGAAAACAAACCATTAAGGAAAAAAACTAAAACATATTTAGATAAATATAGACTGGCTTTAAAGCTTAATAACTGCCTCAACCCACCTAAAGAACTATGGTGTAATAAAATTTTATTAGTAGCATCAATAGTGACAAGCCACCCAAACTCTAGTTTCGACTATGTAAGATAAGCAAAGGGTTGCATCTGGATAATCTAACCATTCCAAAAAAATAGCATAGACATTTCTATGAATAGATTTAAAAAAATTAAACACCCACAGTAAACAGGTATCAAATTATCTAACACCCAGGTTAAAATGTAGAAATTAAAAATACCAGAAAGTAAATAAACTAGAATAGAGCAACTCGAGCGACACAGTAACCAACACAGTACACCACCAGGGGGGAGTAGACAGACCTCCTGGACACCGATAACAGGTGACAAGAAATGAGGACACCAGTAAGTACACCAGCAATGCAGGGTTGGCAGGCCTCGTATATTTACAGCAGGAAAAGAGGACACAAACAGAGCTCACCACCATTGCTGACTTTGCAAACCTTCTGGACACCAACAGAGAACGTGGGCACAAGCAAGAGTAGACAACACCTCCAGCGCCACAAAACAGCGACCATCCCCCCATACACACACACATCTCCATTCCCTTCCCCCCCTATACCCACATTCCCCCCCCATCCCCATCCCCCACAATGCGAAATCAAATCGAGGTGGAAGCACTTTTCCATCCAAATTAAAAACGCAGCACACAGAAAGAAAGACAGAGATATACAGAGAAAAAAGAAAGTGCGGTAAAATCCAGATAAAATTTCTAGGGAATAATGGAAATATTTTTATGTCTGATGTATGTTTGTAGGAGGTGGGGGGGGGGTGATATGATTGTGCAATTGTATTCCTGGTTGTTGATATGCTTTATGGTTCTTAATTGCTTTCTTACAGAGTTCCTCGCTAATTGCCTTCTGGGGAAAATAAGGTCTACCTTATTTTATTGTATCTTATCTCATACATTTACACTACCCAGACATTAAGACAGACATGCAGACAGGCAGACTGAAGGTCTAAACGAGCAATCACAGGAAGCCTGGTCTTGTGAGGAAGATTTGTACAACTGGCTGCTTAGCCTGGATTACGAGCATGGAACAGTGATGTCTTGGACAAGCGATGAAGCTACCCATGATTCCTCAATAGTGCAACTGAATATTGCGACATAATATGTAAACAAAATGTATTTATTACGTTCATAATACGTACAAAAAGAGTGATACCAAATACAAAAATGGCAGCATGATAAAACTACTTTATTTAAAACTTCACCAATCCTGAAATCGTTACTCACCTTAAAAGAAGAATAACAATCTGTTGTAATATCTCGGAGAGAGAAATAACTCCAGCATATCTGATAGGTTAGTTCCCTTTGTGCAGTACATGGGATACATGCACCCACCTGTCCATACACTGTCGAGCTGAACTCCATCCAATGCGACATCATCAGCCCCACCAGCAGCAAGACACCGATGAAGCCACATTCTGGTGGAGCTGAGGTCGTCGTACTGCAGAGGACGATGCCGATAAAAAAAAAAATGATAAAGTTGATCTGGCAGCAGCCGAGGACAGAGCAGGGGATTGGGACGAAGACGGCGCTGAGCTCGTTGAAGATGGAGAAGACGAAAAACATGACGGTTTGGAACATCTGGAGATTGGCTACTTGCGGCACGTGACCAACCATAGGACCAACCCCGCGCGCGAGCGTGTGTTGAAGAGCCAGACACAGAAATACCTTGCTGGACTCTATTATTCTTGTTATTTGGTTCCTCTTCGTCTTCTTTGTATTTGATTTTTATTCTTCGTTAGTACTGTTGTTTATTCTTTTATAGTTCATATGTTGTTTTTTTGTTTGTTTGTTTGTTTGTCTGTTTGTTTTCCTGCCCCATGCTGTTTATGTTTCGTTCTTGGTCTTACGCGATAAGAGCATTTCCTTAGGAGTGTGAGTAAGCGCTTTACAAATTAGCATTTAGCAATTATGATTATTGTTACTGTTATTATATTAGTGTTTTTTTTTTAATTTTTGGTTGTATTTATTTAGTAGGCTGTCACACTTCGATTTGTTTTGTTTCTGTTACCTGCTATCTAAAATTATTACTTCGATCAGAGCAGGTAATTGTGAAAGTGACTCAGGATGTTTATTTAATTCAAATCACTCTTAATCCATGTCAGTGAAGCTGAAATCGTGTAGTTTGCATAAAACTCACAGTGGATGATGAATGCTGGAAACTAAGCATCTCAAGTCCGCTCGACCCCCTTCTCGGACTTGCCACGGCACTAAGAAAACTACTAAATGCTGACTGGATGTTTCCATTGGACACCGATCTTAGCGAATGACCCCCATTACCAGGATGTGGTTAGGTTAATTAGAGGTCACTATGTATACCAACGAAGTTACAGGTATCAATGCTTTATCTTTGTCGACCGCCAAAAGCTTATGGGAATCTTGAACCCGGTTCTCATTATGAGCTTAGCTGAGTCACAGAGCCCAACATTAGAGGCCCAAGTTTTAATTGTTTTAAGAATGTTTGTTAGTTAATGCATGTCGCTTTAAAAAAATAAAATGCAAGAGAACTGATCTCGCACTTTTATTACTTAAAATCTTCAGCAACTTCAAAAAGGTTTACGCATCTTCCTATAAATGAAAGAACTAAAATATTTTATCTGACTGTGTCGTGAATCCTCGTAAAAGTGAATGTAGTGAATTTATTTCTTGCCTCAGTTGCATTGTTGCATTTTTTTCACATCCCCCTCACACACTCTCCTCCCAAAATGTCATTCATTTTCATTCATAATGTTGTCACCTTCACGGCGGTGAAAACGTTTCAAATGTGCCACAGTTCTCGGAGACGGGCACAGGTAGGTACAGGAGGAGGAGGAGGGGCAATGGAGTCTCCTGTAAAATACACGCAGTTATTCTCGGAGACCTCCCTGATGTTTTCTAGTAGTACAAAGCATATCATCGTAACCCCTCAACATCCTGTTTTCATGTCCTCGCATAATATTTTCTCTAGGTCATAAAACTCGCCGCAATGGACTTGAAGCCTCAAACAGTCCAACATCTTTGTTTGCAATATGTCTAAAATAGTGTATGAACTTTGTTCCACCTGCTGCCTAATTAAAGGCGACCCACATGCTCAGAGGCTTTCACATCTCGTCTCGCATCTACGTTATCTTATTTCATTACAAATGATCTTCTGTTGGTCGGTTTGGTCAGTTGTTCTCCGTTTCTCCTCTGACGCACAATGTCTCGGACTCAAGACCAAGCGACTGCGCATTATGAGAGAAAAAAGACAAAAAATCAGAGAAAACGGTGAGAAGCATACGTGTGTTTATTTATGTATGTATTTTTATTACTTGTTTGAGTGTGTTGTTTTGTTTGGTTTTATTTTGTTTCTTTGGCTGTGGGTTTTAGTTTATTTTTGATAATTTTATTTCATTTTGTTTATTGTGGGGTTTTTTTGGTTTTGGTTTTGTTTTTGCTTTTTTGGGGTTTGTTTGTTTGTTTTGTTTTGCTTTTGTTTGTGTTTGTTTTTTGTGTTTGATTTTGTTTTGTTTTTTGCTCAAAGGAAATGAAACATAAGTTGTGTGGACCATGTAGGCATTTCGTAACCAAGTCAATGTCCTCGATCTAAGCACAACAGCTTACTTTATGCATTTATTACAGGAAGACTATATCCTGCAGTTTTACAGTCGCATTTTCTCTTAATCTTCTTCGTAAATAAATCATTGTCATTGTCTCTGTCTTTCAGATTAATAGTAATGAGACAAATATCTAGAACAGGGTATTGTTTTAAAGAATGCCATGCAAAATGTCATAAATACTGTGTAACGGTGTGGGCGTTTGCAGAAGCTTTATTGGCAGTTCGAGGGAAGATAATAGCTCAGAAGAGAAACATCAGCTGAAGAGTTTCGATGACAATGAGGATGAAAACGAAGAGGAAAGACGAGACATCCAGCTTCCATCCAGACACAAGACGGCGGAGGACGACAAGGAGAGAACGGCTGCTGTAAGATTGCAACAAACAGGGGGCGCAGTTTTTAAACAAGATGAAAAAATCGAAATAGAGGCTGAGAAGACGCAGAGACTTATCTACCGAATAACAGAAGCACCGCCTCCTCATCTCACCCTCTTCTTCGCCCTGCAGGTACGGCCTGCCTTCCCCAACCCGTGTGTCCACTGTACCCATTCTACAGGCTTTGGCCTCCTGTGGCCTTTCATAAAATATTTTATTCTGTCGTCTGACACAATGTTGAAAATTAAAAACTTATCCGACAGCAAACATTGGTTTGTTTACTTGTATTGTTTTTGGTGTTTAGTTAATGTGATGCATGCTGTAGGATGTATGCTGTATAATGTCTTCTCCATGTTGTATGCTGCAGCAAAGCCTTCTGGCAGTTTCGACTTCGTTGACCGTGTCCCTGCTGGTGTCAGAGTTCATCTGTGCCCGCGACAACAACGATGTCAAGACACGCGTCACTAGCGCCACCTTCCTGATGGCAGGACTTTCCACCTTCACCATGAGCACCTTTGGGGTCAGGTGTGTCTAGCTGTATTCCTTGACAGTTGGTGAGACATCAAACTCACTGAGAAATGGTGCAAAATTGCAGTCAATTACTTTCGTCGCAGTATGCATCATTAAAAAAAATCCAGTTAATTGAACAGTAGTGCCTTTCCGTCAGACTTAAATAATAATAAAATTAGTTTCAAAGAGGTTTATAGTTTTCAATCAACAGATCATTGGCTGTTCTTTTGAAGGTTGCCGATATTCCAAGGACCAGCCGTGACCTACGCCGTGCCATTGTTTGCTCTGGCCAACCTACCTGAGTGGCAGTGTCCTTCGCAAAAGGATTTAGGTCAGTGTGAAAAACACAAATTGTTTTCCGTTTTCCTTACACTACCTTCACTTCAAGCCCTTCTTCCCTCGGTTGCTTTTCAGATCTTTTCTTGGTAGTTGTTGTGGTGGGTTTCTTCTTGTGTAAAAAGACAATTTAAAAGAACTGCATAACTTTATGAAGACCTAATAGTCACTTCTGACAATAACTCTCTAAGAAATAAATTCATACTTATTTTTGTCTATTTTACATAAGGCAGGAGCATTCCTCTCTAAGCGATTAAAAGACAGGTCACCATACGTCGTGAGACTTCACCGGATGGCTTTTAAAGGAATTTGAATTTAAATTAAATATATTATACTTAATATTTATTTTAAAATTATATTAAAGTTAATCACAGTAGTAATGTAAATTTTGAGGGATAAGCAAAAGGTGTCCAGTAGGGAAAGGCAGCACACACAAGAGTACATGATGGCAAAGATACATTTGCTTCTCGTGGGCTATCCGTGGCCCAACTGCCTGCATTGCACGACTTAGAGGACAGTCAGGAATTAATTGTACACATTGCAAAAGCGTAACGAAACTTCAGCTTGAAAAATACACCAAGCTAATTTTCAGTTGATAATTCTGTATGGCTTGCGAATGATTTTATAAATATTCAAATGGCCATTGGCAGAGAAAATGTTCCTCGACCTTGTTTAAAGTATAAGATAAAGACCTATACACTGAGGTCTTTCTCCTGCCATGCCCCATCAACATGCAACGGATCACCCATCAGCCTTCGTCACTGATTCTCTTACCATTAAAAGTCGAAACTTAATATGCATTTTTTTCACAACGATGACTTCAGGGCGACCCTGTCCTGACCCTGAGCGTGCAGAACGTGTGTCTGTTGTATGAGTGTGAACGTGTCTGTCATATGCCAATATATGTGCATGGTTTGTATGATTTAGTCTACATAACGTATATATAACTGGCTGTTTGATGGTTATGTGGGTGGAATTATTTGTTTCCAGAACTCTACTACAGAAACTCATCGACTAACTTCACTGACCTGGACGGAGATTATCCTGTTCCCCAAGAATGGATTGATCATAAGATTCAGCTAGTGAGTGTCAGTAGTGACTAGCATTATATTGTGAGTAATGAAACAGGGTGATATTTTGCAGCCAGCTTCATTTGTCTCCTTTCCAGAATCCTAATTTTTTATCTTGACATTTACCAAGGACCCACACAGGAAAGACTTACATTGGTGATTGCAGATGTAATAACCAAAACTGATTATACAACTTGAATTTGTTGTGATTTCATGTGGCCATGTTTCACTATGAAATCTTTCTTTCTCTCCAGCTTTAAGTCATGTCCAGCTTACCTTTTAAATGAAAATAATTATTCGTCTTCCTTTTTCCTCGAAAATTATCAGTTAGAAAACAATGAGATCTTCGTTGTTTAGATGGTCCAATCAGTTCTTGACTATCAACTGCATTTGACCACGTGGGGTCAGTCGTCTGAAGGACTCTTCCTTTGTTTCAGCTGTCTGGAAGCTTGATGGCAGCAGGCGCCTTTCACTTCCTGGCCGGCATCACTGGGATGGTCGGCTTCATCATGCGCTTCGTCGGTCCCATCACCATCGTGCCTTCTATTACCCTCATAGGCCTTCTCGTCTACAAGGTCGCCCTCCGATTCGCTCAGACCCAGTGGGGGGTCGCTGCTCTGTAAGAAGCCACCTCTACATCCTGTAAAGCCTCAATAACATGACTTCCGCCATTCGCATTCGAACCGATGGCAATATAAGCTAGATTAATATTGTCGACTCGAAATCTACATGGCACCTCTCCCCTGTTGACCTAGATGTCGAATGGGTTCATGACCCCTTAAGAGGGTAGGGAAAGATAAAGGCAGATACTTGTATTTCACTCTCCAGGGGGATAAAGGTTACGAAACTACCTTGCCTTTTTTTTCACAGTCAGGGAGTGATTTTGAGGTTGAACATCCAACCAACCCGACAGACTTTGCCGTAAATGTAAATTTAATCCAGAAAAGGTGCTGGCGTCGGAACACAAATGTGTTAACATCAGGAGAAACATGACAAAATGCGATAAAAGATAAGCGCTGTGATATATTATTACTTAAGCTGACATAGACCTCTAGGGTGGGTTTCTTAATCGTTTAATTTCTCTATTAATAAGGGTGTGCTTAAAATGCAGAAGTGTGAAAATGTGATTTAATACACATGTTATAATAATACGCATGCGCTGAAGTGCGACTGTGACACCGTGATGTCATTTGTGGTTATTTTTAGGACCTCCATGAGTGCCATAGTCTTCGCCTTCTACTTTAGCAGACGATCGACTCCAATCCCAGCCTGGAACCGACGGCGAGGATTCCACATCATGTGGTATCCACTTCATCAAGTCTTTGCAGTGAGCTGCATGCTGTTTACATCACGGATGAATGGATAGGAATGCTTTGAATGGACGGGGAATATGTATGAATGAGTGTGTCTTAACTTGTGAGGAATGGACGATTTCGGAGAATTGTTCATGCATTTCCAAAGACTTCATATATAATATATTATCTTTTGCATTTCCTTTCAAGCCTCATCCTGGTCCCCGCTCGCAGCGCCAAAGCTGTGGGTTACATCTGTTTGATGAACTGTGCCCACTAGAGTTTCAGGTGTGGTTCCGGCATAGTTCATGATGGTTCTACAAGCATGCTCTGCATTCCCACAGATTCTCATCGCCATCATCATCGGCTGGTGTGTCAGCGCCATCTTGACGTACTCTGACGTGTTGTCGACTGACAAGAACAACGTCGAGTCCTACTGCCGCACCGACACGAGGGTGAACCTCATCACGGAAGCCAAGTGGATCTCCTTCCCCTACCCAGGTAAAGTGATGTCAGTCTGGCTCTTGTTTTTTGTTTTTTTTGTTGTTTTTTTTTCGGCTTTGCTTTTTTCCATCTTTCCACCTTTCTTTCCTCATCACTTTCTTTATTTTTTAACAGGGCAGTTTGGGATGCCATCGTTCCACATCGGTGTCTTCGTCAGCTTCATCATCGCCACCATCTTGTCCATCCTTGACTCCCTCGGTGACTACAGCGCATGCGCAAGAGCGTGCTACGTCCCGCAGCCCCCGGCGTACGCCTTCAACCGGGGCATCGCCGTGGAGGGGTTGATGACTGTGCTGAGCGGGGCCACTGGAGCGTGTCACGCGACTGTGTCCTTTGGGGGCAACATCGGTGCCATCGGGCTCACTAAGGTCAGACGGTCACGCAAAGGTTATTGATGGGGCAAGGTTTGAACGTGTGCTGCTAACTTATTTGATCTTCAAGACCGGACACACATCGTCAAATGTGTCATTTTGGTATACTAGATGCATGTAAAAAAAAAAATAGTGTCAAGATCAGATCAGACATTGACATCAGATTCTTTCTCCTGCAGGTGGCGTCGAGGAGAGTGTTCCAGGTGGTGGGAGTGATGTACATCGTCTTCGCGGTTATCAACAAGCTGGGCGCTGTCTTCATTAACCATTCCTCACTGCGTGTTGGGCGGCATTCAAATCATCACTTCCGGCATCTTCATCGGTGTCGTCTTGTCCAACCTGCAGTACGTTGACCTGCGCTCCACAAGGAACACAGCCATCATCGGTATCTCGCTGCTCGTGGGCCTTATGCTACCCTACTGGGTGGAGAAGAACCCCACGGCCATCAAAACAGGTATCATCACCATCATCATCATCGTGCTAAATAGCAGTTTTTCAGAACCACGAGAAATGCAGACTGTCAGGGTCCAAATAATCCGAACTGTCGCCCATTCTCTCTCTCTCTCTCTGCCGTTGACTACGGGCGATGTTGTGAATGGTGTACCAACGTGACGTAATACACTGTTGTGGCGCTCGTTGATCACAGGTGCGAATCGTAGAGGATAATTAATTCACGGATGATTTTTGAAGGCTGAAATTTACAGGTTAGGTTTTTATCGCCTATATCTACTGATATCTGACACACACAAAAAAGGGGAGGAGTGTAGGATGGATTCCGTTTCACCTACAGAAATTTTTTAGCCCTTTGAAGTTTGTCAAGCGTGCGATCAGGATGTACAGAGAGCCGCGCTAATTCAGTCAGGACAACAGAAAAGCAGACATGCGCTGTTTGGTGATAGAAACTAGAAGGAAGGGTTGGATGTGACTGATCCTGCGAAGCTCAAGAAAGATAGACTTACAAACTGCATTGGTGTGAGATTCAAGAGACAATGATAGCACCGAGATTCCTGAAGATACGAGAAAGAAGAGGTGTTCACCTTGGAGTAAGTACAACTAGTAGAGCTGGGTACATGTTTATCTACAGAAGCTACCAGAAGGACCTCAGTTTTGTCGTCATTCATTTTCAGTTTGTTGATGGGACTCCAAGCTTCCACAGAATCTACTGTGTTAGTATAGTGTTGGAGCTGGAAAGTGAGGTCAGACCTTAGCAGTTCTTCATCATCATCTTATGGTGATACTGCAGGCCCAAGGGGCGAATGGCGGGACCAAGTGATTAGATGCATCCAGTGAATAAAAGTCCCAAGAACATGCCTTCACCCATTAGTCCACCTTCATCTGCTTTCGCGTTTTTATTCATGGCGGAGAACTCTGGATTCACTGATTTTTCTTTTTTCTACTTGTCTAATGTTTCTTAATATATTCTTGGAGTCAGTGTTATTGCCTTTTTATATGACAATCAAGCTGCTCTGCTGTATATTTCGCAGTGAGCGCACTCACATTCAAAAAGACTGATGCCGTGCAGCGCGAGTTTTTCTCCTTCTTTTTATATGTTTTTATTACTATTCGTCCTTGGTTAAGGAAGAGCTTTCCAACAGACTAAATGCGTGTTCAAGTAGATATTAACAAAATAAATTTCATGAAATTTCAGGCAACAGCGATGCAGACAGGCTCATTGGCATCATGCTGACTAACCCTGTCTTCGTGGGAGGATGTCTGGCTTGTTTCTTTGACAACACTATTCCAGGTTAGCCAAAGAGAGTAGTTGGCATTTAAAGACAGAAATGTAGAAGTCCCAAGGAATAAAAGTGTTCAGACAGGTTTTTATTTAAAGGCATGATGCAATTATCCAAAGATTTATTTGCTTTTGGTGGAAATGATCACATGAACACTACCACTACATTTTAAACCCAGTGTGCCCCGTTCTCACACAGCCCAGACTTGGTGGGTTGACCAAACAAATGCTGACAGAGACCCCTTGTATCATAAAATGTGCCTTTCCCCATAATCTGCTTTTACTGTCACTGTGTGCAGGCACACTAGAACAACGAGGGCTGGCAAAGAAGAAAGAAGGTGCGACATCAGAAAAGAAAGCCGCCGGGGCTGCTGAGAGTGAGTTTGAGAATGGCCTCGAGGTGTACACCATGCCTTGGCTGCCTGCCTACATCCAGGAATCTTCCCTGGCCAAGTATCTGAGGATCTTCCCCGGCAAGGAGCCGGTTCAGTCCATGGCACACGGGCCGGTGATGACCATGTGATCAAAATGATGTTCAGAAATATCGGCTGCTCACAATGTTTTTGAAGTCAATTTAGCGCATGCGTATTTCTTGTTTCGGGGTGCAGCACGTTTTGTTTGTTGAGCTTTCTTCAACAATCATAAAGCAATGCAACAGTTTCAGAGCTATCTGTACAAATGACATCACATTAAAAACAATAATAATAATTATGTCCAGAACTGGGAAGTGAGCTAACAGCCAGTGCAGGTGTCTAAGGTGCAACATCTGAACCTACATCACCTTAGTGCAAACGGCAAGGAGTATTAGTTGTGGATGAGGATTAAAAAAAATTGTATCACTAGCCTGGAACGCTTCTACTTTTTAGTATTAGGCTGGAGAGTAAAGGACCTTCCTCGACAAATAAATCTTGTTAAATGTGTTATGTTTAGCCACACTTACATGACTTAAAAATGTATTACGAAACATTTGTCTCGAGAAAGCCTTTAAAAACCTTGAACACCTATAGTCCTCTATGGGGCGCCAACTTAAGAACTGCATTTTTAGACAAAGGACCCATTGTCAAAACAACAATCAAAAGTTTCCAAAGTCACCGACCAATAAATAAATGTATTCGTGTGACAAAATACAGCTGGGTGATGCTTGAAGTTAGGGATAGGATTTTCTAACAAATTTCGTTTGCAAAATTGCTGTATCATGCTTAATGTATGCACCTCCGGCACAGCAAGGGGGTCTAAATTAGTTATAAATATTTTAGACTGTTAATAGTTCTAGGGATCAATCAGGGCTACTTCATCTATTGGCTCTTATTCAGGGTCGTTGTACACGGAAATGTATTATCGCCTTTGTTCATATGCACGTTTCACCGATTTGCCTTCAAATATGTTATCATATACACAGCAAAACCCGACATGAGATTTGGCCACAAATTTCATGAATAAAGAAAGGAAGTCATTTTGCATTAACATAAATCTTTTCACATTTATCAATATCTCAGCTTCCTTTTAAAGACAATTTTATGAGTCCATGAAATCTGAGGATAATAGTCCACGAAACATGGTCCTTTTGTTGTCAGCAGTTTCTACGTCTGATTACTTACCGAACAGCAAAGCACAGAAACTTGGCAAATTCTGGTCTTCTGTCAGATATTTTTTTCTAAAGTTACAAGCTGTCCTATAGAATGTTATATAAGTAATGTGTATCTTATCCATTTGTGAGCCAGAGGTGGTCTTTGACATTTCGTTCTGAATTTTTATTTAAAGAGGTTGATTTATTAGTTTGGAGGAGGAGAAGGAAGTTAAATGTTGACAAATGTCTTCATTCAATGAGTTAGGCTGAGAGTGTTGCATAACCAAACGCCACAGGTGTCAAAAGAAAAAAAACTGTTTTCGTTTCCCGCGAAAGGTTTTAGTTATTCGTCATACTACAGTTAAAAGATGTAAAGGTGTGCAGACTTCGTTTTTTTAACTGCTGTGACAATTTTTCTAGATTACAAAACACTGTAAATGGCAAAGAGACGATGAAAGACAGCCAGACTATTATGAAAAAGAAAAACTGTGATTTTATCAAATAGTAACTGACGACAGTTATAAAACATATAATATAAACGAAATTCTGGCTGACCCGAGAACTGTAAAGCTAAGTGCTTTTAAGGCCCCAACATGGCTAAGCAGCCTTTCTTTAAATTGTATACTCTATTTAGTGAATAGTTGTTGCTCCGAATGAATGACTAGTGCATGAAAAGAAAAGGAAAAAAATTACTGGTAGCGTTAATTTATGTATTAATGTAGTGGAATATTGGAGAATGGATAGATGTAGTTTTAAAGTTCACGTGTACGCAGTTGGTCAAATCAATACCTCAAAGATGAACTAGATTATATGTATACTAATTTAAATGATTTGTTAAATTATTATAGTTTGAAGTTCTAAACTGTTGTAAAATATTAATAAAATATTGAAAATAAAAATGAAAGCCTATGACATGTTGTCTACTTGGCAGGTCTCCGCATTTTCTTTAATTGTGTGAGTGAGAGAGAGACTTGGTTAATTAATTCCCTATAGCTTGTTGTCTTCTCTGCAACATGAACCTGCATCAATTTTTTTTAATGTAATCTCAAACTCATCACACGGGTCATAGGTAATCAATTCCTAGGACCAGAAAAGGGCGCTAATTGTGACACACTGCTCTGGCCGGAATGAGAAAGTAAATTCCCAGATGAAAGAAGCAAGGGAAGGCTGCATTCTTTGCAGCTCACCCGGTCGTCTGACCCATGAGCTCGGCCAGACTAGGAATTCACACGAAAACACCATAGTTTCTAGAAACAAGGAAGAAAATTTAGTCCACGGCAGTCAGGTAGGACTTGCTGGGGCAACGTTCACCAGTCTCGAAAATTCATTTCCCAGCTGATCATTTTTCCAACGCCGTTAAAGGGAGGGGGGAACCTTTTCCCCCCAACACCGGTCAATGACGCGCGGCCTGCATGTGCTGTCGGAGGCGCGAGAAGCACACGCGTGCTCGGTCTGTGCGAGTCGCCAAGCCACCCAACCCGCCGAGTGGCCGAGCTGAAGGTTCAAATCACGTGGAGATTTCTCATTCACTACTACACGGCCACAGCAGACGTCAGAAATATGGCTGAAGCCGCCGAGCCCACCAGTCTGTGACCGCCCGCGGGATCGTCGCTCCACCACGGTAATCTTTCTCTCCAACGTGTGTTTCTCTTGTGTGAACGGAGACACTGAGCGAATTAGAGAAGGAACAGGCTTGCCGGTGTCTGGATCCAGTTGTCTGTGTGCTGTGTGTGTTCTGCCCTGTCACCTTATATCCGACCATCCTTTTGTGTGTGTGAGGGGGACCTCAAGCGTGACACGTTGTGTAACGGTCTGTGTGATATATTCCGACCCCAAGCCATGACCGCGGTCAGATGTCCTTAGTGCTGACACACCACTCCCTTTTCCTTCTACACACGGGGAGTGTGTGTGTTTTTTTTTTTTAACCATCGGTAATATTCTGACCCGATAAGTCGAGTCTGTCATGCAGCTTCGAACAGGATTCCAGCCCGAGTGGTTCTGTGGCTGTTACTGCAGAGCTTGGAGCAATATGGATTTCTTATGTTTTAATTTATTTTCGCGTTCCGTTTACAAGCTGCATGTACTATTTGACTATGACGGAAAACAAAACTCCACTTTTCCCGGTGAATTAAAAAAAAAATGTTTTGTTCTTCCTTTCTTCGGGTGTCGAATTCTTCGAGACGGATGAATAGTGTGTAAGAAACAGGGCAAAGTTCAATTCTCACAAGGGTGGAAACGGTTGAAAACCAGCAGCACTGAGGAGCTGTTTCCGACTCTGCAATCATCTCGCGAGTTCTAATTGCCATGAACTTTTAGAACCACCAGACTTGACTATCATCAGATTTTTTTTTTTTTAATTGGGTCGGTTTCGGGACGAGAGATAGGCTCTGTAATCTTACGACCTGTTTTCTTTGTCTGGAACTGGTTTGAAGCCACTTGAACAAAGTCACTATCCGCTGAAAAGTTACAGGCTGGAACTACACGTGTTTCTGTCGTGTTTAATGTAGGGAAAGTGCCACCTGCAGTGTCTCAATCAGATTTAAAAACATATTTTCTGGGTAGAGTTGATGGTCAGCATTAATCTGTGACATTTGTTTAGTGTCTTTGCCTCAGGACACACAGAAATATTAAGTACATAAGACAGTAATAGTTTGAAAATCTTGTTCATTTTATAAAGATGGAAACAGTCTTATTTTTGGTAGAAATAGATATTAGTAAAATATTGTAGTATAAGGAATGTATAGTTTGTTCATAAAATGCCTTTATCTTAAAGCTCTTATTTTATATATAAAGGAGAAATTTGCTAGTATATTGTAAAACATTTACCAGTCAATTATTACAGCATAGAATATGTTTTGACTAATACATAATGTTCTTTATAATACATTTTATACATGTTTTTAGCAGAAAATGTGTATGTAAAGCCTGTTCATAGTGATATAAATATGGAGCCTTTTATGCTGTTATATTAAAAATATGTTTAATAAACTAACAAAACATTACACTAGAAAGTTCAGGTTATAAACACTAAACAGTTATATTTAAAAAAAAATCAGTTCAATGTATTCTACAAACGCTTACACACACTGAGAGAGGAGGGGTGTGGGGTAGTAGGAGAGAATGAGTAAATGCTATTTTTAGGTCATTGATAGATAAGCCAAAAATTACACGGCAGTTTCCCCATATTTTTTCCCTGTTTCATCTAATGTAATGAAATATTTTTGTAAAGTCTTTTTTTTGGAAAACATGTTGTGTTTAATCCTAACATTATATATAATAAAATATCCATCCGTTGACAAAAAAAGACTTTTGTACCCCTCCTCCCGCACTCCTCCTAACCCACCCGTATTGACAAAGAGATTACATAGCAGTACGTGAGCTTGCAGTCCACACCCACCCTGTAGACTGTAGCGGGTTGAGACACCCGATTGCCCAATGTGCTTACTTATCTGGACAGCTGCACCAAGACATACTTGCAGCTTTTGTTTAACCTCCGCGGAGAGCGTGTTGTGTACATGCTGTTGGTCGCTGGCGTGGAGGAAGCTGCAGCTCTCGGTCCACACTCTGTCAACGACAGTGACCGTACTTGTGTTCGCTTCCTAGACATGTCTGAGGTCACTGACAATAGAGTTTTGTTCGATAGGAGTCGACAGCAGTGACCACAACGTCTGCAGGAGACACGCACAGCAAGTAGCGCAGGCACCTGGCGTCCATTTTTGCGTCGTCATTGGGCGGTGTCCTGTGACATTAGTCCCCTTGTAAATATTGCGCGCTAGGAAAAACTGTGTAAGTACTGGACTCGGTTATATTTGGATGTTTGCTTGGGAATTTATTAATGGAAAAGATAGATTTGCTTATATTGATTTGTTTATCCTCAGACCAAGCATAATTAATGTATTATCCTCTGCCTAGCAAAGGATTACTGACAGCCAATTTCCAGATGCCCACATTTTTAAAATCTGGGGGAGGAGGTTTTGGTGGGGATGTGGGTGTTTTGCTTTTTCATCTGCAACGCTTAATGTAGTAATGAGAAAAAACCCACCTGTATTAGTCGAAGGCCACAGATAATGTTATTTTCTGCAGTCTACAGTACAATGATTAAAACATCCTATTTTTCCATAGGCTCGTGTTTTTCAAGCATTCGCGAGATCCAACGTTGTGATTTTTTAAAAAGATGTTTGCTTTTAGTTTATTACAAGAAAGTGATTTCAAATTCTGAGCGGAGATCATTCCGTCGAATGACCCTCAAACAGTTTAAGCCAGGGAGGTCAGGGTCGGGATGTCATGGTAAGCCATGTTGATGTCTGATGTACATACGCTCCCAACTCGTCCGTTGTCTTTATCCTTGACCACCTACTTGACCTTTCTCCATGAAAGTGAAACGAAAGGAGGTTTGTTTACCCAGGTTTCTTTATGATCTGGTTAAATTCATTTTAAAATAATAATTCCCAAAAATATAAGTACATAATTAGGCTTAGTTTTCAAGATATAAGCCTTCAATCATGGGCATTCTAACCTGTCACTGGGAAAGCAGAAGATTACTGTCCTACACTGGAAAGTTTTTGTGTGTAAGTAGTATTTGTAACAGTGAGTGTGGCTCAGTTCAGCAAGTCTGTGCATGTCCTCGACTCAGATGAAGAAACATCATTCAGGTTGTCGTCTTCAAGAAGGATTTTTTACTCAGAAAATGAAACGGCTGGATTTCGAATACAGCCCTACAGATTTGAACTTAATTTAGAAGCTTGAACTGAAGTTTAAAATAAATTAAAAGGTCCAAGCTGAATTCATTGAACAGACTGGTAAGTTAATCTTCTCCAGATCACAATTTAATGGGCAACAATCAGTCACTGCAGTCTACGTTGTATTATTGTTGATCTGTTACTGCGAGGCGCATTTGAGTTCAATTTTTCCATGTGTATTATTATTAAAATGTAAACACATTTTAAATGTACGTTTGTCTAAGATAAACTCTTGTCATTTTTTTGTTTCATAGATGGTTAATTCCTGCATGCAAAATTTACTGTTTACTGATACTCGCACGTTTATGCTCTTCATGCGTTTGTCACACTCAGTTCACTTTTAGCTGCTTTTGATCAAGCACATCCCACTGTCCGTTGTTTTTAACATTGACTTGGATAAAGATACGACTGATAATGTGTTTGTGACTGTGACTTGCAGACCAGAACGGTGTATATTACCGTCGGTGTTGCACATCTGGTGTTTGATCTTTGTTTAAATCTTTTCATCAGTAGTCGTAGTTGGTTTAACAGCTTGTGCTTGTGTATAGTTGACACTGCTGTAGGAAGATCTCTTCGTTTTACTGAAAATCCGAGACTTGCTTTACTGTATAGATGACTGATTGATAACATATTTTGAAATGTTTTTCAGAAAATTCTTGAGTGCAATTTGGGGATGAAGCTCGCAAGGCACGTTTGAACAAAGCTGATATGTATATAAAGGTCTCTGACCAAAGTTAATCCACTGGCTCTTGTTGCCGTTATCTTTAGGATTTCCTAAACGAGTACAAACTAACTCTGTGTGTCGAAGAGAACATGCAGCAAAAGTACATTTGTCCTGGTCTGTTTTCTTTCACCGAGGATTGCGTCTCTCCTCCTGTAATTCATCTCATGTAGACGTCGCTATTTTGAGGAATACTTCTCTTTCGTCGCCTCCTATTTTCTCGACAAATCCAAGTGTGATTATTAATTTAATATTTCTCGTTCCTCCTCGTCATAAAATGCCACCAAAACAAATTTTGTGATACTTCAGCCTCTATTTCCAGTGAATTTCGCTGAGCGCTTGTGGTGTGTTTTAAAGCTTGAGGGGAAAAAATCACACCTAGGTCATTGCACATCATGCATCTTATTGTACGTAATGTAATTCGAAGAGACTTTTCCCCGCATGACTTACCATGGGGCTTGAGAAGATCTAGTTGGCGACAGTCAGGATTTTCCATAACACCGCTTAACGCCTGCTCCTCAGTTCCGTGATAATACACACGCGGAGAGAGAGAATGTAGAAAAATGCGAGCCGGATGAACCCCACTTTCAAGCAAAACTCGCTGTTTGCGGCCTCAAAATGGAAGTTCTTACAGGGGATGTAGAGACGTCAATTAGCCTTCTTAACCGTTCTTTCCCTTTATGCTGACATACTCGAGGGTCCGGGTGGATCAGGTGTGTTTTTGAATCGCAACTGGCTTGGGCACTCTACCTGCCAAGGGAGGATAATGGACACTGCACCGCACACTACACGAAAAATTTATTCGTCTTTTTTCAACAAAAACAACAATTATTTGGGGTGCTATCCACCGAATATAATAAAGGTATACTTGTTTGTAGCTGTCACGGATAGGAAAGAGGACAAGTAGGTCACCCATGCCTAAAAGAGTTGAAAGGGCAGAGGGTGAGCTTGCGTCACTTAAGATTGACGTCATACTAACGTCATAGTTGCGTCATAAAGACTATTGACGCAGAGGGAGGGAGAGAGAGCGGTCGCCGAGAGAGAAAATCAATGGAGGTGTGTCTCGTGTTTTTTACATTGTATTAATAATCGTTGCTCACTTTTTCGGTTAATTCATGTCAGATCGCCATGTTTCCGTTTATGATGTAATGTTTCTATTTATGGAATGAACGAGTTGGAATTTAACGAAGCGTGTCGGTTGTCGATGTGTGCCAGGTGGTCAAGTGAATGAGCGACTGAAAGAACTCGAAGCTGTGGTTCGTACCCACAGCTGAACAGTGACAACTTTTCTGTCGAAACTTATTAACAGTTCGATCGTTACTGTACGTAACAGCATCCGCTGTGGTTGGCAAAATAATATGCTTCTGCTTTGTCATTAATAATAATGTCTCGATTTGTGTTGCGCATTTCCCCACACGGAGTCGATTTCTATGGGCTTCATTAGAATCGATTGATTAATTAGTTAATTATTCATTAATGATGTTTCTCCCCAACATTTGTCGGTCTTGCAATGACGTAATCAACAACTACATGCTCAACCTGTGAAGAACTCTAAAAGAAAAATAAATAAAAGGCTCTGTAGCAGACTATTTCCAGTGATATTCTCTCCATGTCCGTTTTTTGTTTTTTGTTGTTTTTTTTTAAGCTGACCTTTGACCGCATGGCTTAGGGGAGTGGGAGGGAGCTGATGATGCAAGCTACTTTGCTCGAAGCCGTTCAGTTATCTCCTTTTTTCCGTTTTTTGAATCGGAGTTCACATGATCAAACTGGAAGCTGACATTTCCACCCTCACCCTGCCACCAACCATTCCATGTCGCTGATGTTAAGTTTGAACAACCTCCTACGCATTTTGCCGCATTCCTCAAATATAGAAGCAGATAGCAACTGCTGGACTTCTAGATTTCTGTGTCGCAGCACATATCTTATTGCTAAGAGAGATGATTTTTTTTTTCAGAACACACTGAATGGCCAACATCGCTCTGGGACAGACCGCTTCACAACCTCATGCAGTTCTAAGGGAATAGTCGCTGTAGAAGAAGGATCCTCGCTGAGTTGTTTTTTTTTTTTTTTTTTTTTTGCTGTTCTGAAACGGGTTTCCAGACTTCAGCAAAGGCTTGTGGCACCGCTTACATTTGGACGTGTCTTCTTGCAAGAAGATTCTTCCACTCCAGCAGCAGAGGCGGACGCAAACATTGAACGAATGGTGTAGAATAGTCGCAATCTGAAGGTAGGACAGGGTTGACAAGGTTTATCGCTGGTGACGGTGCTCTTTGTGTACAACTTGCTTCAGTCGAGTTCGGGGCGAGGATCGCCAACCGAGGTCACCCGCAATGGCGACCACCTTCGAGAGCAAAGGACTGGCTGAACACGCCGAGAGCAACGGACTGGTTGAGCACGCCGAGAGCAACGGACTGGTTGAACACGCCGACAAAACTACGTCAGAGGACAACACCGTGACGATCATCAACACGTCGTGGAGGCGCATGGTCTATCGCATTGGAGACAACCCACCCCTCAAGCTGTTGCTGCTTTTTACGCTACAGGTAAGTGTCTCATGTTGTCAGAATGTCATCCACCTGGCCACGATGATGACACACGGTTTCTAAACTCCGTATTCTCTATAATTCTTTCTTCTTTCCCTCTCTCTCTGGAGGGCACTAGCTCTCCCTGTTCTTTTTCTTCTGTTTCTTGTAGTGCCTTTTGGTTTTCGTTGTGTTTGTTGTGCGTTTCGCATGCACTTGTTCTGGACTGTTTCCTGAGTCTCTGTCCCTTTTTTGTCTTCTTCATCGTTTAACGATCACACACGCCATATCTACATCATCTCGACTCCTGGATTTTCATTCGCTGTTTTAAATCATCACTACCATTCAGGTGTTCGCTGCCTTCTGCTCTACATATGGTTCATTTCCCTCTTGACATTCTTCCCGCTGCTTTAGATTGTGGATGTACGCGAGTCAATAAGTGCGGCTTGATTGTGCGTCCTCTGGTCTTCCATCCTGCCTCGGGCTTCATCTTTATTCTTTACTACCACTGTGTTGATGTGTACTCCGTGACACCCATATGTGCGCCAACTGTAAACAACTTATGTTAATGGTGCCACGGCCTTCACCACCAGTTTCACGGATACTATCGCTGCAAATCACAACTGCAGCTGATAGTATAACTGAACTGTAGTGACTGCATCTTTGCTTTCTTATTGAAAACAGAATAAACTCTTTGTTTTGATACCATAATTAATCTTATATCTGTGTGTCTGTATGTTTTCTCTGTAAAGCCCTTGAGCTAGCTTTTAATGGCAGGGTAATGGACTATAGAAATTCACTTAATTTATTAATTCTCTCTCTCTCTCTCTTTTCAGACCATGTTACAGAATAATTATGGGTGGCGGATTCTCATCTCAGTCCGTCACTCGATCTGTTAATATTATTTTATCTGAATCGTGAATGGTACCTCTGTTAACCTGCCCGGTTGTTGCACTCAGATGTATTCATAGCTGTGTACTCATACCGACATCCTTTCTCACATTCGCAAACAGGCAGAAGCTCTCAACAAGCATACACAACACTTGTGTTCGCAGAGAGAATTTTTTTTTTCAAATTTTTAAAAACATTGATTCTCTCTCTTACTGTACTGGTGTTGTTCGATAATGAAACCATTAAGTAGGAAAACGGGTTTTTACGGGATTTGAGAAATACGGCGCTGTTTTCCGACATTTGCGGCTTCGACAGCTTTGCGAGTAATAACCGTGTTTACTCGACAAATAACATTCTATCAATTACAGAACTGTGGGTAACTGAACCGTTTTCCCCAGGACTGCACCAGAAAAAGTTTTGACACTCTAAAAACAATTCAACTAACGTAATTGCCTTTCTAAAACTTCCTCGCTTTCTATTCATCTCTAGCTATTTCTTTACCTACATCTGACTTTTTCTCTGCAGCAATAAAGATAAAGATCACGAGAACATTTTCAGCGCCTCTCGTTTCCTAAGGCGTCAAGTGCTTAGTATGAAGGTCGCAGTTGTTATTGTTTGGATGTTTGTCACTCAGATATTAGTCTCTCTACCGGATGCCTACCCAACCCAATCCTCAGAATTTGAGTCAGCAGAAGGAGTTTCTCATGAACGTCACGAGTTTCGATTCTTTAAAAACTTCATTAACCCTCCCCCCTCATCCACTAAGTCATGATTAGATTGGTTTTTGGAAAATGTGTCAGCGACATTTTGTTGCCAAGTCACCGGAAACAACTTATTGGGCCAGATGTACTTTGTACGTACACCCACGTAACTACAGGTCTTAAGTTACAAAACAAAAAATTTAAATATACATCCGGGTGAGGTTTTATCCCTGAGGATAGTAGTCATGCGTAATTTTTTTTTTAATCTTTCGATTTGGTGTTTTGCACGAGCACATTTCTTTACAGTTTTGCATCACATAGTATACATGTAGACGAGTGCCCTTAAGTGAATTTCTAAAATATAATTCACGTTTGTTTTGTTGTAGGTTTAGAAAAACGCGGTCGGTAATAATAAAAAAAAGTAGGTAAACAAAAATTCACTGTCAGTTCTAAGAGTCCTGACCGCAAGGAAGACTGAGAGCTGAGACTGTCTTGGGTCGAAGTCAGGCAAGATGGAGCTGTCCCAGTTCTTGGGATATCAGTGGCTGCGGGCAAATTCACTGGCCGCTAGAGTATAATCAGGGTTGCTCAGTATAATCACGGAGCATGGACTTTGTCACGTTCTTCATTTCCAGCCTCTTAACAAATTCCCGTATATTCACGTCTTCCATCTTTGTGGGCGAGACTGAGAGAGGAAGAGACAGTGGAGATCTTTACTGACCACGTGAAACCGCATGTGTGAACGTGAAGCGAGTAGTGATTGTTAATACAGAGAAAATCAGTATGGAATGTATCGGTGATACTGTAGATGGACATGGTTGGCACTGCGAGTGTCTGGAGCACTGATGGTGCTGACCATTCTGGAACTGAAGAGCCATGTGAGTTCTGTTCAGGCCTCGTGTTCAGTATTTATAATTTTTTCCCGGCGGGGGATGACCCGGAATGTTTGTCTAGAAAGTGAGCTGTCTGTCCTTTTATCTCCTCCCTTTCCGCTCCATTTTTATTAGACTGTATGACTGAATGCTCTGCACTCTTACGCTCACCTCCCTTCTTTGTTACAGACTGTCATATTGCACTCTTAGTTTCACCTCCCTCGCACTTCTGTGCCCGTCTGTTTGACATAGACCTTCTGTTTGTCTGGTTTTGTGGAAGGATAGAGACAGGAATTTAAAATGCCACTTCATAGTAGTTGTGAGATTTTGTCTTTTAGTGATCAACAGCACACAGGTTGAGACAAAATAAGCAAGAGATGTTGCTAATAAATTATTTATATATATGATAAAGAGAAAGGGAAATATGCATTTATCAATAGTTGGATAAAGTTATATTTATATATATTTTATATAGACAGCTGAATAGACATAAACGTGTATATCATATTTGACTACATGATGATATGTTCACAGCAAGGGCTTCTCGCCATCTCCAACTCCTTGATCGTGTCGTCGATAGTGTCGGACGTGGTGTGCGCGCGGGACGACGAGGAGTTCAAGACCAGATACTGAGTGCCACCTTCCTGATGGTCGGCTTGTCCACCTTCTTCATGAGCACAGTCGGCGTTAGGTAAGAACCCTGTCATCCCCTCCTCCAGCCTCTCTTTGATAACCCTGAGATGCCCTGTGATGCTCTTATAATAACCCCGACAGACTCCTGAGACGTACAGCGAGGACCCTTACACTGGGCTTTAACTCGTTACTATCTGGGTTCAAGGTGTTTCACGGGTGGTGTCCATGAACATTTCAAATAAACATGCTATGGAGCAACGAACACGAACCAAACATATTCATTGGCCTTACTTTAGACGAAAGGAATGCTCCTTTGATATCTGATAAGGATCGGATAACGGCCTGGCCTTGCACGGGTTACAACCTTCGCCGTCACATGCAAACACGTATCATCATACTGCTTTGTTTACAACACAAGAAAGTTGTTGTTGCTTACTCGTCCACCTGTGGTGTGTATTGTCAATATTCGATCTATCACCTCATTTGGGTCAAGTGTATCCATATGTGTAGTGAAATGTAAGTTTGAAGTTCCAAAATGCCGCGCTTATGTTTGGCACAGAGGGAGAGATAGATTATATAATGTTATATTTTGTTGTCGTTGACCTTGTCGTTTCCTGATCCCTTTCTCTGTCTTTTACTCCATAGCTCAATTTCTTCTCCTTTCTCTCTGTCTCTCACACACACACATTATACTCCCTCAAATGACGACCTTGTCCAAGTTTGTTCTGTATAAAAAGATGTATGGTACAAGTTTTTTTCTGCGAAGCGCTGCTTCATCTGGAGCCAGCTGTAACAAAACGCATAAGCATAAAAAATAAAAATGCACCGAAACAGGTAAAGGTACCAAATGGGGTACCATGAGGTCAGGTAAAAGGTGCAGGGAGGGGATCGGACTCAAACACAGCCTTTACTTGCTGACATACTGTGCAGGCTGCCAATATTCCAGGGTCCAGCCAACGAGTACATTATTCCACTGCTGACACTTGAGCGCTCAGCCCGAATGGAAGTGTCCATCACAGGAAGAACTCGGTGAGTAGCCTTCGTTGTACTTTATGACAGTTCTCTTTATATTATATTACGAGAAGCAGGAAAGAAAAAGGGGTTTGTCTTCCTGTCTATAGCTCTTAATGATTAAGTGAGAGTATCGCATAAAACAAAACAATAAAACAAAGAAAGGGAAGTAAACCTACTGACATTTGCACAATGAACCACTCTCTTCTGTGGATTACTATAATGACAAACAATGGTTTATTATATAATCAGGTTCTAACACTACGAGCATCCATTGTCATGCCAAGCCACATTCTGACAATCAACGAGCATCCAATGTCTTATGTTCTTACACGTTCAGTGGCAAGACATGGATGGATGCTCGTTGATGATTGTTAGAACTGAATGTGATAAGACACTGGATGCTCGTTGATTGTTATCTCAGTAATTCACAGACGAGAGTGGTTCATTGTGACGATGCTGCTGTTGCAGTTGAGTATTATGCCAACACGACCACTAACGTCACGGACCTGGGGAAGGTCCTCCCGATGCCGAAGGAGTTTATCTACCATCATGTTCAGAGGGTAAGTCGTGCTGTTGGTGGCCGACTACATCACGGTTAATCCTGAAAACACCACCCTCTCCTCATTTATTCTTTCTCTCCTCTCTCTCACCCCACTTCTCTCATCTTCTTTCTCTCCTAATTGTTAGCTTTCCAGTCACTCTTTTTATTATTATTCTCCTCCACCTTTCCAACTCTCTCGCTCTCTCTTTCTATCCTTAAGTAGAGGAATTACAGTTTTCAATTTCTATGCATGCAAAGTTGCGCAACTGCTGTAGATGCAAAGCTACACAATTAGTATAGGTTCAAGGTGGTGCAGTTCCTATAGATGCAATATTGCAAACTTGCTATAGATGCAAGGTAAGATAATTGCTTTATATGCAAGACTGCAAAGCTTGGTACAGACGGAAGGCTACAAGTCTGCAGGGCCTCCTTCCTAGTCCCCATCTGATTCTGGAATAACAGGTTAAGATCTTCCTCATTTCGGAATTCCGTGAACCGTAATCGTAATTTCCAGTTTCTTTGTGCAGTTGATGAGGCTGGTGTTGCCCCCACCTTACCCTAACCCCATAAGAAGGACTGGATTTGTTTGATTTCAGATGTCTGGTAGTTTGATGGCTGCGGGCGCCGTTCATTTTCTGATAGCTGTGACAGGTCTGGCGGGCTGCTTGCTACGGTTCATTGGACCAGTCACCATTGTTCCCGCCATCACTCTAGTCGGGCTTTACATCTTCAAAGTCGTGGTCAGGTTCTCCGAGACCTTCTGGGGGGTCGCTGTGCTGTGAGTACCAGTAGCAGAGGGACACATCAAAGGCCTGATATTTTCATTCAAAGGCTGTTTATAAAGATCTCGTTATCCTATCATGCGTTTTGTTACCCTGACTCCCATACCCCAACCTCGTAATTTTCGTAATTTCATTACAGGTAAGTATATTTTGTAGCTATTTTAGTTTAATAATAAATTTTGCATAAATTTGCGCTCACATATAGACCCTGACCTAGATTGTTTTGTTTGATTTTATTAAATAGGACTGCTGCAACGGGAATCATATTGTCGTTGTACCTAGCCAAGAGATCAACACCAATTCCTTTCTGGAGTAGATCGAAGGGATTCCACATCATCTGGTACCCGCTGCATCAGGTGTTCGCAGTGAGTATAAGCTGCCTTCAAGTACCAGCTCTGTGTGTGACCCCTAAATTTCTTCACCAGAAAAAAGTCTAGAGTTTAGGCCTCATTAGATGGTTAGTCCAATTTCAGTCTCACACGCGGCACACGTCTGCGAAAGGCGACAATTCTGTCGAGATCATACCACCTACTGGGCGTTCATTTGAGAAAGAGAAAGAAAGAGTCGACTAGCACATTAAATGGTCTCTCGCACTCAAGCATTGTCAGCACACACCAAGCTAACTGCAATGATATTATCTTTCAGCTGCTCATCGCGATGATGGTGGGCTGGGGCGTCAGCGCCATTCTAACGACTGCTGACGTGCTGTCGTCAGACCGCAACAACGTGCAGTTCTACGCGCGCACGGACACTCGTTCACACGTCATCACCAACAGCCCCTGGTTCTCTTTTCCATACCCAGGTACCTTGGTGTGAGAGGAAGAACTCTCTCTTTCTTTCCCTCTCTCTCCTTTCTCTCGTTTCCACACACTCTCATTCTCCGTCATTCCATCTCTCGTTTTCTCCTTTTTTACTCCTTTCCTCCTCTCTCTTTCTATCACTTTTTTTGGGGGGGTCTTATTTTCTTTCTTTCCTCAATCTCCCCCTTTCTCTCTCCTTTCTCTTTTCTGTTTCTTTTAATCTTTTGTCATTTTTTTTCTCTCTCCTTTTTTTTTCTCTCCATCACATTTTTCTCACCTCTCCCTTTCTCTCAGGACGCTTTGGCGCGCCCTCCTTCGATACCGGCATCTTCATCGGCTTCTTGCTGGCCACACTCATGTCCATCCTGGACTCCATCGGCGACTACAGCGCATGCGCGCGCACCTGCTACGTGCCGCAGCCCCCCAACTGGGCTCTGAACCGCGGGCTGGCGGTGGAGGGGTTCATGAGTTTCATCAGCGGCGCCCTGGGCATCGGCCACGCTACCTCATCGTTCGGCGGCAACATCGGGGCCATGGGCCTCACCAGGGTCAGTCTCGTGCAGCTGCAAGCCCTGCCACGTGCTCGTAGAGGCTTTGCACTGTAGTTTATTTACCAGTGTCTTTGGTTTTGTGTTATTTAAAGATCATTTCACACATAAAGAAATATTTGCGGGGTGTGAAAAGTGCATCGAAACTCCCTCGCTATACTCCTGAGTACCCCCGAAAACTACCCAACAAATCGCCAGTGTACTCACAATCGAGATGGTGAACAGGGAAGTGACGTCAGAGACTATTCCACAATAAAGTGCTGACGTCACGACTTTGCTGGTGATCCACACTCTTTCTTTCTCTCTCTCATTCTCTTTCTCTCTCACACAGTCTCTCTCTCACAGTCTCTTTTTCTCTCTCACACACGTCTCTCTCACTCTTTCTATCTCACACAGTGTCTCTCTCTCACACGGAGTTGGTCTCATGGTACGTCACGTGCTGCAGGTAGCCAGCCGCCGGGTGTTCCAGGGCGTCGGCATCATGTATGTCTTCTTCTCCATCTTCAACAAATTCGGCGCCGTTTTTGTCACCATCCCTTACTCTGTCCTCGGCGGCTGCCAGATCGTCACCATCGGTCTTTTCATCGGCATCGTCCTCTCCAACCTGCAGTACATCGACCTTAGGTCCACCCGCAACGTGGCCATCATCGGTATCTCGCTGCTCGTGGGGCTGATGATCCCGCACTGGATGGAGAAGACTCCCAACGGTATACGAACAGGTTAGTGAAGGCAGACTTGACGAGAGGGGAGAACAAGAGACAAGGGGGATGGGCGAGGGCTCGTGTACCCGCGCCCGCAGCTGTGAAAGCTCTTCGATTTTTTTTTTTTTTTTTTTTTTGGGTGCAAATATCTGATGAAACGAAAGTACAGTATTACATAAATTTAGTCGAGTTTCCAGTATACAGCGTGCTGTGCACTCCTGTTGGAGTAGTGAGGCTGCGGTAGTCATTGTGTTGTCATGTTTGCATCACTGTGGGCTCGTCTGGTGTCGGATGGCCGCTGGGTAACGATTATCTATCGTGCAGCATCTGTCTGGAAAATGTTCGTGCGTCAGACATATATACAGCTGGGTTTATCTGCCACTAGGGTGACATGCAGGATAATCACAATTGATAGTGAAAAGGATCATCATCATTTCGGACATTTTTCAATGATGTCGTTAAAATTGTTCAAAAGCATACGCCACACACAAAACGACACACCGTTCCCGGATGTAAGTCATCCTTAGAATCTTTTGTATTTTGCTGTTTACCGAGGATCAAGCGGAAAGCTCGCCCTGCATTCTGCACAGAGTAAAGAACGTGCTGCGGTCCACGATGTGTCAAGATCGGAGCATAGACTATAGAAACATACACTTACCTCCCGCGAATTTTTATTTGAATAGGGAGAATAAAAGTTTGGGTCAGGAGGGATTCAAAGGGGAATGAGAGGTTTTACTGACATTCTCACTTTCATCAATTTTCGGATTTGCTGCTCTGCAGGAAGGGAGTTAGAAGTGACTTCTCTCCGAACTGTCAATCCTGACTGCAATCACACCAGCAGCTGTTGCAGCGACAAAATTTATCACTCGCAGCCGAGGTGAATAGTTCACCACCAGAGATGCGCTACTAAAAAAATTCTGTGTTGAGGATAACCGCTCTGTGTATAATTATCAACGGATGATGTGGGAAGCAGGCGTTCTGCATTCTCTGCGATTAAACTAATTTCTTTGTTTAAAAATATCTAGACATGCGTTCGTGTTTGCACGTGTATGTTCATGTGTGTGTGTGTGTGTGTGTGAACTCTCACGCGAACTATTCGTAACATGCTAATTTATTTTAACGATTATATTTTGTGTGTAATCATGTACATATTATTAAAGTATCGCATATTATATACGTATTGTTGTATTATTGGGTCACAATATTCACTTGTCTTTCTTTATTTTCCTTCATCCATAGGGAGCATAGATTTAGATCGTACTATAGGAATACTTTTGACGAATCCTGTGTTCGTGGGAGGCTTCCTCGCTTGTTTCCTAGACAACACTGTTCCAGGTAAGCAATCCGATGTATGTGTATGTGTGAAAATAAGAGAGAGACAGTGATGTATTGAACTCTAATGTAGATGTTTTGTGTTTAGATAATAATCGTCTACTACTTACACTCGGCCAACATTTCACTGCTTGCAGGCACGCTAGAAGAACGTGGCTTGAGCAAGCACTCATCAAAAGAGGAGTTGAGCAAGGGGCCCGCGGACGACCACTTCGAGGAAGGGCTGGAAGTGTACGACATCCCCTACGTGCAAAAATACATGGAGAAGTCGAGGATAACCAAAGTGTGTCGGATATTTCCAGGAGGCAGCTCCACCTCGTCCTCAACTTCCTCCGACACCACGAGGGACGAGGAGGAGAGACTTGGGTGCCTCAAAGATGGGGACACGGCTGGCTTACATTCGACGAACATGTGACGTGTTGTGACATCACGCAGTGCTAGCGACTTAAGGACAAGTACTCAGGGTTCGGAGAGGAGCGGTCGAGTGAAGCAGGCCACGTGCCAGATTTTGTGACAGAACGGAGGAGAATCACGTGACGCCTGCTTTTATTAACACGCTAACGGGCAACAAGGGACACGCAGTGCGCTATCCCGTTGCTTAGCAACAAGTCACATACAATGCGCTTTAAAGTGGTCCTGCTATTAATAAGTAACACTTAAGATAGGGGTGGGAAGGGGAAGTGACGAGTGTTTGACCATGACATTACCTAGTGATGTACAAGATAGACACAAAGTGCACAGTAATGATACAGTTTAATAATGTATCCATGACCCTCGTGTCACACTCAGTGATCTTCCCGGTGGAAGAATGAATGCACAAGTAAAATTAAAAGGCAAGAGAAATAGTGTAGTAGTGGTGTGTTTGTGAATGATGTGATGGCTGGTAAGTAATGGTGTACCTGAATGATGCTGGTCTGGTGGCTGTGGACATACTTAAGTCACAAACCGTAACTCACCTCTCACTTACCTCCCCTGATAAATCAGGAAACCATTTATGGTAAGTAGTTGCTGGTTGGAGTTTCCCAGTCGCAAAACTGAACTGAATTAGTGGCCTTTTGTTCCACTAGGGTGACTAGTCACATGAACCTCCGCAAGTCCACAATGCCAGAAATAATGCATTTCTCTCTCTTTCTCTGCGTGTGGTGTGGGAGGGGATGGGGACGCATGCTGGCATGACAGAAAACTAAACAATCCATTAAAAAAGAAAGCATGGAAGAATGAATGGATGGAACAAGAAATAATAGCGGGCGAAAAAAAAAACCAAAAAAACAGAGAGAATGAACGAATATCATGTAAAGATAGAAAGAGAAAAAGACGTCAGAAGAAGGGGAAAAAAACAACACACGGGCCGAGATATGAACTTGCCGATCTCTAAGGGACAAATTACTGACAATTTCTATAACAACCGTGATTTCAGTGCCGTATGTGTATTAATATTGGTCAGCTCAGTCGCACGGATGGGTGGCATCTGTCACTGTCACAAGCAGATGATGGTCTTGATGGCGCCACGTGCACAGATTATGGAAAGAACGGAAGGATGGGGAGCAAGCGATTCCTGCTGTAGCAATGGACGGCAAGGAGGACAAAGCAGTGCTGAAAGAGGAGGTGGAGGAATCGATTGAGATAGAGGAGGAGCAAAGAAAACGACTCATTTATCGCACGGGGGATCTTCCGCCAGTCCGCCTTCTTGCTTTGTTCACATTGCAGGTAAATTTAACACACCTGTTCAAGTAACACCGATCGCGAAAAAGTGTGTGACGTCGTGTTAGGTACTTGAACGTCACTCTATCGAGCTCGCGAGAAATGTAAGCAAGGTGGCTGTGATCGATGTGGTCGAATATAACTAAGGTGGTTATTTTGTTCAAAGCTTGTCTCAGTTTTAGGACTCAAGCCTGTGGTTATGTAATCTGTAGCTTTGTGGGGGGTAACTAATCTTATTTAGCTTTAAACAGACTGAAGGTCCTGCTTTCGTACTTCGTAAATGACATTTATTTCTGAGAAACTGCCAGCAGATTCAATGTGTTTACATGCTCTCTCGTCTTCACTCTCTCACCATCCCTATTGCTCAGAGTGTATGTATCTGTGTATGTGGGTGAGGTGAGGGCGGCCTTGCTGATAAGTAAACCCGGAAATACGAGAGGACCGTACAATGGTCTTTGTCCTCCAAGGCTTATCCCAACCTTCGCGTACAGAGCCCATGGAGTAGAGAAAGAGTAAAGATAAACACTTGTGACCAACGTGGTTAAAAAACATGCAAAATGGGGCAGTCATCCGTGAGAAGTGGATCAAACACAATGAAAAGTTGACTGGCATGTCCGTGCTATACATTTCATGATGGAAGTCACAGCTCTAGAAGGTTTCCTCTCTGCCTTTCTCTCTCTCTCTGTAGTCATGTGACCCGACACGACACCCTGTCGAAGACTATCCTTCAAGGCATTTTGGAAGATATTCGACTCTGCAGTGGCCAGAGAAAGAACTGGGTTACTATTGTTAAAGACTGGACTGGTCGTCCTGTAAGGACCTACTGACTGTCGCCCACAATAGACAAGAGTGGCGGCCATGGCCAGCTGGCGCCTCTATCAATGTGCCACCCCACCCCTCACCCCAACAACGACAGGTGGCGGTCAAGGGACGACTGACTGACTGACTTTCATGTAAACATCTGAGAGTGGTTGCATTGATGTACATTTACTCAATGTTTAACTCGCTCTTGACCTCAGTTTGGATGACTTCTATTGTTATGAACACTTAGATCAGATCGGATGGTCAAGACATGCGCAGTGTGTGATAAGTGATGGTAATTATATAAACGTATATATACTTCTTATTTTATAAATTATACATGTCTATGTTTTGACTTCGATCGTCGATGAAACTGTTGTTGACCCATCAAATAAAAGTTGAGTTCTCTCTCCCTCTCCCTCTCCCTCTCCCTCTCGCCCTCAACAAATGTCACTTGTCTACAAAATCAATTAAACACTGTTAAGAGCAGCTCAGCAAGTTTGTTTTAAAGTCGACTCAGATCAAACGAAAGTTGTTTTTCTTAAAGGAGGTCACCTAACAGCAAAAGAACATTGGTTATATGGGAAGGATACACCGGAAGTAGTTAATACATTCACACACCTGGGGTTGGGGTTCTATACCATGCTTAGTGTAAATATCTGTAAGTAATTTAGAGATCAGAGATAAGGGATCATTGAAGTACTAGACATAATGAAAAATCTTAAATGCTATTCTGCAAAAATAATTTTAAAGTTGTTTGAATCGCAGATCGTACCTACATCGTATACCAGGTTTTTGGTGTCTTAGTGAAAGCATCAAATAGGCTGGTCTGTGGAGAGACAGGCAGGTTCCCCCTGTATATTATCTAAATTATTAAATACTGGTTGCGCTTGCTGAAACTCCCAGATACCCGGTATTCCGAAAAGCATATCATATCTTGTATCTGCTCAGGGGCATGGCAACTGTGTATTAAAAATACCTAGGATGCTATTTACTGTTGGTTTTGGTAATGTATGGATGCTTCACAAATAAATTATTCTTTAAGAAACTTAGAGATAGGGTAAGGCATATTTATTGACAGAAAAGATAGGCTGGTCTTCAGAATAGCTCACACTCTAATATTATGGTGGTTTCAAAAGCTGTATAAAACAAGAAAATTATATTGATATCTATAATAACAGAAAGACGTATGCAAATTTTAGAGTTGGAGTATGAGAGATAAATAATCAGAGGAACCGTTTCTCACAATTTCCTGTATGGTTAACTGACAAAGCGAAAATCTGGGGTTGAATAGTGTTGGTGTGTGAATGTGTGTACAAGGAAGACAGGGTCGAATGGTGGGTCAGGGTGGGTATTGTGGTGGGAGGGAGGTGAAAAGTATGGGGTGTGATACCTTACAATCTTTTCTGCTGTCTTTGCTGTGTAAAATTATGTGAGCGTGTGAAAATACAGGTGAGTAGTGAGTGAAAATTATATGGAGTTGGGTATTTAGACATATACTCTAGCACTCTTGCTGAAGCCAATGTGCTTGAAGCTGTAAACGATGTGTGCGTGTGTGTGTGCGTGTGTGTGATGACAGCAAGGGCTGCTGGGAGTGGCCGGCTCGCTCAGTGTGTCCATTCTTGTGGCGGAAGTGATCTGCGCACGCGATGACCAACAAATCAAGACACAGATACTCAGTGCTACCTTCTTCATGATTGGCATCTCTACCTTCTGCATGAGCACCTTTGGCATCAGGTACAACACGATACGTATCGTTTATTTATTGAAGTGGCTTTCTTTATTCTTTTTAAAAAATACCTATGCAAGGGTTGTCTCGAAACAGAACTGCAGTATTTGAACCCGTCCAAATCACAAACTAGCTCAGTACAACAGATGCACGATCTGAAAAGTTTTCTACCGACTAATCAAAAATGGAAAAACTACAATTATATGATGGCTGATTGTTGTATTGATTAAACCTCTCCGCTGTTAATAAATGTTGCAATTACCTTTCACGAAATACACTTACAAAATATTCATCTGATTGATCGCATTATTTGTAAATTTACAGTTGGGTGTTCCATGTTATACATTAGGATATATATATAGCTTGATGTTAGTTTTAGTCGTTTGAAGTAATATAAGTTTTACACTATCTTTGCCGTTACTACTGTTGAGTGTCGTGTTTCGTGCTCTAAGACACCTCCACATTATGGTGAGATCCAGTGTGCTCAGGGTTAGGTTATCAAGTAACATCTTTGATTAAGTCGACACTTTACTATGTTATTCGACATTCAGATAGGTATCTATGCTAGTACAGCGGGTTTGAAATTGTCCTCTCTAGGCTGCCAATATTCCAAGGAGCTGCATCTACCTACATTATTCCTTTGTTTGCCCTGACTAACCTTCCTGAGTGGAAATGTCCTTCGCATGAAGATCTAGGTTGGTTCTGAGCAGATGTGTATGTGTGTGCGTGCTCGTGCTCGTGGTCGTACCTGCACACCTGGAGCCAGGTGCAAATCTCGCCCCTAGTCGTGTTGGGAGTTTATCTGACTGCTACACGTTAACCATCCATCTGGCGCATTGCAACCTTGGGCAAAAGCCCCTGACCGCTGTTTGCTTGCTGACATTTCTGCTTTTAGTTTATATATAGACTGTGAATAATACCCTGTAGGCTAGGATTATTTTCACACTAGTTTATATATAATTATATAGACACGCCATAGTAGTGCCTTGAAGGTAATGCTTACTTTCAAAGCAGTTTAAGAGACACGTCCTACTAGTGCCCTGTAGCCTAGGATTATCTTCATAGTAGTTTATATAGATATATAGGCACGTGTTCTGGAGGCTAGGATTATTTACACACTAGTATATATATATATGTTACTGGTGCCTGTGGTGGTGACATGTTGCTGCTGACGAGAAGACAATGCTCGTACATCAATTTTATTTTTTAATATTCTTTCATGTCTGCAGTAAAAATCTACAACACATCCATGACACTCGCAGGGAAAGGAACTCTGGCGACACCCCATGACATTATTTTCCCCAAACTACAGCTGGTAAGTCTTGTATCAGGGTGCCGGGTATTCAGGTCTACACAACCTGTCATCAAAGAAAGGTGACACTGCCTATTACTTGTAACGTTTTACAATAATCTTCCACATACCCTTCCATTATCTCTTGACGACTTCAGTTCTGTCCCTTTATCTGCGTGATCATGGGATGGGCGGGAAGAGGGTGAGTGGGGGAGGGGTGTGAGTGGGGGGAGGAGGGACCTGTCCTCCACTAGGCAATACGTCAATAGCGCTTTCTCGGGTTACTAAAAATAGATTGTGACGTCACGCAGAAGAGCATCATGGGATTGCTTTGCGGGCAAACACTGCACGTTGTTCTTTCTGTTTACGCTACGGCGACTGACAAAGAGCGACATTTTTTATATTAATCTCTGAAACAATGCTGAAAACAGGAGGAATCAAGCACTGCTGTTGGGATTTATGTAAATCGGACTCCAGATATCCAGAGCGGTTACCGGAGGGGACGTTTTTTTTATTCCATTTCCAAAGCCTGGTAAGACCAGTGACAAAATGACCCATGCAGTGGGAAAGACAACAGGGCAGGTTCAAGACTGAGAAAGCAAAGCGCCGGCAGTTTTTATGTGGGCGATCTGATTTCCAAAATGTGGAGAAAATAACCAGGAGCACATATATCTGCTCTCTGCATTTTATGCCGGTGGTGGAAAAGGCCCAACATCTGAGAGCGACGAACCAATATTAGCGACGCTTACAGACGAGGAGACAAAAGCGACAGAGACGTAAAATGAAGGCTCCAGCGCAACGTGGCGACCAACCTGCACATTATCAACGGGACAAATGAGAAGAAAACTGGTCCATCCAGGCGTTTTACCCCAAAAGAGGAACTCTTCATTACACTTCTGAGGCTGCGAAAAGGACTTTCACTGAAAATGATTGCCTACATGTTTGACACATCTGAATCGTTTGAGAGCAAATTTTTATCAGTTTATGTTCCTACACTTCAAGTCTGTGAATGTCCCTATGTTCCCAACAAAGGATCGATATAGATAAAACATCTTGCAAAGAGTTTTTAGACAGTTTAAAAATGTCAGATACACTGTAGACTGCACACAATTCTTTTGTCAGACACCCAGGATTATGGGCAGCAAGGCAATGTGTATTCCTCTTACAAGCACCATACCACAATGAAAGGAGTGATTGCAGTCACCCTAAAGGTGCTGCATGTTTTGTTGATATATTTGAGAAATGTGGCATTCTACAACACATTGAACAAGGAGATGTTTTGCTTGTGGACAAAGGGTTTAAAGTGTAGGATTTGCTTTTGTCGAGACCGGCTACTATAAAAATCCCTGCATTTCTAGGTAAGCGAGCTAGCCTGTCTGCAGAACAGGAGATGGATACAAGGAGGGTAGCCAAGGCACGAATTCATGTAAAACACTTTAATGAAAGACTGAAAAAGTTTATGCTTCTCAGTAAAACTATCCCCCTAAGCCTCAGTTGTGTTGCCTCCCAAATGGTTTTTCATGGATGCTGTTTGGTAAATTTTCAGAGTAGCTTATGTATTTAAAAGCAAGTGAAATGCTAATGTACCACATAGATTGTCAAAGATAGAAATGTGGGAGTATTTTTACCAAAAACAGACTGAAAAGAATTGTTGGTGTTAAACTGATGGTCAACCTCTCAATTCATTCAGGGGCATATGACAGAAAAGTATTGTAAATAGATCTGTATAATAATTAATATTATAGGTTACAAGTACTGTTCTGCTTCATAGTAAACAAAGAGAAAAATAAAAAAATCAAAACCGCATTTTTACACGTTCACGTTTTGTTTTTTTTGAACAATAAACTGCACAGCAACGCATTCGCGGCAAACGCTGGTGTAGTACATGTGGGGAATATATTTGTCCGCTTTGCATTCCCAGAAGCCCTTGCGCGGCTAGATCGTGACGTCATCTGTGGAAAGCGCCATTGTAAAGGTAGGTCGACATGTTCACTAACAAAACTAACGATGCTTTATATTTGAGTGATCTCGCCGTGGAAAAGATTCGGGTCTTCACAACCTTCAGTCCTTCTGTCAAACGTTTTGCAGCCCCGCGAAATTCTACCTTCGCTCAAAACAAAGATTTGCTGGTTTTCCACTTTGTGGTGTTTGCAGATCTCTGGCAGTCTGATGGCGGCGGGAGGAGTGCATTTCCTGATAGGAGTGACAGGTCTCGTAGGCTTCCTGCTCAAGTTCATCGGACCGATCACGATGGTCGTGGCCATCACACTCGTCGGCCTTTACGTCTACAAAGTCGCTGTCAGGTTTTGCGAGACCTTCTGGGCAGTGGCCATCTTGTAAGCAAGCAGGTTGTGGTCTGTCATTCTGACATCAAAAATATTACTAGGGAGCAGATTCCTTGGTTGATGCGTGCCGTACAGTTTATGTCAGTCATCAAGGGTCATATAACATAAATCCACAAGCAAACGGATTGATATGTAAATGTCTTAGTGAGCAGTCATTTTTATTTATTTTTTTTTAATTTATTTATTTTTTGTTCCATGAACGAAGGACGGCTGCTTGTGGTATAGTCCTGTCTTTATATCTCGCGAAAACATCAACGCCTATCCCAGCTTGGAATAAGAAGAGAGGCTTCTACATCAAGTGGTATCCTCTGCACCAAGTCTTTGCTGTAAGTCCAGGATAAGGTCAGGGTCAAAGGTCTCGGTGCCATAGTAAGGACATAAAATGTTTTCGTTGTGTCCTCGTCACTGTCGTTCCTTGTTTGTCGTCTGCTTACCTTGCGATCTTTTGCTATATTCCTGAGTAGATCCTAATCTCAGTCGTCATTGGTTGGACGGTGAGTGCCATCCTGACACACGCTGACGTCATTTCCTCTGACCAAAACGGCGTAGGAATATACGCGCGCACGGATACGCACATCGATGTCATAGCAAGCACCGACTGGTTCTCTTTGCCGTATCCAGGTAATCAGGCTAGGTCCCCTGTCTTGGGCCTGTTGTACCCACAGCACACTAACACGTTCATAGGCGTAAGTAACAAAGCCAGGCAAAGGTAAGACTGGGAAGTTTGATATGAGAAATAACAGGTGAATTCTAAGACCTCCCTCACCGGAAAAAAAAATCTAGAAAAATAACTATGGCCCACAAGTATATAATACAAAGAAATTACCTAAATAGATGGGAAATCCCAAAAGAAATGCCTTTCCAGTCCGTCTGGTTCTTTTAAACAAAAAATGTTTCAATATGTACCTCGTTGCCTTGCTTTCATTTCAGGTCGCTTTGGCTTTCCGTCTTTCCACGCCGGAGTCTTCGTCAGCTTCATGATAGCAACACTCATGTCCATCTTGGACTCCATCTGTGACTACAATGCATGCGCGCGCATGTGCTACGTGCCACGACCACCTGACTGGGCCGTGAATAGGGGCATCGCCGTGGAGGGCATCATGAGCATGCTGAGCGGGGGTATGGGGGTCGGGCACGCCACTGTCTCCTATGGAGGCAACATTGGCGCCATTGGACTCACCAGGGTAGACAGTTTTGGACTTTGCACAAGCTTTGAATTTCTGACTAAGGATATTATTATTATTATTATTATTATTATTATTATTATTATTATTATTATTATTATTATTATTCACTAGAATGGAGTTTTTCTTACGAATTCGAGGAATTTGTCTGGGATATTGTTTCTGCTATTTATGAGTGTACATATATTTATATTATCTATTTTTGTCCCCTCCCCCTTTTTTAGTGAAGGCTGGGATGGAGTTGTTTTAGCCATTCAATTATTCGAGGGATTTTGTTTTCAGAAAGGTTGAGGGAGGGATGCAATAAAGCAAAGTTCAGAGTGCCAAGGATGTTATGGTTGTCCTGCGCAGGTGGCTAGTCGCGGTGTTTTCCAGTGTGTCGGCCTCCTGTACATCGTACTTGCCGTGACAAGCAAGCTGGGCGCCATCTTCGTCACCATCCCTCACAGCGTGCTCGGCGGCTGCCAGATCATCACCATCGGCATATTCATCGGCATCGTCCTCTCCAACCTGCAATACGTCGACCTCAGCTCCACCCGCAACGTGGCCATCATCGGTATCTCGCTGCTGCTGGGGCTGATGGTGCCTCACTGGGTGGAGACCAACCCCGATGGCATCAAGACAGGTTAGCCGACAACAAGGACGAGAACAAGTGCGTTTGTGTGTGTTTGTTGGCTAGGAACTCGTATTTCTGTCACCTTTCAGCTTGATTCAGAAATCTTACATCTGCAGTTTGGAAAGAGAAATGCGTCTGTCCAATGATAATTTGTAATTTATTATTTTAATTTTTCAAGAAAATTAACTCCGTTCAGTTTTCTAGTTATTTACTTTTTGCAACATCGTCTTACTTTCTATTTAATGTATTTTGACTGTATGAAGTGTAAATAATAATCTCTCCGTTTACAGGAAGTGAACAGGTTGATCGACTACTGCAAATTTTAGCGGCCAATCCATCTTTCGTTGGCGGCGTTTTGGCGTGTTTTCTGGACAACACAGTACCTGGTATGTAGCATAACTGGCTATAGATATCACAGAAGTGAGTGAGTGGCTATTTGCATGCTTGCATGCTATAATTTCCCCGCTGTGATGGGCTAGCCCAGGATGTCCATGCACTGTAACACCATGATAAAGTTCTAACGAGTCTTTTTTTTTCCTCCATGCCTTTCTCTCACTTAAGGTACACCTGAGGAACGAGGGGTGTCGTCAAATACGAAGAAGGATACCACAACTGTTCTTGAAGAATTTGAAGAAGGCCTTGAAGTATATCGTCTACCGTGGGTGCCAGAGTTCATACAGAAGTCGTGGCTCGCTAGGTTCATCCAAATCATACCTGGCCCTTCACAAGAGGACGCAAAGAAAGAGGACCAGGTTCTGCCTCATCATATAGACTTGAAAGACACTTAAGTCCGAGGTTTTTATGACCGATCTTGCCACTGGCAATCAAATTCGCCGAAGAATGTCCACATAACACTAAAAAGCGCCAATAAAGCAGCGGTGAGCTCGGCTAGCATGAACAAAACTCAGCACGAGAGACACTAGAATACATCAGCACACTGCTAGAATAAAAGGGGACGTGATAGTGAAAGAAGAACGAAGGAGACAACTGCCCCTACTGAACCAATTTCACGAAAGAAGTGAACCAAGGTATAAAGACTGCTAAAAAATCTGTCAATGAATTCTGTATCTATTCTTTAAAACAAGAGTATCACGCTAAACATGTCGATTAGAACCCGGCTGTAATTACCGCATGCTTGAACCACGAACTAATATCCCTTGAACTGTATACCCTTGTAGATGAAAGAGAACTTGCATGTATAAACACAAACCTATGCATTCACTACTGATTACACCTGACCATCAGCTCGTGTCGTTTGTGATTTTCTCTGTTGAGGAATTCAGCAACTGGCTCTGGCAGGGGCATCAAGAATGTCTGCCTCTTTTTTATAAGTCATCGGATGTCATATAAAAAGATAGTGTAAGTAATGAGATTGATAAATATGATTTATTATGCCATACTGTGAAAAATTGTTATAAATACATCTGGTATTATCCACATCTGCAGTGTCACCCAGAATTTTATTAGCCTTCCAGCAGCCAGTGAAGTGCTAAATTTCTCAAAGTGAAAATTAATTAAAAATTGTCGGACATCGACAATGTTGCAAGAAAAGCTGCTTTGGATGATCACCATATCCACTGAGCATGACTTCAGACAGCTTCTACAGAAATAACTAGTAATAAAAATTACAGGGCAACGAGAAAAAAGCAAGTTTTTTAAACCTCAATTTGATGAACTGAACAGACAAATTAACTGCTGCATGTGTACATTTTGGCAGGGGAAGTGGATAGGGCGGGACTCGATCATCACTTGTTCTTAGCCTGGGGCACTGACCCTGACTAGAAAATGGTTTTTATGGAAAAGCATGAAGAAACAGACATCTTCCAAAGCATCCCCTATAGCAAATATCTGTCAGAATATTATTTGATGTTCCAACTTGAAAAAAATGAGGAATAATAAAATTCTGACTCAAGGCCACAGGCAGGCAGACTGCAACATGACTCATAGTCGTGACTGAACTCTGGGTAGAGTTTTATTACACTTGCTTATCAGAGTGGATGCTCCCTTGATGTCCTAATTTTGTATACTGTTTATATACTGCGGTCGCTTAGAACGCTACATGGTCTTGTATCTATGCATGAATGTGCATCCTTAAAACTCTTACATTGAGGTGGTAGTAATGTGTTTTAAATTTTGTTTTGTCATGCCTGTGCACTCTTCAAAGGATTCTCTGGGATATTTATTCAGCACTACCAGCATGTGTTAAATAAAATACAATACAGATATTTTTATCATAATCTGATAGATACAGCAATATTCGTATATGATAAACCTGTCTGTGAAATCCACTTGCATGAAATTATATATGCAATAGAAGCAACTATTGTACTACATTATTACAAGTATGGAGGTATATTGGACAGTTTGCACCATTTTATCACAAAACTGGAATGACTAACAGCATGCTTGGGTTGTTTTGTTATTTGCCTTATTCTTATGCCACATGAAACTTTCATTCTCGTTCAGCCCAGAGCAAAGCATATGAAAATATTTATAAACTGTAGCAATTGTGTTAAAATGAATGGCTTCTCTCCAAACAAGATATTGTGCATCTTGTGCACTGACTGTTGTTGGTTTTTGTTAACAAAATGTTTCATTATGTCTGTGTAATGATTTATTGATTTCCTGAGAACTGTTAAGCATTACACATTCAGCTGACACCCCAAAACAACTCTCAGGGTCCTTTATATAGGATCAATAGCACATTTCATTGTGAGTTATTTTATTATGTTTATATCTTTTTTTAAATGCTACACTTGAAAAAAGCAGTAATGATGGGGGTTGGAACTTTCACATCAATATTACTTCCTGAAATGCAAAAGTAGCACCAGTAACAACTGCACTTCACCTGAAACATCACCACTTTCAAAAACATGTGTGGCCATTTTATTGACTTTCATAAATTACATAGTCACATAGTACCAAGTCATTTCTTTTAATCGTAAATGAAATTTAAAAAAAATTCAGGTCAGTCTTGAAAGCATACACATGCAGACAGATTGAAACATTTACAACAAATCAGACATCAAAGGAAAATTAAAAAACCCAGAAAACTGAACAAAAACATACGCTCCTGGATATGAGGTAAGGATCCTCTTTCTGGCCACATTACTTTCTGGATTTTTCTGGAGATTATTAGCGCTGGCTGGGTTGGATAATAAATGGAAATGAGTGATTGGTGGAGGGGAAAAGATTCTGCTGCATGTCAACTTTGAAATTCTAAGCGACAAAAATTCTTCAGCAAAGTTTTCATATTATTTGTGAATGCTTAGGACCTTAAATATAATCAATAAATGGAAATGCAAGATGTAATATTTCCAAAAGAAATTTGTATGATATATGTTTTTCAAATGATTAAATATAAAAGCATATTGTGCAAATATTATTATCCAGACATTCTTGCCGTATGGTGAGCAAACTGGATTTAACACTCAATGTATAATATAACCTATTGTGCAAAACTGTTTGCTATTATTATAAAAAGCATGTTAAACATTTTTGCACAATAATAGCCAAAAATTGTGCACATAAAATGTTAGTGTCCATATACACACATCTTGCCTAAACGTTAACACAAATGTAGACATATGAAAGTGTGGAGATATGCATGTGTGCACACACTCATACAAAGATGCATGTAACACATATATTTCTTCTTCACCAAACCATTTTTATATACTTATGATTTTATTATTTTCTGGTGCATGCAAAATATTAAGCTTATTTTTAATAATGAGAAAAGGTCATATATAGAGTACAGAATGTCTTTATTTGCTTCTGCGTGTGGCCTTGATTGAGAAATACAGACCACTTTCCATTTCTTTACGCACCAATCACTTTTAACAAATAACTTGAAAAATTTGATTGGCGCGTCCTGCTCACACTTTAACTGTGTCATCGATTTGTGTGTGTGTCTAGCAGTGGTACCCAAATAGGTTACCTAGATCATGACAAGAGATGAAGAAATTTAATCTACTCATATAGTTAACTGTGAAACAGTGACAGAAAAAAATTCCACTAAAATATATCATCTCAATGAATTAAAGTTTAAAACTAGAAGAACTGCTTTAATGGTGTATACCAATTTTCAGGCTAGAACAGATTTGATGAAGATCAAAATTTAGAACTCTCTTTCTCTCTTCCAACTGTAAACATGCTACAAATAAAGGTTAAAAACAGAGTTTTCCATCAGTATTTGACACCTTTTAAAACAGTTTTGTCTTTGAGCAAAATGTCTAAGCTTCAGAAATAAAGTATTCATAGTGTACTTTACATGAAACTGTTTCTGCATACAAAAACCAATTCCTCTTTTAAAAAGTTGAATTTTTTTTGTTTGTTCCTAATTGATAATAAATGCATTTTTAAAAGGTTGTTGCAAACAACATGAGTGGTAAAATACCATTTCTGAAACCAAAACATGAATAATTTTTATCATCGAAATGAATGGAGCTGTAGACCCTTGGGTGAGCAGCTATGTTGTAAGATTATAATGTGTATATGCCAGACTGAATGGAAGAACAGGACTAATTTTTGTCCATAATAATTACGTGCAAAAGTTAGTTTCTATGAGATCAAAAAGCCATTTTTGATTGTAAAGATTGACAGTTCACAAAATATAGATTGATAAAGGAAACTAGGATGAATCACACACCTAGTTTCAGCAAGTACCTAACACACTTACAGCTCAAGCAGGTAACACATTATGTGCTCCTGTCTCAAGGCTGTAACCACCTAGCCATGGCTACATGCTCCATCAGGCGTAACGCTGAAAAAGACTTCGTGTCTACCAGTAGCAGAAAAGCAGGCTGTGCTACCTGTGACTATCAGAATCATGATCTTCCACAAGAAGAAGCCAAAAGACTCAAGTGACAGATCACTTCTTTGGTGGGGTCTGCTGCAGTGTGACCTGAGATTTTATATTTCCCATCAAGAGAACATGATGCTTCTTGTGATGACTGATCATTTCTGGAATGTCATTAAAAGCCTGAAACAAACAAAACAGTTGAAAGTTAGGTAGCTCCACTAGTCATGTCTATCTAAATGCTCAAGGATTTTTTTAAAGATAAAGCAGCGTTTGTTATTCAGTATTTAAGTCAGTCAAATGAATACTGAATAATAAACCTACTTTATCTTTTTTAAAAAATGGCTGTTGCAGAAAATGACATTCAAAATAGCACTTATCTCAAATGAAACTTCTACTAAAACATTTTTACCAAATCACACATATATAATATAATCAAACAGCATTTTTGTTGTCAGTTATTGTCAGAAATATAAGTATTTCAGCATTTAAAAGGAAACAACTGATTATCATATCAATAACTGTAACTAATTTTTTTTCAAGAGATCATTTGATTGATTCATACTTCTTTTATGAAACCAGACCAAAACTACACTTCATACCAGTTCATCATCCTTTTCATCTCCAAGTGCATACTTTTTATCATTTCTCAAACGAATGTGCAGATTGCTAACATGACCTTTGAGTAGGACTACAAGTGTGTAGGGAAATTTCGCATTTTTGGTGCTGATGCGAACCAGATAGGTCCCATCCTGAAATGGAGTAAAATATTTAAGCCAACAGTATCTTAAGGTTGTCAACAAATGATTGATTTATCTATCCATCAACCAGCCCACTGATCAATATATCTGCCCACGTATCATTCTATGGACATACAAATAGTAAGAGGTTAAACAACAGTAAATGAAATACACAAAATAACAGCATGTATGCGTGCCGGGAGGGGGGGTGTGGTAGTTAATGTGCATGTTGAACATCGGAATAGTTTGTTCGTAACATGATGATATTTTATGTGAAATGAATAGAGTGCAAACACTGTTAACCACTTCATCCAAACATTTTCTTTCTTTAAACAAAAAATAGTGAAATTTAACTAGCTAAATAAATGTATTAATCACTTGTTAATTTTAGTGCCTTTTTCAGTTTTCCTAATCAACATTCTGATATACACAATATTTCTACTGAAACTGCCAAGACAGAAAGCCCTTCTCAATACCCATAACCTAGTAAGAATTAAACTATATATGTGACATTCTAGTAAGTAAATGTCTAGGCTACTTTTATGGCACTTTCCTCTAGATCCAAAAGTGTTAAATAAAACTCCCTGGTAACCTGAGCAACCTGCCACATTGAGAAATAGTAAGGACCAACCCAAATTTCTCGACCTAGAAATGTCAGATCCTAAAATTGATTAGGGCATTTGAGGTCAGCATGATTCCAAACTGACAAATATCAAAATGTGCATTTCCTCAACTCTCTCCCTACTACTTAAGCCAAAGCTGTTTTACTTCCATATTTATCAAGAATATTTTTTTTTCTTCAAAGAACCTCTTTCTTAATAAGTAGATTATAGCCTTGTGGCAAAGAAGGTAGAGAATGAGACAGAGTATACTTAGGACAATGGCCCTGTTTTAAAAATTGTTTAAAGTCAGCTTCATGTTGTGACAACAGAAATGATAGAGCACTTACTTTTCCAATACTTTTTACCCTTGCCTCCCCCTCTTTACGGTCTATTGGCCCATGATACCAGTCAAATCTGTCCAACCAATCCTGAAAAAGACAGCTATAAGTAAGCGAAAACAGTTCGGGTATATGGTGGCCCAGGTAAAACTAGCCTACGTCCAATCTCCAAAGCCACCTCTGCGCATTCCATATGATATGTTGAGCAAAGTGATATGTCTGGATGGCTGAGGTGGGAAGAATGGGTGTGTTTCCAAGGTGCAAATTATCCAGTCTCTCTGAGCAGTACTTTTCTGCTGTGCCTGCAGCTACCTATTACCACTGTGGAAGGATTTGTGTGCACCAGGTTGTTTACGGAAACAGTTCAGCTGTTGATGGAACAGTTTCCAAGTTATCTACATTAGCTATGCTTATAAACTATGCATTAAAGAGGCTTAAAAAGGACATGCCAAACATTTATTTAGCTTTGGGTTTTCTATTCTGGGTTCACGACCTGCTCTTCACTGTAAAGGGGGTACAAAAAACAAAGCTCATAAAAATACTGATTTAGATATATTTCTTAGGTCACAACTTGTTTGTGCTATTGAATCTGTGTGCTGACACAATTGGTATAATACAATCAAAAAGTTTTAACAGCTCTCACTGATGAAGAGGCATCATCATAAATCTCTTCAGGGTTATCGTCGGTGTATTCTTGCTTTGACACTGATGGCTGCACTGCATTTGGCATCTTGGTTACAGATGGAAGTGGAGGCAGAGGCATAAGAGCATTCTAAAATGAGATATTTAACTTTCATTAGTCATCAGGGAATAAGATGGTTCCTCTCATATATTAATTCTTTATTCAAATTCATCATACTTTGATACAATAAATAGCTAAACCCAAAATTCTTCTAAATATTTTTGACAAATTTAAGCAGTTTACTACCCATCCACAATAAAAATAATTTAAATTCATAAAATTATTTAAAAAATTAAAATACATAATTTTAATGCAACATATATATTGATTGGTCTGTTAGTGCATTAACATGTTTATTAAGCACTGTCCAGCATGGATATAAACATGGGACTTCTGGAACTAGCTGAAGTACTGCACTAGTATGATGTGCAGCTATGCATAAAGAAATGAAAGAAAAATGTGTACATGCACAATATTAGCAAGATATATCATGCAGCTCAAGTCAACATAATTTTGACCACTATTAACTACTATACAGCAACTAGCAGATAAATATAAGTCAGGCAACTGGGAGAGGCAACAGGCATCTACAATACAAATCAGGCGTTTATATCATATGCAGAAATCAGTGGAATTAAAAAATGTGTCATCAGCTCAAATTCCTTTTACATTATCAATGATGGTTTTATAAATTTGGGGAGTTTTGGACACACTGATGGCCAGGATGCAGTTTCCCAGCCTAGCAGCCTGCTGGAAATGTAGACAGTGGGCAGGTGGGGGAATGAAGAAAAGTGTTTTGGTTGCTGCTAAGAGAACAACAAAAAATGGCCGGATAAAGTATGGGCTAAATTCATAGTCATACTTTAACATTTGTCAGTTTAGACAAGGTTTGCCCCTCTTACTATCATAATACTACAGTTAAGGTTTGGAACTGGTAAAAGTTTGGAGTAATGAGTCTACACAGAAGAACTAAAATTAGAGCCAAAATTTGCCTACAGCTAAAAAATACAGAAGCTAAACTGTGGGAGCAGAATCACATCTGGTAATGATGAACTACTGAAGCGCACATTTTTATGGACAGGTGGACTGGAAGTTTCAGCTGATGAGCTGGTCTTGTCAGGGTTAGTCATGCTGAGGGGAGAAGTGAGATTGGAGTGCCGTGGGGGAAGTTGTGGATACTCCAAGTCATGCTGAAGGAAAGATGAGCTCCCAGACATGTTGGTGAGGCTGCTGCTTGCACTGCTGCTGAGGCTGGCCATGTTGAGATCTTGGGGTGAGTTCATCTGCACTCTCAAAGCTTCAAAGCAGGGAGCAAAGCAAAGTGAGTACTCATTGTTTAATATGAAACCATACAAAGGAAAGACACACAGTCTTAGTGTTACAAAACTGTTTTCTACAGACCAAAAACTGAAAGTGAAAAATTCTACTTGGAGATTTTCACAAGTGTGTGTAGTTGTGGAAAGCACAGATGAAAAAAAGAACCCTTATCATATCATGGGAGAGGCGGGAGGTTGGGGGGGGGCAACTGAAGCCAAACATCTAAACAATTACTGAGAAAATAAATGAATGACTAGAATTTTGACTTAAAAACTGACATTTGCTAGTGTGACTTATATTTCTGTGATCACCTGCATGTTAACCGTGTGATTTTTCTGTAGACTAGAGTCAAGCAGAATTTATCACTTTCAGTCAAATACAGTGATACCTCGGTTCTCGAACGCCTTGACTTTCGACCAAATCGGTATTCGACCAGGAAATTCGAGAAAATTTTGTCTTGGAATCCGAACAAATATTTGGAACTCGAACATCCGAAAGTCCGAGATGAGCCGAGTTGAGCCGAATGGCGTTCATTCGGCCCAGCGCGCCTTGCTTGTGTGAGTGCAGAGACAGAGTCATGAAATGTGTGCAAAATGGGCAGAAATCGCAAATTTGTTGAACAACATCACCCTGAGTGGTAGCAAATAGAGCAGTTAACATTTTTTAATGACAATGTTATGTCCACTTTCCCGCAAAATTTTGCAAAGGAGAAAAAAACAGCAAACAATTGACAAATTCTTCCGTAAAGAAATCAGACAAGCAACTGCAGAGCAAGATTCTGATTCTCCTCAGCAAAGATACAGAGAACAGAAACACCCGAGAGCAGTTACCCTCTGTTTTTATTGAAGAGGACTCCCCTTCAAAAACAATAACCATCCCTCTTCCCTCCTCCCTCCACATTCATTCCCTCCTGCATAAAGTTGGTACAGGCTACAGTAAATGAAACACAATTTACTGTACTGTACTGTACAGTACTGTACAGTACATTTTTTTTTTGTTTTAATAAATACACTTTTATTTCTTATTTTCTTGTTGAGACTCATGTTTTTCTACATATTATATACAAATTAGGCCAGTAAATAGGCATTTTCTGGGGCTTGGAACGAATTAATCCAGTTTCCATTATTTCCTATGGGTTTCATTGCTTCGGTTCTCGAACAATTTGGTTCTCGACCGTCCTCCCGGAACGAATTATGTTCGAGAACCGAGGTATCGCTGTATGCCTAAAGGTTATATTGCAGGTTGATAAGCAGTGTCAGACCAACCCGAGGTGCTGAAAAGCATAATACATGTAAATGAAATGCTCTGACAAAAGACTGTTTGGTAAGATATTCAACATCTGAGGGTGTTGCACATGCTGAAAGAGAAATCATTATTAAGATTTGCAGAAAAATGTTTCTTTTCCCCTAGGCTCTTGTGATAGCTGCAGCAAAGATGTGAAAACACATAAGTGACACATCAAAATTTTTTTTAGGTACACATACTCAGCTGTGAGAACCACCATTTGTGGTAGAGACTTCTGACTTTTGAAGAAACACCTGAGAAAGACACCTTTTTCTATATTATTGATGAAGAAAATGCCTGAAACTGTTCCCGTTTTATTTATTAATTTTTTTTTTTTTTTTTTACTGAAATCCGGTTAAAAGTGACATTAATAGTGATGTTTTAGATTCACAGTCATTTAACAAATTTAAATCTTCGTGTTTACATTACCTTTCCTTGGAATTCAGTACCACTGTGACAAAGAGTTTGAAATGTTTGCTTATTAAATGCAAGAGGCAGCATACAGATTAAGAAGCAAAGCAAGTGGTGGCTTACAGAAGTTGCTTATATGAGGCTGCACACAGTGTGTATGAGAGAGTGAAAGAGAGAGAAAGATAAGCCATCTGGAAGTTGAGGTGGTCAGAATAAAGCGAAGCAGATTATCATGTTATGGGGACCCTTTGCACATTTTTGGCAGCTAGAACATGAATCTCAAAGGGAACTAGATCGACTTACTTGGGAAAACACTGCACTCAATTGGACCTTGAAATCTGAGCCACCTCTTAATATATATCACATAAGACCCTTCTCTAATATAAAGTTGTTAATCCAAGGTTGTTTTGCTAACAAAAGTTGACACTAGACATTGTGGTGACTTGTTTCAGGCTAGATGGAGCATTCTGAGGGCTTGATTTCTTATCTTCATCAAATGGTTCTAACCATGGCCTTCGTGCCAAGATCAGCTGACTGCTATTTTTCTTAACTTTGTTTTCTTATAACTGTGAACAGTATTCGCACGTTTAAGAGCTTGCAATCTCACTTGCAAGAATGCTTAGTTAAAGCTATTACAAATTTTTGCAGCAGCTAAGGCAGGAAAATGATTATGCCAGTTAGAAGGTTTGGAAGTCTAAGCAAAATCAGTTAGTTACTGGATCAAGTTATAAGTTACATAAAAGAATTATAAATAGTATTAAAAAATGTTAGCATGTAATGAAGTTGTTTTTAACGGATAACATAGGCTTTTCTCTGAAAATGCTTCATTACATGTATTATCTGCAGATTGCTTTTGAAAATGATCAAAAAGAACCTTGTTTTCTTTATCTGGCTTTGGTAAGAATGAAATTTCTGGAGAACTGTGAGAGTTGGTCTGTGATTTTGCCTCTGTCAAGGCATTTCCTGTAGGACTCAGAATGGCTGGTGGGGAACCAGCACCTATTTGGTTGCCCAATCCCTTCAAGGGTTTAGTAGGTGGCAGCACAGGTTTTTCTTTAATTACTGGCTTTAATGGTGTACTATCTGGAATAAACAGGCCACATTTAAAAAAAATTAATTCTGCATCAAACATTTGCAGCTGCAAAGCTATGACAGTAGCTGCACGTCTCTGAAACATCATTAGAGTTTGCGTTGGTAAAATACTTTTAAAAATAAAATAAAAATTAACAAATAAAACAAAGTAAAATCACAGACCCATTACCCAGTGAAAAGGAAAACTTTTAAGTGAATTGCACAGAAAATGAAATAACACTGTAATATAATACAGCACTGCAAACAACTTGAAATCCTGGAAGGGAATACAAATTGCATCCATGTATACTGTTATGCTACAATGATGTCATAGTTTGGACTTTTATGCACAGAAGATCAAAATACCAATAGCTGAAGGACCGAATTTGAATTACACAATATGATTATTGGCTCGGATTTAGGAATTAGTTCCTTCTCACCAGTTACTTGAAACAACATGACACTTAGGTAAACTTTTAAGTATAACATTTTAAGAAAGAAAAATCAAATTTAAACTAGGGCAACAAGAGAAAAGAGTGAATGAAAATAGTAAAAAAGGTGTAATGTGGTGGTGAAGAAATTTTGTGACCAGTTGGTCATATAAGTTGGACATATAATAATAAATGCAAAATTTGTAAAGCGCATACTCACTCACACTCCTAAGGACCATGCTCTTAGCGATTGAGAACAAGAACGAAACATGGACAGAATACAAGGGACAGGAAAACAAACAAATAACATATGAACTATAAAAGAATCAATAAGCGTACTAAACGAACAATAAAATCAAATACAGAAAACACAAAGAGGAACCAAATAACAAGAAAAAGAGCTGAGAGTAGCATGATATTGCAAAAGAAAGGGTGTGAAAAGGGAGTAGCATTATGGGAAAGGTTGTTAGAAGAATTGTTTACGGAACAGGTGTCTTTTCAGTGGATGTTTAAAGGATTCAATTGTGAGTAGGTGGTGGATATGGAAAGGAGAAAGTTCCATTGTGTTTTATATACAGTGTGAATGGAAAAAGTAAAAGAAGTGTATAATCGTGGTGAAGAATTTATATGACCAGTTGAGAATATGTCTGCAATGTTTTCATTTTTGGTTGACCAGGATAATACATATAACACACAATGTGAGGTGACTAAACATCAACAGCTTTGGAATCTTGTGTACAAATAAACCCTAAACTAGTCATCAGAGATGAAGAATCTAAAGGAGATAATCTGAAAATCTAGAGCTAGCTAAATGGGAATTATTATTGAAGAATCAGCAATGACTGATCCCTCTTATATGTACAATCATGTGTGCACATTCTGTTACTAAATACAGCTCCATGATTACACATTGCAAGATGACAAAAATCATTTGTAAGAGAAAGGATGAAAACACATTGCTTACCATGCTTGTCCGGAGTGTCAGAGGGCTTTGCTTTTAGCTGGAATTTTTGGTGCAGTTCAGATATTGAATGATTGTCACTATACTCCTTGGGATCACGGGAAGTAGTTTTGGGAGTGTCTGGGCCAGATACTTTTTTCAGTTTGTTTTTAAGGGCATTTATCTGTGACTGATCAACTAGAAAGCCACCTGCTGGCATGTTTGGAACTTTAGGGGGAAGTTTTACTGGCTTTACGTCTGCTTTCGGTGGTAGTGGTGGTGTTGCTAAGTCAAAAACAGAAAAAGACAGAAAATTTCACTTTCAATCTTCCAATATTTTAAGCATTGAAAGTAAAATAAAATGGCACATTGTGACATTGAAATCTAAACTGTTAGAGGTTAAAGACCACACTGTTTCCTCTTACTCAGCATTCTTTCAATCATCCTGCTCACATAAAAAATCCACAAAAGTTTAATCCTAGAATCTTTAACACAAAGGCTTAAAAAAACATGCAAGTTCTGTTGGCTCACTTGTTGCTGTGGAAGCCTACACTTATCCATGGAAAAGAAAAAGCTGTGACGACTATCAAAAGCATTAATATGAAAATTTCCTTTCGAGAAAAACTTTTACCAAAGTCTACAACTGCTGTATAGAATAAGTATCTATGGTTGGATAAAATCATCCAGGTTAGACAGCTCCCTGCTCACTACTCTGTCCCCATCTACCCTCCTCAAGATGCTTTAGAACTGCCTCCTACACCCTTATTAAAATAAGAAGGTATCCAACTACTGAATACTAAAATGTGATGTTGCCACCTGTTAGTGAGTGCATCTGTTTATTATGTATGTAGTACAGATGCCTATATGCAAATGTAAGATTGCATGTGTGTCAAGAAAAAAAAAGTAATTTTTTCATGTATTTGAATGAGAACATGTGTGTATGTGTGTGAGCATATGTGTGCATAATTATCTATGTTTGGGTGTCGTAATTTGCTGTTGCCTATTCAAGGTTCGACAAAGTTATGATAATAGGGTTTTCATTCTGTTGACCTTCTTTTTAGAACAGGATTTATTTTGCACAAGATTTTGTCAGTGTACATGCTGACATAATAAAGTTGTCTTGTCTATTCCTCAGTTCTTTGAAACTTTCATAAATTATTTGTCACACAACTAAACTCTTTTAAACAAAAGGAAAGAAGACACTTTAGATCTTGCTACCATGGATACATTCAGGAAAGAGACACTCCAACTTACATGGTATCTGCAACAGACAAAACAAAGCAAAAACAAATTGTGAACACACTATCTAATGAACATTGTCAAAGAACAAAAAAAAAAAAATCCCCACTGAAAAATGAAGTATTCCTGTATAATTTCTAATATTTAAAATACTGTCTCATGGGACATTCCTGTCTGGTTATAAGAATTCCAAGAATCTTGTTAATCGGAAGGTTTCATCTCATCAGCTAATCCAACTTACCCCTGAACAATAATGAACAATTTAATGTTATGCACATATGTATCTGAATTAATGCGTGTTTATACAGGAGTGAGGTTGTGAGACCCTTACATCGTCATCAATGTCTGGAGAGACCTCATATATATCTGCAAAGTAATAACACAAACTCGTTAATCACAACAGAGAAATCTCTGAGAGTACTTTGCACCAGCCATGCAAATATGAATACATGCATACATATACTTGTGAATACACAAGTGAACAGAGTTTAAAACACCCATTGCTTCACTCACTAATTCTCCATTTCAAGTAATATGATATTATTACATGCAATCTTTTATCTTCCAAAAGACTGACTCAGAAGATGACATCAGAACTATTTTTGTAGGAATCTAATAGAATTAAGCCCTGATAAAATTTTTCTCAGTACTTAATATCTTTTTTAAAATTACTTTATACCTGGATAATATTCAAGGAAAGTTTATGTAACTTCTTACCTTGTGATTCACTGGAAAGCTACATGAAAAAAAAGTATTTTTAATTATTTAAATCATAAAAGTCAAGTTTCATTATAGCCTATATATAAACATCTTCCTTGCTTGTTACTTCAAGACAATACTTCAGGAAAACAATCCATGTATAAATTATCACTTTAGCTGCTGGATCATACCAGTTTAAACTACATTTTTCTGAACACTTCCACGTTTATTACATGAAAATAATACATTATCCTTTTAAAATATCATTAACAATGCTTTGTATTAAAATATCATTTCAACAACAAAGCCTGATATGTTGACATAGATGGAAAATAAAAGGACACTCCTAAGCATGCAATCCAATATCCACTGAAGATTTAAAGAATGCTAAAAATACTGTAGATGCAGGATTTCTTGATACAGGGAATTCATAGCATGGAAAGGTAAACTATGATACTGTTTTCACAAAAGTCATATAAACATAAAACTATTCATTATAGCAAAGCCTGTACATGTCTACATGACAAGAAAGGGTCAACCCCAGTTGTCAAACCATTAATTTCTTGTCAACAAATTCCTGTATACACCATAACTAAAAGTAAGGACCAAAATTTAACACATGATTATAGGGAAAACTTTAAAACTGGTACAGCAGTCAATAATAATATGGTATAGTCATACAGGGAACCATTTCTGTTCCTAAAATCAGAAATAGTTGATGAGTCATCAATAGCCTTATATTACCTCTTTCACCATGAAAGCACTGACAACCAACTTCTCTAGGCACTTTAAACCATACCATTAAGATGCTTTGTGTAATGTTTCTTAATGATAGTTTGCAAAGGAAAACCTTGAGGTGATGACAGCAGCATGCATAATATCCCTGATAACCCAACGAAAACATTTCATGTAACTCCTTAACTCATATGACATTCAATAACCCCATCATGCAATTATGCAGTCAAGCACCAAACTTTGTTAAAGTCAGCAAAACACATTTGCATGCATATATAAATAGCAATTCACTTACCAAAGACCAACGAAAAAAATTATCAAATTAAGTAAAGCTATTTGCATTTTCAACATGTTAGGGAATGTAAATATTATGGTTTATGTCATCTTCAGCGCTGCTTATCCCTTTAACATAATTAAAACAAAGACTTCTAAATTTTTTTCAAATTGTTAAAAACAACCAGGGAATGAAGTTTAAACTAGATTAAATGATTTTTAGATGACGTTAGCAATTATTTGCTTTATGTAGCTAAAAATCAACACGTATTGATGGATTAGCAGTAGATTTAAGAAAAAAAAACAAAACACAAGCACCTAGAATAGCTAGAATATCTTCATGCCAACAACAAGTGTGAGATGTATAAACACTCCTTTGGGATTCCACTTCTTGGGAGCAATTTCAAGAACATTTGAAACAACTGTTACATGATGCTTATAGATGTGTGAGATACTATTTCCAAACAGCATTTCGTTGACATTCCTTACAGCTGATAAAGTACCTTCAATGACAATAAAGAATGCTGCCCAAAGTAATCACCTGAAATTTGTGTCATCCTGTTTTATTCTCTTAGTCGAAAAACTCATTTCCATTGTAGTCCAGTGAATAAAATGATTGAAGCAGCAACAAAAAAGCATGCATGCATCAGAAGCTAACTCTCAGCTTAAAGCAATATCACCTGTACCCCTTCACTTGCTGCAAAGGCAGCCCAGTGTGTGCTCTCATTATTTGTCATGTGGTCCTAGTCTTTAAAACTGCCCTGTTCCCTACAATCTTGCTTTCATCAGTAATGATGATGCCCTTCCACACTTCAGAGTAGCAGTCCATAACACCAACTTTACAGTTCTCAAGCAGCAATGCCCAGAGACATAATCATTTATATACTTTGTGGTGCAACATCTTAGAGGCACATCCTCTTGAATGAGTTCCATTCCACTTTACTGTCAAGATAACTATTCAGATAAAAGTTTTCAGTAGCTTATGAAGTCATAAAGTAACTGCCTCATGACTGGCATAGTTTAATGAATAAATACACTCTGACTGGGTGCTTTATGCAAATATTATGCTTACTATGCATTTTGTGCATATGTGATAGGTGCAGGTTGATAAAGTCCACACATATTTAAAGCTGTGCAGCAGATGACAATGCCAGCTATTAATGACATGCCAGATGCACTATGCATAAGCAGCAGTGGCAGTGTAATATACTGGATAGAACTAACAACTGGTGTTTCAGTGCTTGCATTCAAGTACGCAATGAGCAGAAGCAATGCCTCACAGTCCAAACTTTAAACTGTTAGGGTGTCAGGATAAAACAAATTGTATCTCAACTATTTTTACCATCTAGTACTTAAATGGATTCAATCCTTTATATCTCTACTCTCTTTCCTGTCACCACACAAGACAACTGTACAAGACAGCTGGTTAGTAAGTGACAACAGCGACAGCAATTGTAAAGAAGAAATGTGAAGAAAAGGGACAGAAATACTCCTCAAACTAAGGGAACAAACTCTCCACATGCTACATACAAACGATGGAATAGGGGGAGGAGGAGGAGGCGGTGGTTGTGGTTGCGGTATCGCTTGTCTCCTGCCTGAAATGGGTGATGGAGGTGGGGGGAAGTCGTCATGGTCCAAATCTCGCTGAAAATCAAAGCAACAGGAGATATGCTTTTTCAAACAATCCTAAGTCAACACATTACCCAGTTGAAAGACATGTTAGTACTTGTTAAAATATATTCCTAATGTTTTAAACATCTGGAACTCATACTAACAACTGGCAATTTATCCATGAGTAAAATTTCCTTAATTTAGGTAAGAAACTAGCTAGTTAAGTTACCCTGACAGGAAAACTAAACTTTCGATTCATGAGCCACTGAGCAGGTGAAGTTAATTAATTGAATGATGTAGTGAGAACTGCTAAAAAAGGGTGCTACTCTGACAGGAAACTTAAAACAACAATAAAAAAACTGTTTTTTAATATTAAAGAGCAAGAAGATGCAGTAAGTCAATTAATTTATTCATTCTGACCATGTGATGTTCCTTGAAGAAGCATTAGGCAATAAAAGTGCTAATTTATTTTCATTCAGAAAATGACAAGCAGAGAGGTTGGAGCGGTGGACCCCAAAGGACACAATGTTAAATGAAAACTTCTGTTTCATTTGTTTATAGTGTCTGCTGCTCTCCAATTATGAATTCAACATAAACATTTTATCTGTCCAAGGTTACTTGTTAGGTCTAGAAACATATTCCGTGTTTGCTTCTGTTGAACTAAATCAGTCACCATCTCTGCCACATTTACCCTACATTGTAGAAATTTATCAGGTGTCCTGTAAACTACCAGCTGAGAAAATCATTGGAGTCCATACAGACTTTTTGATGATATCTGGAGGTAGCTGATTTAACCAACCTGGGTAGGTTAACAAGATGGACAAAAATGCTTCATGAGTACAAGCCCTGATGAACAGGCAGACGAAGATATTTATGTGAGTGATTGTGTGAAAGCACCACACTATTTTAATACTAGTAAGTCACAGATAAGTGTTTTATACGAATCAGTTTATCTTCACACGTGTTTTCATCTCAAAGTGAACGCGAAATAGCTGCTTTTACTACGACACTGCATATATAATTCACCTTAGTATTAACAAGCTGGCCAAAGGCATTATTATTTAAAAGCTAGTTTAGTATATATAAGCAAATTTGTATTTTATGTTAAACATGATCATTAATGAATCTGATACATGTCGAATAAAATTATTATTAGTGAAAGTGTTCTTGTCTCAGGAAAATATCATTGGTTCTAACTTGATCATGATGCTTCTTGTGGAGACTGCACAAAGCTCATGCAAAGAAAGCCAAGTGAATTAACAGACTACCTCAAGAGAACTTCTGTATTTATTATGTCAGTCATCAGTTATTAGTGATTTCAGTAGGAAACTACAAAAGTATTGGAAATGTAAAACCAGACCAAAATGTACCTTCATGGTAATGCTTGCAACAACTTTTGAAAAAAAAGGGTAATTGCCTCAACATCTTTATTAGTACACTCATCACTTGTTATTGGCTTATGCAAATCTTAATAATACTTTGAAACTGTCTACAATATTCTTGCATAAGCTATTCTTTAAAATGCATTGTAACATTCTTGGTCATGCAGACAAGTGTTTCAAATGACCAGCTTGTGTCTGTCACATATATTATTTAAGTAGCTTAAAGATAAGGTCAATTGCACTTGTGTAACTGTTCCTCAACTGGAAATAGTTACTGTTTTGTATCAATTATCAAAGTAAAATTTAAAAACTAATTTAAATTTAACCTAACCAAATCATGACAGTGTTACTCAAAGCAGTATGCTGAAAGATGACAGTCTACCCCTTATATTTAAAATAAATACACATAGTCCTACAAACTACAAGTAACTTTTTTATGATGCTTTCTCAAGTTTTTTTTACATCACTTTAAAAATAATGATCTATATCTTTAAAGGATTCCCTACACCTGAAAAATGAAAAATATGAAGATTAATGTTAGACATAATAATCATAAAAATTAAATGATGGATACATGAAAAATAGGAACAACTGTATAATTCTGAGATCTGAGAGTCACTGTAAAACATAAAGCCATGTACTAATTAAATTGTCAGACAATATACACAAAGTGTTTAAGCTATGAAACAAATCAGCACCTATAATATGTACATAAGAAGCTTGTCTTTCATGCACATAAGGAGCTTATTATACACCTGTCACCTCAAAAGCACCAACAGGCCTCATATAGGTCAGAGGCCTGAGTGCACAGTGTAAAAAAAAAGCCACCCCCAGGAATCAGTTTAATCCGTTCTTTAGCACATAAGTATTCATGCATGTTAACGCACAATCATGGATAAATTGTAACAGCAGGCTACGAACAAGGGCAAGTAACTGGAGAAAGTTGGACGTCGTAATGAACATGTATTTGAAAAAACAGTTTTTAACGGGAGAACATTTATTATTATTGTCCTCTTCCTTAAGATCAGGCAAACAGATAAACAACCTGCTTCAGTTGACCCAGTAACTAACCTTCCTTTTATATATTAAAAAAATTACAGCTTTTCTGTATACATCCTATGACTTCACTGATCTTTTGCATTACTACAGCCAAACTGATGACCATTAAGAGCAAAATCAAACTTTGTAAGGAAACCATTGTTACACAGAGACAATGCATGCTGTGAAAAAAATGAGCGTATAGTGCACAGAACGTGTCCTCAGAACTTTGGAAGTTTTTGCGTGAATAAACGCCTTTGGCATCAATACAATGCTCTTCAATTAAAAAGGCAATGGACAGAAAGCTGAATAAAACAAGAAAATGATATGAAAATATTAAACTAGCTCCAAGTTTATCAGCATTGCAACTTCTCTGCAGCATAGCCTGATAGAGATTTCAAGTCAACACTGAATCTCATGCAAAAAAAAAAAGGTCTCCTATACTGAGGAATAAAGCAGGCTCTGGAAAGCTAAGGATATGAAAATTGGTCAAAATAAAAATTCATAAAGTAATAAGTTATGGTTATGTTGCTGTATCTTCAAGCCTTAAAATTATTTATTTTCATACACGAAATCCTCCTATATGCTAAGATAACTAAAAAATATATACAAGAAAGAATTAGGTCTGTTGAAGCCAATGTTTCCTTTACACATGAACGGTGAAAAAAATAGAATCATTGATTCCCAATATCGAAAAATATCAAAAGGTTTGATGATAGAGGTGATGGATGCAGTGGTGGTCATGGCGGCATTGATGTATCTCCTACATATATGAGAGTTAAGTCTCGAAAGAAGCAGGCTGTCATGGAATTCTGACAAATACACGGTTGAAAATAATGCAAATATTGGAAATAATATTTCATACAGCACACTCATTTGTGCATGCAGTGAAATCAGCATAAATCCATGTACTTTTACTCCAGCACTAAGCCCATGTCAGTCAACCAACAAGCTGTTTCTCCTTAACGTACAACAGTTGACAGCTGAAAGAAGCATTACAATAGTACATGCAATGCAAGACTTTTATTTTTAAGTCACCAATACTGCAGCCCTAAAGACCATGGCAATATACAGCACAGGTAAGTCAGAGAGATGACTGTGGACGGCATTTAAGTTCAAAGTTCAGCCAGGGAAGGTGCAGAGCAGTGACATGCACAGTACATCACAGCCAGGCCAGGCACAAGAAGAAATAAAAGTCACCTCTTCTGTCTCAAGCATCTCATCCTCTTCATTCTCAGATAGGTTTGCTCCATGTATAAGACCTCTAGGAACTTTTGGACGTAGATCTGGTCGAAGTGGCTTTTCACTTGGTGGGGGAACTGGGGGTAAAACTCCCTTTTTTGGGTGACCTAAGTTGACAATGACAGGTGAACTCTCAGCCATGTCTGCTCTGTTTGCTGTACTGGCCATAGGTCTGTTCACTGGAGGTAAAAGTGGATGGTCCAACCCTCTGCCTCTGATGTTTCCATCCTTTGAAACTGGAACTGGGGGTAAATGTCTTTCTAGGGTGCCTTTAGGTGAGACATTGGTTCTTGCTGAAGAATTATTTATTGTCGGGCCTCGAGAAGAGGAATGAGGAGAAAGATCTCTGTGACCAGGTGACCGAACTGGTGACAAGCTTGATGATCGTTCCTTTGAAGCCACTTCTAATCTTGTCAGTGAGTCTTTACGGGCATTTTCCATCTTTACAACGGAAAAACATAGCCTACACTGCTCCGCTAACAAAAACTTAATGCTCAAATCTTTTACATCAGTTTACACTCAAAATTTCAAATATCTTCTAAAATCAGATGCATGCAGAATGATGTGGTTCATTAGTCATCTTGTTTACTAGAAAATGTGCTGCAATGACAAAGACTCAGTTTTGAAAGTCTAGTGTTCTTATAGGTCCCAAAATGTAAATGGTGTTAAAAATAACTTCAGAAATAAACAGTGGATGATCTGAATATAATATGAAGTAATCATTTCCTCAGTAAATATATATTATCCTTCAAGATGTGGCTTAACTACATCACGGCATATAATAGCATCACACCTGAAAGCTGCAATGAGAGATAATGATGCTTATTTATCCATCAATGGTTAGTGGTTAACAAGATGTATTACATAAGAATAATAAAGAATACCAGCAAATACATTTCAAGCAGTTTTTTTTAGCTTTTTAAAGCTCAGGAAAGAGCAGGAATCAGTAATCAAAAGATCTTTTAAAGCACAAAATCCTTACAAGCCAAATGTTAAAGCCACATGCATTTTTGTTTGTTGGGGTAGGGTCTCACTTTAAATATTACTTTTGAAAATTTGGTTATTAATAAATACACTTGCTGACCTAAGTGTACCTAGATTGCATGCATCATCAGGATGTTAACAAGATTTTAAAGGTCATAAGATCATCATATCAGCTTTAACATGTAGACTGCTGTAAAAATTATGCAATGCCTAAGAGAATATGGAAAATATCAAAAATATGAATTTAAAATATATATCTATGATGAACTTGAAAAATTAAAGCCTTCTGAAAGCTGAAATACCTGGCATAAGAACCAACAACAACAGATACTGATTTCCACAAGAGATATTCAACACTAGAAACAGAAGTTCAATCTCAAACTCAAACATTTTTGTTAAGAGATTCCTTGAAATGTGCCTTTGCCTGATGGTAAACATTTATTTGCATTTTTCAAAGCACCCATGCCATTAGGAAGAAAGGGTGTCTAATAAAAAAAAATGAGGTGTTAAAAAAAAACAAACACCCATGAATGGACAGGTCCAACCTTTGGCACATCCTATAAAGCAGCTGAGAATGAGAAAAAGCTGGATGGCCATAGTGAAAAAGTTCTTCTTGTTCCCAGTCCAAGGTTAGCTCTTTGATTATGAAAATGATAGCTATGCCAGCAATTGCAGAACAGTTATACCTGTTCACCATAACAACTAAAGCACTAAAGCATGGATGGCTTTCAATGCTTCTGCACCAGAGAACAAATGGAAAGAAAAAGAAAGTCGAAATGTGCAGTAGCTGAGATGGATCACTTGTTGAAAGTCTATTCAGTGATTATTAATTTAAAAAGGATAATAACAAAACACATAGTGGAAGCAAGAAAGCATGATTACTTGAAATATGCAGTTTATAATCTGCGGCTTATACGACTGGATGCCAGCCATGCCAAAGAACAGCAAACCATACAGCAGCCCTACTATGGCAAAGGGAGCTTATCTACCAAGCTCCAAGATGTAAGCTGTTCAGAAACAGTTTTGTTATACCTCTGGATCCTCGTACACTTCATTTAGTGGCTCTGGGACTGATGGTTTCTTTGTCTCCACCTTAACCCTACCTCTATCAGTCTTTAACAAGACAGATGTCACACGCACATGCACCCACACACACACACACAATATGCTATAAAAGGTTGAAGATTAAATGCTATTTTAATAGAATGACTAAATGGTTAGAAAATCCTACAGCCAGTGCAGCATATTTTTGTACCTATTTTTCTGTGCAAATGTTTCATAATATGTAGACCTTCACTGTTTGGTCTTGCATGCAGTTTTCATGCTGTTTTGTTGTTTTATATTCACTTTTGACATGTTCACATAACTGTTTTATTTCTGCCAGTCTGCTACCTAGAGGTTCCACTGTAAGGGTTCAACATGTCTTCTGTCATTTTTATACTTGACTGCTGCTTGCTTTGCAGAAGGCTCATTTAGATTGTTTTTTTAAATAATAAAACTCTTTAGTCATAACTATTGTGCATTGAAAAAGTCATTTAATTTTTCCTATAAGTGATCAAAGGATTTACAAGACACCAATCTGTTTACATTGTCCTTTTTGAAAACTCATAGTTGTGCAGTTCATGCAGAATAAGAGGCAAATATTACTCGTCTCAGATCAGCCATGTCTCTTTATCAAAAAACCTTGATAGCAGTGTATTGCATATTACATTTCCATGCTAGCATGGAAAAGCAGACTCACTGACATACTACACAAAGAAAATTATGTGAACTAATACCTAATGCACAGTCTTCTTCAAATTATCAAGGAACAACATGCAGCATACTACTCTATAAGCTTCATTTCTTTAGCATGTCAATGTGCAAGAAGTTTATGATAGTGTTTTTCTTTCTTTTCTTTTTTTTTTGGGGGGGTGGTGGTAAGCAGGCCAATCTTGCAGCAGCTACAAGTGAGTGAACTGAAGTAATTAGTCCCTAATTCAAAGATTCTTCTCAGCAGACTACATAAATTTTGTCTTTTTCAAGATTTTTTTGCTGTTACTGTTACTTAGTTGCTGTGGAATAAAAGCTATCACAGTAGCCTCACAAAAACGTTCTTTTGGCATTATTATTTCTTTAAAATCCCTTATCAATCATAATCGTAAACACATTCATAAATGTCATGTATGAAATGAATGGAAATGAATGTCAGTTGTTTCTTTTCTATTTTAACAGTTCAGAAAAAAGAGATCTAGTCATATCTAATATTGGTGAGAAAATAATAAAAATGAGACCTAGACTAAATAATTTGGCTTTAATATTCTTCTAATATCTATACGCACAAATTTAGCTTTCATATCCTTCTCATACCCACATGTCTAGGAAGTATTATATCAGTGGATTTGCACTTCTTCCCTTTCAACAGAACTAACTCATTACACTTCTTCAAAAAGGCATTTTGCAGACTACCCTCTGAGCAGCAACAAAAAAAAAAAAAAATAATAATTAAAAATAACTCACACCTATTTGATCTGTTTTATTACTGGAACTGTGGTGAGGATAGTAGCATATGCAGCTTGGATTACATTTTTTAAAAAAATATATTGAGCAATCTGGGTGACTGCTGGCAATGTATCTTTTATCATCCCATCTAGCAGTCTATAGATAACACATTTGTATGTTATGCTGTTGCGGCCCTATGCTCCACAGGAGGTTAAAAGAGAACGAGATGTTATGCTGTGTATGTATAAGTGTTCCATAGGGCTGGGATATGGTGTTATATGTTAATATTATTATCATAATAATACACACAAATAATATGGTTTGATATCATTCTCATACATATTTACACAAATATGTACAATTGTTAGTTTTTACCTGAATAGAAGATGGAGGAGGAGGGGGCAAAGTTCGATGTGTTGGCTTCATTGGCTGGACAACCACAGGACCTATGTTTTCCAAATCGTCATAGCTCTCCTGCATCAAGAAACACCACCGAAATGAAGCTCAATGTGATGCAACTTCATTTGAGCTGTATGTTAACAAAGTCTTAGTCCATAAAAGTGTCTTACGTCTACAACCAGCCTTGGTGTTTCAGTCACTGAAAACAACAAGAATGTCCCTTTCTTCAAAGAAAAAAAAAAGAGAAATCATGAAGAATTGCAATTTTTAACTGCAACACAGTAGGCATATCTACCTCTGGCGGTAATGGAATGGGAGGAAGTTGGGTGGCAGGCCGCTTAGGCAGTTGTTTCTCTTGCTTCTCTTCTTCAAAATCATCATAAACTTCCTATGACAGAAACCAAACTTAACTCAGCACATAAAAAATGAAATATTGCAGAGAGTATACATATATATGTAAACACCTTAAACACTATTTAAAAATATCTTTCTAACAGCTTAAAATAAGCGATAGAAAAAGTGAAAGGTGAAAGTAACACGACAATAATGCAATTAACTTTCATGAAAATGTGAAATAAAAATTAGTATTTTATTATCAATATAGTCCAGTTGAGTCTTGCAATTGTTTCAATCTGCCCTTATTTTCTACTCATTTGTTGTCATTCTTTCCTCCTGTGTTTTTCCCCTTGTACTAACTGGATTAAAGAATATTGCCACCACAATATTCCAAGAGAAACAAAATTATCAATATAAAAAGAGGGCAGACGGTATATGGGCAAGCAACAGTTCAGTAGATTATTTTGGAAAGTGTAGTGGAGAAAAGGATAGATAGAGGCATTTGGATACTTCTATTTTTTGAAAAGATCTCAAGTAAACAATCTCAAACAAGCTGAACTCATGTTCAATGATTTTACTATAAGTCACCACATATTTCAAATATTGAAGAATCTGTCTCTCTCTCACACACACACATAATCCATTTGCAAAGATGGTACCATTTAATTACAATGTGTTGGATTACTTATTTAACTTTTTAAAGAAAACAAATAGTGAGAACATAAGAAATGATAATAAAGAAAGAAAAAGACTGATGCTCAAAATTACTGTTCAGAAAGATTATCTAGATATGGTAACAACCCTCTAACCTAACTGATTGTTTTCCTCATAAAATGCAAAACTAGCATCTCTAAATTAACAGTCTACAAATAGTTAGGGGCAAAGCTTCAAGTGTTTTTGTCATTGCCTTTTATGGCATTATCCAACCAAAATGCACTACTGGTAATGCTATATTAGACTAACTTTTAATTATTTTTCTGCAGTGCTGTGCAGCAGAATGAAGAGCATAGCACGAGTCTTGATTCTGCTTTAGAGGGCAATTGTTGTTGTTTTCATTTTGTTCACTGCTTGGAGAGATTTTTTTATGCTCATTAGCTCAAGAAGTATGCATAAAGGGGATTTTGTTGGCTTTTTTGCTTTTGTTTGGTGGCTTGTTTGTTGTGGATGTTTTTCAAATTCTTTAACTGAAAAAGTGTGAATATGTTACCGAAAAAGTAACTGTTTGGGTCTGGGCTAGGAGCAGAATGAATGAGCAAGCGAAATGGATATGTAAGTTTTTCAGGAAGATGCAAAGCTGATCACACAATAAAAAGTTAAAAGCACAAGGAAACTGACATAACTGTATTTCACAGTTTACTAGCAGCTTTTATTTTCTATCATTATATGACTGCTAAATCCTTGGTTTGACCTGGCAGACTACTTCTGTAATCATAGCATGAGGTGCCTATGAGAATTATCACTGTTGTTTAAATATTTTGGTAGTAGCTAGCGAAAAGCAAGCAAAGTTTTTAACATTTATCAGCAATCCTTGTTAAAAATGGACAAGGTAAATGGTCACTATATACACTATATACTTCTAACAACACTAATAGCAGAAGTAAAGCATTATTTCCAAACTGTAGACAGCAAATCATCTCTGATTATTCAGATGACAAAAAGTTTTTAACATTTATCAGCAATCCTTGTTAAAAATGGACAAGGTAAATGGTCACTATATACACTATATACTTCTAACAACACTAATAGCAGCAGTAAAGCATTATTTCCAAACTGTAGACAGCAAATTATCTCTGATTATTCAGATGACAGTAAGATGCACAAAGGTTAAGCCAGCAGGAAAGGCACACTCCTGGAGGTAGGTCTGCTAAGTGGTTATAGAATTAGCAATCTACCTCAATACCTCTGATGGTCATACCTGTTCTTGTTTTCCTTCATTACAGTCATCATAAAACTCCTGTGAGCAGCAGGCAATGATAATTATTATAAAACTAGTTAATCTTGCATACATTTTCACTTTGTTTCCAGTACAATTACATGAATTTTTTGTCTGATTAATAACAGAGAAATTTTTAAAAACTTGAAATAAATAAATTTTAATGTGCAACTAAAATGTTCAGTGGATAGAAAATAAAAGCCTATTTAGCATTAGGCAAATGATCAAAAACATTATCTTCCATCTTTGGTACTAGCTGACAACGAGAAGCTGAATCACTACAAGCTGGCCTACCAGTTGTGGTCACTGAGGGGACCTGGCAACATGCACTAACTGAGCAGGTCCTGGTTGAAACAACTAGTCCACTCCTTCACCTTCAGTTTTACCTCTGTGTTGACCATCCTCCAAGATGTCCTGAAAGATGGTCATACACAAAATGCAATACTGCCGAACCAGATTTGACTGTACCAATTTCAGCACTGCCAGAAGAGTTTCCTGGTGTTCCGCAAGGGTGACAAATGAGTCACATCTCACATCTGTACCTCCGGATGGAGACTGTGAACACCTTGTACAGCCCATACTAGGTAGCAAGCCTGATGCAATTGCTTTGCCAAATCCTGTTAAACTCGGCAATTCCCTTGTGCTGTTGACATTTGATGTGGACTTTATTTATGCAGCTGCATTCCTTGGAAAGAGTGGATCCCAAGTATTGTTTTTGCTCCTCTTTGAGCTGTACCTCATTCATTTTTCTGCTTTGCTGTCCCCATTAGTGTTAACCATGATTTTTCTCTTGTTAGTTTTGGTCTCCATTCCACAAGCATTCATGCTGTCTGTCAGCTTTTGGTAAAGTTTTGTAGATTGCTGTCATCAGATCAATATTGTCTACAAAACACAGGTTACATGGGCGCCTTCCACTGAAGAAAATGGAGATGTGAAAGTCAGGAAGGGTTTTTAAAATGATGTTTTCCAAAAAGATATAGAACAAAACAGATTCTGGGGGAAACTTTGACTAATGCACACTGCTGTTTCCTAGTTGGTTGTTGAATGGTACTGCGTTCACTGAGCTCTTGTACAGCAACTCTGATGACTTGAACAAGGCCTTCTTTTGAATTTTGCATTACATCATCATTTCACCCAGGACACACATTAATCTACTGTTCCTGCCCACTGTGGTATGCATCTAGGCATTTCAGTCCTTAAGTTTGACTAGGATGTCCTTCTTCACTGCTGTCTTTATTACTTTTTCCAGATAATCATCGGTCTTTTCCACTCTTTCATCTTCATGTGTGAAAGTTGGAGTGTTAACTTGGATAACAGTGACATTGTGAGGCCTGGCAGAGTTAAGAATGGAGGCCAACCTTCCAGAATTTAGTGTACAGCTAATGAGGGTCCAACAATTTCTCTACAGACAAGGAAGCCCAGACGATGTCTATGTTTGGTTTCTTCATCCCTGTAACAGTTTGTGGACTTTTGTCCATTGCTGTCTCCCTAGAGCCTGGCCATCTGACCTCTGCTTGTCTCATAATGCACAACTGGTATCATTCAGTTACAGATGGTTAGCTTCCAGGACCAACCCTGGAGCTTGCCTGTGGGGCATTGTCATTGTTGATCCAGGACTTAACTGATCTGGCATGCTTTCTGCATTTCCTTGGTCCTCTCTCTGGGCTTGGTGGTAATCATGTCCTTCCCAGGTAAGATCATAGCTGAAGCCTATCAGGTGATGGGTCACCTTGGCTGCCCTATCATGGAAAGCCTTTGCCCTATGATACCATAATAGCTTAATAATTAGCTGCAGGGGTATACCTACTTATCCCTTATCTTTTACATTGCCTGTAAGCCAGAGAAAGTATTTGCACTTGGTTAGAGTGGGATTAGAAAGGAGACATTCCCTTCACTCACTCAATTGGGAAGATTCAAGACACTTTCTTCCACCACCCCTTAGAAACATGCAAAAGAACTGTCACACATGACTTACTTCTGGTGGTGCAATATGCTGAGGACGACCTAATGGTCGCTGTGGCAAAATTGGTTGCGGTGGCTGCTGCTCTTCACAGTCATCATATATCTCACCAGGCTGATGACAAACAAACAAATATTACAAACATTTATTAGCAAGACACTAAAATCTAAAGCACCCTGGAGCCATAGCAGTCTTCTTATGGCCAAGTCCAACTCGCTTCCTGCTTCATGGATTACTGTTGACAAACACAGCTGAAAATGTATTTCTAGGCCTGTTCCAACATTTGCATCTATTGCAGTTACATGCAGCCTCCCATGCACATGCTCAGAATGTGCATAATAAATTGTGAAGGAAGTAAGGAGTGTATTAGTTTACTAGCACTCCAAACAAAATCAAGCTGAAAGAGGCTGACAACAAAGAAAATAATTTTACAATCAGGCACAATTTATATCACATTACACTATATTTTTATAAAGCAATGTACAGTTGCAATAGATCTTGGCTTTAAAGTGATCCAATCCTGGCTTCAAAGTCGTCCAAAGGTAAATTTCATTCATTTGTTTGTAGAGTTTTCCCCATTGTGATCTTAAAGTCTGCTGGGATATCATCTTGAGAATTCACCTTCCAGTTTCAGCAGACTATCTGGGGTTTTAAAAACCTGTCAATTAATTATCATCAGCTTTCTATTTCCTCTTGTTTAAATACCAGCTTTCAACAGCCTCTCAGCTAACATGACCCTGTGACTATTGGTGTGGTCAATCCATTTGTGTCATGGGAAGTAGTCATGAAGATTGAGGAAATATTGTCAGAGTCCCTGTTTCTCACTGATTTGTGGCCATGACCTTCTTAACTATTCACAGCTGGGTTAGGTTTTGAAACAAACGTACAGATTTGGCTTTCCAAGTTAACTGGGAAGGACCCTAATGGCAAATTATTTTTGGACACAAATACAAAACACCTTTATTAATCCTTTTCCCTCTATATTTAATTTTAGTTCTCCATTTGTAATCCTTTATGCTGGCACTTATAGTCATTCTTGCAAGTATTCAAAATCTGTTCACATTCTTATTATCACTCAAAATAAGAAAACAGAGAGATGATTATGAAATCAGTTGAAAAACAAAAAGTGCTACACAATGGGAGCAAGCAGTACAGGCCTGTGCGTGTTCCTATCCAAGAGTCGATTGTATATTTGGATTGCAGCCAAAATTAAATAAGTGCAAAAAAGTGTGTGGTTCTACACTAGGAACTCTAACTTGCCACTTCTGCCTGTGCATCTTATGTCAAATTCCTGTCAGATTGGATGCAAGTTGTCACCTAAAACTCCAGTCAGTCTCTTCATCAGAAGCCTTGTCATACATTGTCTCTTCATTGTTCTGTCCCATCACTACTACCCCTCCTGGTCTTTTAATGCTGTTGTTCATTTTATGCTTTACAGTGTTCCTACCTCAGCACACTAGTACAAAGTCTTGGTGCTGCATGAAACAAAAGTGTAAAATATTTGCAGAAGCTCTAAGTGCACATTAAAAGACTTCAGTTTTATCAGATAGTACAGGCAACTATGCAGTTTCCTAGTGACATTATCTACATGAGCATTCCAAGTAAGTTTATCATCGATAATTATACCTAAATATTTATAACTGTCTACTCTTCTTACTACTTCTCCTTTAATAAGTTTTTATCAAAAACAAACCTGTTTTTTTCTCAAATCAACAATCATTTGTTATCTTTACATTCAACTCTAAATAATTATCATCACACCATCCAATGAAGTGATGTAATTCTGGCATTGTCTGCAAATTTCACTATGGGGCAGTCTTCATTTTAGTGTCTACACTAAGCAAGACAAAGAGAAAAAGAGAGAGTATGGTCCCTTGGGATGCATTTGTATGTGTGTACAGAGTATCAGAAATAACATCACTGGAGTTATGAATAAACTGAGGTCAAATAGTCTGGTAATCTAGAATCCTGGCATCAATGTTTATCCAAATTAGCTAGTAAACAAGCAAGTTACATTGTGTTGTATTCAAAGTACTGGAGAAATAAGAAAAAATTATGTGAATACAGGTGTTCAGGTACATCAGATGTTAACTTCTGCTTAAGATATGTTAAACAGCATCTTCCGCACTGTTTACTTCTATAAGCAAACTGTACAGGATCTAAAGTCTTGAATTAGAACTTGTGTGTAAGAATTAGTTTTTCAAAATCCTTCCATCACAGCAAAGGTTAAAGCAACAGGACATAAACTGATTAGTTCTCAAACAGGACTCTTCTTTTGGCACTGGCACCCAAGGACTAAGATTCTTATTTTGCAAAGCTGTGCACATTGTATTAGAATCGGATAATTTGTGGCCTGTTAAGAATTTTTTTTTTAACTGAATGGACGTTTGTTAACATGCAGTACTTCTCACACTAATATGCGCTGTCCCAAACTGTGGTTGAAATCAGTACTCTTACCACAATGCATTGATGGCTCTCTCACTTCTTCCTTTAACATTTCATTAATACTACAACGATTCTAGTGTTTTCTTGCAAGTTATAAACACCAGATTTCTTTTTATTTTAGTGACTATATTTGATGCAGTGAATGTGCTTAACAACCTTAAAAAAGGTCAGGTTTAAGACATCCTTAAAAAAGGAAACATAAAAAGGGGTGAGCTGAATCAAATTTGAAAACAACACATACACTACCATGAGAAATGCTTACTAAGACTATGAAATGCAGACTGTAATGCAGTCTATAATTATCAGTATAATTTGGATGAAAACCAATAAAACCCATGTTGATGATGATCACAATATTCTGAGCTGTGGCTAATCACTGATCAGTGAAATGGCTTGTTGCAATCAAAGTTTGATTAGCTACTAAAGATGACTGACTAAATTTCCTGCTACTATTGCATTTTGGTGGAAAGGGTCGATATGTTTTTATTAAAGTTTATGGTATGAATTAGAAGACACATCTTGTAGCAAGAGTCTGTAGAAAAATATAGAGAGGAGATGAACATCACCCCATCTAAAATAATTGATTCTGAAAAAAGTGCAGTTTCTAACACATTCTTCCAAAACAACTGAAAGATTAAAAGACTACTTTGATCTTTTCTACAACAAGGAACCCTACAATGTTTTGGTGCACTGCCATCAGCAAGAATCAAGTAGTACTACAGTTCAAAAGAAACTCAAGCCAAACAAACAAAAAAGAAACCAGCAGCATCAACCAGTAACTCACCTCTGAGCTGTTTTCAGAATCAAATTCATCTGAATTACGTGTCTGAAACAAAAGTGGGACGTTAAAGCTGCAACAGGCCTATTCAGCTGCAACATTCTGATTATTGCAGTCACTGTGTCTAATGTGCGTTTGCTTCCACAGTGCAAAACTGTATTTGATCTTTCTCCTGATGATCAGTTTCTTTTTCTTGACAGCATCTCCGTCTCATTTGCCCGGGATGTGTGCTCAGAAAATGGTCAGCACACCATAATACATAAGCTGATTACAGTTTCTACTGCTGAGTTATTTGTAGTTTGAAAAACAACAGAAGGGTATGTTGATATTAAGCAGATAAACAGATGGTTATACAGGTGTTCTTTCTCCTTGTCATTGACAAAAGAAAGATAAATTCAATGATGAGTCATTACATCAAACTAGAAGATTTCTCAATAATTCAATATAAAAAAAAAAAGAGTGCCACTGACCTCTTGTGGTGGAGGAGCAATCTTGATTATGTTCTTTCCTCCAGGACGTGGTGGCAATGACTGCAAATAAATAAAAAAAAGACAAATCTTACACGTAAAAAAACAGTACATGTGCTTTTATTTTGGTGAACCATGACAAAAGTATATAAAGCAGTACATAATAACTTGAAGCAATTCTAAGACTTGTTCTGCACAAGTAGTACTGTAAAAAGTTTGTATGACACGGTATACTTCAAATCAGAATGATTCTGAATTTACTGACTATAGCGAATGCCTTAAAGAAATATAGAATATGCTACAGCAAATGGAACTGAAGTAAAGAATAAATTATCTACGCTATAAGCAAAAAAGTAAACATAAAAAACATCACACTGCAAAATGAAAGTGCAACAAGTAATAAATGGTTGTGTATGGGCATGCAAATAATGAGAGAAAGAAGCAAAATTATACCCTTTAAGAATCTTTTCAGACAAACAAAATTTGAGAAATCAAAAGAGACTAATGAACTGAGAAATCATACAACTTTTAAGATACACATTTAAAAAAAAATGAAAAAAGAAAATATTCCTACAGGAGCTGCAAAATCATCTGCAGGAGGAGGAAGGGGTCTTCGTCCTGGCCTTTCAGGTACAGCTGCCATGAGGGAAAAAAAAAGGTTAGACTAGCAAAAATAGGTTTATGCTGCTCTAGTTTAATTCTTGTCCTCCAAGTGCAAAGCTAATTACAATTATACCTTCTTTCATTTCTAAAATTACGGTTCACACCTAGACATGCATGTAGGCGTACACACCACTGAAGAATATTTTTTTCAAAATAAAGTCATTGAAAAAAAAAACTATTGTAAATACTGCTCAAGGAATCAATATTAAGATAATTATACATTTACTTTTTTAAATCTTTTTCTTTATTTACTTGGTGTATTATAGGTGTTTGGGTGCAATCATAGTATGCATGTTTGACAAAGGAAGATGAAGCTTGAAAAATGTTTATGTAAAAGCATCTATGTATTCACATAGACTAAGTGAGAAAAAAATTGTAAATCAGATAATTTGTTTAATAATAAATGAGAGCTTCTCTAAAGTAGACAATGACTATCAATTAGCCTCAGCTAAATCCTTCCTTCTTGAAAGGAAGTAACAGCCATTGTCATATAAATTGAGTTGTTTTATTTCAAGTTTGATCTAGTTTTCTAAAGAAATCTGAGCTCACCAGTCATAAGCTCTCATATAATAGTTTAGGTCATCACACTTTTCAAACCCAATATTGTACAAAAATTGCAACAAGCATACAAAGAGGAATGTTCAGCTTTGAGCTTTTGACACAATAAATATACTTGATATTAAAAGCCAACATTGATCAATGTCCATCTTCCCCAGAAAAAAAAATAGACAGAAAGCAGCAAGAACTTTGAAGAATACAGAAGGGAAAGAACCACACCCAATTATAAAACAATAAGGCATATAATTTTTCTGAAATCCCTGGATAACTTTGTCAAGGACATATACTCAGAAATCTCTTCTAGAAAAAGTATTGTAAGTCTTATTCTTTTAACAGAAGTATCTTTCTTGTTACTCTGAATAATTACAATAGATTATTGATCATCTAGTTTCCCTAGAAGCAAGTTAGTAAGCAGATCTATGCCCCACACCTACACTACCCAGCAAACTGAGCAAAAGGGATTTAACTAAATTTTGATATAATACATGTACCATAAAAACAGAAGATGAATTCATGAAAACAATATGCAAACGAAAACAAAGCTTGTAGTTTGACAACATTGAGTATTAAAATTTGTCTACAGATTTAAAAAACACAAAATCCTGAAAGTCTTGATTTTGTAATTGCAACATTTATTGATCTGACTTCATTCCCCATTGCATATACATGATGAAAGGAATCTTTAATTATTCATTTTTCAAGTTGGTACAAGAAGAAAAGTTGGGAATCAAATATTGAAAAAAAAAATGATTTAATTCATAGAAACCACTGAGATGAATAGAATATATACAAAACTACAGCACAACAATGAATAAAAACAGCATAAAACCAGCCAGAAGCCAGGATACAAGGTTCTGCTTGTTTACATCACTTGTTTACATCACATATTTAGTGTACTGAATTCAGTTAGCTGATTTGTGTTTGCAACTGCAAGGGTTTTTTTTTTTGACATAAAATATGTCTGTACACAAGCCTTCAATACTACAAAAACAAAAACATGCAGTTCAATATATATATATGCATGAGAATCCTCTCAAAAAATTATATAATACTCCTGAGTGAATTTATATTTGATTATTAAAGACTGGATGGTGTCTGTGTACACAGCTCTTTGTAACATTGTTTTAAATAAGACAAAACCTGTTATTTAAGTCTCCTTTTTCCACTGTATAAACTTTAGTTCTGATCTGAATAAAGGCTAGAGATAGAAGAAATCTAAGATTTGATTGAATGTATTTTTTTAATGAACAAAATTATATGAAAGCTAATTTGCTACACTTAGATTGTCCACCTGTATTTAAGGGGAGAGTTGACTCTAGCAATTTAATAGAAAAGGCATAGAAATCATTGAGTTCTGATTTAATAGCTAAAACAATAGTAGTGTGAGCACATACTCTTTACGTGACCAATATCAACAATGAAAAAGCAAAATCTTTCTTTAATTAGTTAAGTGTGATTTTTAAAATTTTAAATAGACAAGAGGACAAAAACTGTCAAAAGTCCTGAACAGAAACTAGGTCTATGTGTTAATTAGAGTAAGTGTGATCAGTTCTAAAGATGGGTATTTAAATAATTTTTATTTGGGCTTATACAAGAAAAAAATGGCTTGGAGTCAAGCTCTACAATAGTTTTCTTGGGAATAAATAGACAAGATGTTGTTACATACACTCGGGATCTCAGTCTAACGTCTTTGTTTACAGAAAGCATCCTCGACTTCCCCATCAAGTAGCTCTCATTAATAACTGACAGCTGAGTAACACTGTCAGAAAGCTATATTTTGAAAAGGTATGTGTATCCTGTTTAGAAACTAGGCAGCTGTTTTAATGTAAACCATCCAGAGATCGCGTCTGGTCTGAAATCCAGCTAAAGACTGAGAGGAACAGCTAAACTAGTCAAAGAACAGCTAGACTTCACTAAAAACAGGTAGACTACACAGAGCAGAACAGCTGACCATCATGAGAATGACAGGCCACTTAAGACTAACTCAAATATCAGATGTACACCAAGTTCTATATTAGAGAGTCCCCAGAGTGCCATAGCAGCATGGCTCCAGTGACAGTGCACTTCTTGCAGGACTATCCAACCCACTAGAAACTTAGAGCAAAGACACGGCCTGAAAAAAAAAATCTACAGATCCCTGCATTCTACAGTGCACAGCAAAGTTTCCAGGCCTTTGAAGTTCCTCTCTAAGCATTGGAAGAAGGTCCAGCTGTCATCATCATAATAAGATACGTGATATATTTCATAGATGAAAACTGAAGTTTTTTCATGGTCTAGATAATTGTTACTCAATTGTTTCTAAAAAAAAACGCCTTGTCAGCTGTTGCATCTATTCATGTACTTCTCTAACAACCTATACCAGTCCAAGGGACAAATAACTGATTTACTTAAAAGACACCAGGATAAGACTTTACTGGTCATGAAAATCTGTGCACCATGCCGCTACTATACATCTCTTTATACCCTTCTTCATACAAGAGGGGGAAAAACAGTTCTCCAGAAGTAGTTGAATTCAAGGAATAGGAGTAATATGCATGGCTCATAAGGCATTGCAAAAGATTTTCTTCTTACTCACTACGTTCTCACAAAGAAAAAGAGAGAGAGACACACACATATTCCTCCACTACAACAAAAGTGAATACAACAGCTCCTCATTCAAATAAAAAATTGAAATAATCTGAAGCTGATAGGCCATTCTACCAAGGAAGCAAAAATATTGGGGTTAAATGCACATATTCATCTTCATGAGATGTGCATTCACCTACACATTAACACAGTTTGTGTTTCATGTACATCTACTGAACACAAGTGTTTATGTCTACACATATACCTGCATAATATTCAATTATATTTGTGCACATCTGTGTTTATGTCCTCATACATGTAAGAATGTGTATGCATGTGCATGAGTGAGATAGTTATTTTTTGTTAACTATTTTGCTTTCCTGCACCATAATGTCTACAGTGAATTTACGATGACTTGATCATCAATATTGCAATGTGATCCTTTAATCTTTTCGTTCTATCAGCATTAAAATAAATACAAATTTACCACTATTAATGCTTACAATACCACATTCTGAGCATTATGGATTTTGTTTCAGGGTGTCTAGAAAATTTTTCAACAATAATGCCATCTTTCAGCTTTGGTATATACAATAATGACTCTGGTAATATTATAAACAAAGCAAAAAGAGTAAAAACTTTTTATGCAAATAATAATGGTAGCATGGCAGAGTTAAAATAGAACACATTAAGCTTAGCCAACAAAGCTAGCATGTCAATAGTCAAGGTATGAGAGCCATTAGTTTACTTCACTTACCATATGGGTATCCTGGAGTAAAACATTAGTTTAATGTAAATTATATAATCTTAGAAGCAAATAATTCAATTAAAATGCAGATATAGAAAGAAAATGTAAACACATGTTAAAACACAAAATATTCACATAAATTGTAAGTGGCATGAATTGAATGGGGAGGCTCCATAGTGTTGTGCTAAGTATGCTCAACTTTCAAGCTAAAGGTTGCAGACTTTAGATTTCTGCTAAATTTCCAGCTATTCCACCAAAAAGTTGAACCTGATTTATTAGAGAAATGGTAAAAGAAGAGGGTTGGGTTCTCACTTCCAAAAACTGCCTCCTAGATACAGTAAGCCTGACAGCCATGAGGGAGTGAAACTTTTAAGTTTTACCTATTTTAATCAATGATTTATGAGGACTAGTTGAGAAGACATAAATCATAAATCAATAAGCAATTTACAGTATTAGCATTTAAAATCATGTGTGCTTTCATGCTTGCAGATTAATTGTTAAAATGTCCTACCGATAAAATTTAAAAACCTCCAAAATACTGTTTAAAGCAAGTTTTGTCATAAAATTAAAAATATTTTGTAATAAAAAATGGGCATGTCTCCATAAGCACACAAAATTTTATAACACATGCAATGTCAGTTCACAGACTACAGTAAAAATTAGGTCCAGAGAAGCATCAAGCTCTTAATCTTTCAGCCATGTTTATCGTAGCCAACAAGTGGTTGCAAAGCTTGATGCTCATTTATTAAACTCAGGTAGATGTGCAGCAATAGCACTACAGTGACAACATTTATTCATTAAAAAGGATAACACAAGCTTAGCCAAACACTGATCCCTGAAAAGATTTTTTAAAAAGCAATAAATCACTTCCTACAATGATGTACTTTCTCCCCTCATCCTACAAGAGTTTCAAGCAGTGTTTAAACTATGGTTAATCTACTAAGCTCTGCAATTGCAGCAGCAGTACTAAAAACGTCTTCCCAATTCCTTTTATGAAACTGATTTCTTAAGATCTCACTTAAACCATCTTTATATTTATTTTGTGATTCAATGATGGTTTCCAGTTTTTATTTCTGCTTTTACTTTAGATGATTACATGTGAATGCCCAAACAAGCTCACTCCTGATCACAGTCCTGATTGCTTATCAGCAGCACATCCAGGGTAGTATTGCCTGACCCCATAAGAGATGCCCCCAGATAACACATCAGAAACATCAACGGAAAGAAGCACCATCAACAACATATCTTGACAATTAGAATGAACAAATTTATTTATCCCAATGGGGCAATTTTCCCACAAAGACACAAAATGCATCTTGGATAAAATGAGCCCTTGCTGGTGGATTCTGCTCCACTTAAAGCTTAAGATCTTTTAATGAAAGGAAAAAACAACCATGAGCAGCAGTTAAATAGATTGATTAATATTTTTTTTTTATTTTTTTCACTTTATTGAGTACACATCAAAAAAATAGTAGTCTATCTCTGATACTAAGAGTGACATTAATAAGAAGTATAAAGCTTTGTTGACAAAGAGAGCTAGAGATGGGCCTTATGGAAGTTATGTCAAGTGCATTGAAAAGGTATAAGACATGAATTTCTAAAATATATCTATATATATGCTAAGAGGAATGCATTTAACCAAATACAATAATCATATATTAAAACACCTACACAATAACGTGCAGCATTCCAATCAAAAATTCAGTAACTGATTAGAAATTAATAAAGTTCACAGATGAAGACCAGTCTAGAGTTACATTGTTATAGGGATCTTTTAAATCTGCTTTTTTTCAACTGTTTTTATATTGATCACAAAGTCATAAAACAACAATTTCAATAATGCTACCTATAGGAAACTGAGAACTTCCCCTGGAAACCCACCAGGTAACCTGCTGGTCCCAAGCCCGGACGAAAGAGGGTTGGGAATGTAAAAAGACTTCTGCTACAGAAACCGCAAATATGTTGCGGCCCTGTGCTCCACTGGGGATGAATAGGAAGAAAAAAAAAAAAAACTGAGGCCATTGTTTGCTGTGTCTCGCTGCTTAACACATTTCCTCATTTTACTTCTTTATCTTTATTTTCATATCTTGAATCTTTGAAACTGGGCATAGTAGCTGAATAGAAAGTAGTTTTACCACATAAAAGTCATACTGGTCTTCAGAAAAACAAATTCTTGGTTACTCATTACACAGAAATGTGAGATAACTCCACATTGGGTTAGGAAAATTTGCCCAACAATTTGGTCTCAGGGATCAGAGATCTTATAACATTTTGTAATAAACCAGATCACATTACCAAATGATGCAGGTGACATGGATTTATATGATTCAAAACATGACACTTATAAAGCAGTTTCTTTACATCGGGAGTCAAGATAATATGAAACATAGTGGTGTCTACTTTTTCTATGCATGGTCAATAACAATTTCTGGGTCAGATAAACCCCAACAATTTTAATGGGGAAAAGGGGTCTGAAAACCCCTATTAATTTATGGATGGTAACCACAGATTGTTTGAGTGGTTTCAGTTTGCATTCAGTATAATTTTTTGGGTAATAGCATCCCTAATATCGTACCAACCATTTGGCACCAATAATATGTAATATTCATCAGAATAATTTGCTAATTATTGAATAAAAACTCACTGAACAATTAAAATATCAATAATAAAGATGCAGCTCCCCCAAAATCTATATGAAATATAAATATTGTAAAAACACTGTTAACAAATCAAAGTTCATTTAATGATTTGCAAATTAATCAGAAAGAGAAAAATGTGGTCCATCTACTAACAGATATTATATCCACTCTTCCATGTCTACCCAGATGTGCAGCCAACAACAGTCATTTATTCTCAATGTGTGGACTTTATTAAAATCAATTTTCCGAGATCTGCTTGGCTGGGACAGAATATAGCTACCCATTTTAGTTTCTATGCAACCTGTGTGACTCTGAAGGATGACTTTTAAAGTGAACTTACCACAAAACTTGTACATTTTCTTTCTCGTTTTCATCATTGATTTGTCATCATATTCTACCGTCCAGCAACAATGCACAAGATCAGCGAAAACCATCAGCAGAAACTATATGTCATATACTTTATGGACTTCCTCCTGATATTTAGCTGGCTGCACCGTACAACTGCCGGTGAATAATGTACATCATTGTAGTACCACACCCAAGGCAGAACTTAGTACCAGTAAGCCTTCAACTTATCTTTGTTCAAACTGAAATCCCGTGTTTGATGAGTTAATTTATAATTCCACGAGGTTTCGTATACGTCCGAAGTTTATCAAATGCGTCGTATGTGTTAAAACTGCCTTGATGACCGCATGAACACACCATGTCCGTTAAACTTTTGGCAGAACAAATTAATTTCGTTAACCACGATTCCCCAAGCTTGCGTGACTCCTCAAACTTCGAGTAGCAGAGGAGCAGCGCTGCAAGCAACAAATCACCACCCCAACAAAACTCATCGATCAACAATACAAGCATGTTTCAGCCGCAGGCACCTGCGTGGGTCACTATAGGAAGGAAAGATCGGAACACAGCAAGTGTCAACTAAGTTCAAAGTCGTCAGTTAGTTACTCACCTGCCATTCTGAGTTGAGTCTGACAGCCGTGATCGAAGGTGTGTTCTCACAGCGTTTCGTCAAATTTATCTAGCATGCGAGGACCCTCTCGAAAATTTACTTCCTAGTAGCCTACAGACGAGGTCAGAGTGCAAACGTGGTTTTTTTTTTTTTTTAAATAAAGTATTACCTCCCTTGCATCACTTCACCACCCACCTCCCTTCCCAGTATAACGAACATCGCTGACAGATAATAGAGACCTGCTAACCTTATCGAGTGTACTTCCCGCATTTCCGACAGCTTACTTTGAATTAGTGGTACAAGCTAATTTCTAGAAGGAACTGAGCTCTTCTGACGGGAAATAAAATTATCGCCCTTTTGGCGACGAGGGCTAACACGTCGGTCGTCAGGAAGATATGTTATAAAACCTCGGGTGGTCATGAAGTTGTCGAATCACACATGTTACTGACTTGCCCGAAAGCAGGAGTGCAGTCGACTGATAGCCATCGCTTACTACTCAACTTCCTTATTAACTATGTCATGTTCCTAATAAGAGCTTCCTAAAATTTCGGTCACTTAACATTTACCAACAGCAATTTATATAGTGTCTGTTTCCAAAGCATATATATGTATCCGTGTTTGTTGTGATAGCGTCTGTTTGCTGCATTTGTTCCGGATACCATTATTACACCACTGCCTGACATCCAATTGCCTGTGATTTACAAATATTACCATATAGAGTTTAAAACTGTCTTCTCACACATACACATGTGTGCGCATGCACACACAAATTGGCTTTGGTATTAGATACACCTGCCTGTTCAAATTCTTCAATTCAATGCCATAATGCATAAAGAAGCAATCAAGTGCATAATCACAAAACTGGAAGCCCAACAGACCGCATGTGCTAGGACTAGGAAGTGCTGTCTCTGTATGTGTGCGGACTCAAAAATCTACAGTCTCTAGCACAACCCCATGCTACAATCAAGGTTTCTTCCTCAGACAAGATATTTCAGCTTCCCTCAATAACTATGTTGGCAATGAATACCCATGATACAAAAAGCAGATATATTCAATATTTGTGTCCATTATAGTAGAGAAGGACAGACGAAGAGAAGTACAGCTATTCATCATCAGGCTTTGGATTTAGGACTGACGTCAGGAGGCGACCAGCGGCAATAACATTTCTCATACTGCTGACACATAAATGACAGACAGCAAAACATTCACAGCGGTCATATTCTGACCAAGTCTGACATTTATTCTTCAGAGTTCACGAGTACATCAGGTCATTATTCAAACACTTTTGGTTCAACGTAAGGTCAAAAGTTCTTGCTCCTCGAGGCTACAATATGGACTTACTGCAAAGGGGAGATTATATATTACTGAAACCGACCTGTTCATCCTCCCCCTCATCTCGTAAACTATAGGGATCCCTATAGGAATCTATGAAGTGAAGAGTAATGTGGCAGATGAGTGAAAACAAAACGAGATGAAGTGAATCAATCAAGTTAGGGGTTATGCTAACAGAAATTAAAAAGATAATAATGTCATTATGATTTTCATCGCCAGCACTCAAACGTCTTCCCTGCATCAACTGTGAGTGGCCTACTTTATGTCAAAATGATTTTCATCTGAAGTCCGAAAAAGTTTAATCAAGTATCTGACGAAATGTATTCTACAAACTAAAGATGAATGGTTATGAAAAGTTAAAGTGTGAAATCCATTTGGCGGATTTTTTACGGCTTTGACCGTATTACCAATGTAACCCAAACACTTGTCTGCGGATCTGTTTTGTTTGCTAGATAAGCATCTGGTTGGATACTTATGCTGGAAAGGGTTGCAGTAATCAAGCTCTCGTCTTTAAAACAATTTTTGCACGTAAATTTGTCCATCGTCAAATAAACTACAGAGACTGCAATTTCTTTAATCTGCTTTTCTTTGTCAGACGTAAATACAGGTCCTTCATATGGTCTTTAAATGGCTGTTTTATTATTTTGACAATAACATCGACAGGGAGTCCATCTGCTTGCTCTAGCCTTGTACGTGTCAGACTCAGTAACTGTGGTGACCTGTAGGTATGATTGACTGTATGCCATCCAGGTAGCTTCTTCCATAAGTTTTCTCACTGAGTGTGGGGTTCGGTCGATAGGCATGTGTCCATTTTAACTTTATAAATGTCTTTACGTAAAGAAGTTAGAGACATTCCTCATGTCAAGCTGTATTCCAATGTCACAGTTGTCACTCGCTTAATGCGAGTCTAAAATTTATCTACCAAAACTAAGACTAAGCTGAAGATGCATTTCTGTCTACACTGAAGTAAATGACTTGTAGAATTTATACTTGTCTACCAGCACATGCATACTGTTGCTTTACTGGAAATGAGAAGTCGATTTATAATGGACTGACACTGTCATGAAGTTGAACGATTGGTAACAAGAGGTATGAAATTTCATTAGTTACTCATTTTGTTGACAATCAAAATTAAAAAATAATCAGCAGTTGACGAGTAGCAAATAAATGTTATTTTAACAAATTGTTTTACTTTTGCATGAGAACTTATAGGCCGAATCAGGGGATATAGGTAACTGCTGCTCTAGAACTAGTAAACTATAGGTTATCTCCTCTAATTTGGCCTATAAGAATATTAGTAAATTTAGTAAATATTAGTAAAGCAGGAATAAAGTCACGAAGTACAACGAAAAAAATGACCTGATGAAAAAACTCAAAAGGCTAAAATGTTTAAAATAAAATGAGTGAAAGTATTTTAAACGCTTTTATTTAAAACTTTGAGGGCACTCTTGGAACTTGGAACACCCTCCCCCAGCAAACTGAACGCAGTGCTTTAACATCGTTGAGCACTTTTACACTTTTATTTTGTCTGACATTTTGGAGTAGAGATGAGTAAGTTTCTCAGGGGGTGTCATGTGACGTTCTATAAGGCAAAAGCTTTGTTTACAAGGAACCGACAAAAACGTTTAGAATGGCTAGTAACAGCAAAAAGTGACCAAGAAAATTTTTTAACATTTCAACGATATTTGGGCTAAATCACGATCCACGTGCACAGGTATGTAATAGACCCTGACGTCACGCAAATTCCTAGCCACACCATTATCTCGTGAAGGAGACAGCTGTGAGGAGGCCCACCCGCTTCTAAACTTCTGAAGAAAAAGAAAAACGGCACTCGATAACCTCATCCGTTTCCTGCCCGCGATTTATTCGGAGAGACTGCAAGTGCTCTCCATGCGAGTGCTCACAATGTCATCTAAAAATAAACGTTTCCAGCATCGCCCGCCAATCTCAAGCGCTGTCTGGCTGGCTGGCTGTCTGGACACGATGAGTTGGAGGAGCGAGTTTTCCAGCGCATGCTGAGTGGTTATCCATATATACACACACCAACAGGACGTCTGCGAGTTTGAAGTCTGCTAGAATAGTTGCAGAGAGGCGTTCGAGAAAACAATTTTCACCACGGCTGTTTTTTTGAAGTGAGCTCTCATTGGAGAATTCTACTACTGATTTTTTTTTTTTTTTTTTTTTTAACATTTTTGCTTCTGCTCGCTGTCGTTACATGTGTCTGAAAATCTTAGGCAAAGAGTAAGGGCGGTGTAACAGTTGTAGGCACGCATGTTCTGTACAACCGGCGAGCTAACCACAGGCATTCAGTAACACTTGCCTTCTCCACACCGCGGCCGCTCTCCTACATCCTTTCTCGCCTCACTTTAGCGCGAAAGTTCGCGAAAAAGAGAATACCAGTCTTGCTGGTCCGAAAAGCGAGTTTCGACCACTGGTGGCCAGTCTTGATTGCTTTTGCTGTACATGTCGTGGTTTATAGTGTTGGTGGGGGAATGACTTGGCCTGTTCTGGACTGAAACAGAAGCTACAGCTACCGGACAGGCTCAAGCGGTGCCAGGACACGTACGTGTGTCTAAATTCTTGGAGCAGGTGAAGTATATATTTGTTATCGACTTTGCATCCTATAATACTTTCATGTGCGCTCCTCCCGATATATATACCTTAGCTTTATCTTCGCTGGCGATTAGTAAATGTGTGGAGCTGAAGTTGATGCATTTTGTAGAACCACGAACTTGCAACACGTCCATGGTAGAACTTAGTGATGCGCCCAACAATAAGGCAATAATAAGTTTGTGCAACATACTTGCTGTGTTTAAACCAAGCTGTCTTGAGCTCCAGCACTGCAGCAAAGTAGGGTTAATAGGGGCCAAATTCCACATTAAGCATCAAGATTGGTTGATATGTGAAATTTCTTTGGAATTTTGTATATTTGGCCCAAGATCGACTTATCGAGGTCCGACTGTATTGGAATAAGACAGGTGATACATTGGTGCCAAGATATGACAAGGATTTAGGCAATCTTGGGCCAGTTTTCACTTCTATCTTGATCCAATATTGCAACTAAGGAAGAACTAATAATGGTGTCTATAAAGCACCAAGCTTAGGCCAATCTTGTGTGTTTGCTGGGCAAGAATTTGGTTAATATTTGAACAAAGCAATCACATTAAGGTAATTACAAATTACAAAAGTGTCCATGCTGTCCATTGTCGTGCTGCTCTTCCAGAAGTCTGGTAATGATTGCCGAGACCTAACCGAGGATTATTTCGGATAGTTTCGACAGACAATCATCTCTACATTTATACAAGTCGGCGGTTGCTAGTTTTTCTCAATTTGTCTCACTGCCTATAGCAACAGCTCTGTTCTTTATTTCCTCTTTTTTTTTAATTCCCTTTATATGTACATATCTTTCGCTTTTTTCTCTTGTTTTTCCATTGGATAGATAGACTTTGAATTTTTTTTTTTAAAGAGAGCGCACTGTCTGTAGTATTGGAAAGGGAGAGAAAGATGTAGAGGGCCGGTAGTCCGGCGTTGTTGTTAGTTTTGGCGGGGCCGGCGGATGACTGGCGGGATCTGCATGCAAGAAAAGTGCTGATGCATTTGAGAAAAGTTACGATCGCGAAAGCTCGCAACTTTTACCCCTTCCCAGAGGTATATAAGTGCAGAGCTGAGACGAAACGAGAGAGGAAGGAGACGTTGGCGGATCAGAGAGAGCAGAGACATGTGACAGTAGGGGACTTTTAGCTCCTTCTGGCGATGTGGGGCAGCCGTAGCCATTGTACTAGCCTGTGCATTAAAGAGTTCTGCACCTGCTGACTGTTTCTGCCTTTTTGGTTGAGTGTTGGATGTGTGTTGTCGTCACCATACGACCCCCCACCACTCGATTACAAATTTATTGGGGTGTTCAAGGTGTTGAGCTCGCGACAGCAGGCCGAAGGACCACCGATGGCAGAGGAGAAAGCGAAACAATACATGGAGACTCAGCCTCTCGATACCAGTATGGCCTACGCCAACAACTTCAGTGCGCATCGCCCGGGTATAACACCCGCTGAAGCCACTCAGATATATGACCAATGGGCCGCCGGTGGATACGAGCAGGTCTTTGTAATCTATTTTCTTTTTGTCTGACTATCATTTAAATACAACTTATCAACAACAACGTATAATAATAATGAATATTTATATAACACATTTATCTCAATGCGCTTTACAAATAATCGGAATACAAAACACTTTATGCACACAGTTACAACACACTTACTAACACAGATCAAAACATAGCTTAAGACACATCAACAGACATACAACAGGGATACAAGAATATTCCTGAAGATAGTAAGCAGCGTTACAAAAGCACATATCAAACAGGAGATACAAAGGGTAACACGTATCGACAAAAAAGATGAAAAGAGATGGAGATCTGTTACCCTCCTGTAAGTAAGGCGAAGGAACATATCACTCCAGTATATCACTCTGCATGCCAACATTCACAAGAATCGTCCCTTTCTACATTCTTCCGACTTTTATTTGGGAGGACTGATAACGCCAGCTAGGTTGTTATAGGATGCCATGACATACAACACGAAAGAGGGTTAAGATTAACGAAGTAGATGATGCTAGATATTTAAAATTGGACATATCTAATAAAATCCTTACTCTAATCCAAGATGTAAGACTGATCCTAGACCCTTTTTTTCTGGTTTTGAGGAAATGTCATGGTGTCCCAAGTCTAAACAAACGCTGTATCATACAATCCTTACATAACATATAAAAACATGCAAAATCATGCACAAATGCCGTGCTCATTTAAGATTTCAGATGTACAAACGCACGAAAACACATCTCTCTCTACCATTCTCTCCACACACACACACACACGCACGCGCGCGTGCGCACAGACATAGCATTAAATCCGAGGAACTGCTCAAGCTGCCTCCCTTGTCCTTGCAGGATTTAAACAGCTCCAGGTACCGAGGACCAGCAATAGCAGCGAAAGCTGTGGCAGACTTCTTCCCTCCTAGCCAGCGTCCGATGCTCGTATCCTCGATGTGGCAGCTGGCAGCGGCTTCGTGGGCGAAGAGGTAACGTTTAGCATCCCTAAGGATCCGCTCTGGGATGGGAATAAATAGTACACCAGAGTTGGGACGGGACAAAGGATAGGTTTAGACGGATTTCGGACTAACCTAGTAATGTTAAAGCCTTGTTTTTTGGTGGTGGTGTTTGTGGTGGTGGTGGTGGTGGTGGTGTTTTCAAAGTGCACGTTTCTCGTTTCCCCTGATTTTTTATTGCCGTTAGTTCTACAAATAGTGCAAAGTATAAAATCAGTCCCAATCTGAAAAAAAAACTCTTCTTGGAACCCACCGCAAAAAAAAAAAAAAATAATAATAATAAAAATTAGTGATCACTTTCAAATAGTTCTCCGTTGTGCAGCTGTGTTCTGATGTAGCTATTCTGACATTACACAGTTGCGGAAGCTCTCGTTCGTGAGGATCGACGCACTAGACCCAAGCCCGGGTATGCTTGAGCAAGCCCGAAAAAAAGAAGTGTACGACAGGTACTTCTGTTGCTACCTGAATGACCAGCGGCTGCCTATAGAAGACAGTAAGCACAAACATATTTGTTTTTTAGTTTTAGTCTCATTTTTTCGAAATTTTTCAAAAATAAGTAAAACTCTTGAAAATATATAAGCTTTACGATTAAGTTTTTAATAATAGCGCACTTTTCTGCTGGCAGCAAGCTGGCAGCAAGCAAAATGCGCTTTGACGTGAGTAATCGGTCAGCATATCCATGTAAATTAGCAGACTCATCAGCACAATCTCTCCATAGACAAGCTCAATATGTAAGTAAAACAAGTAAAACAGCGGCGTTACGCAGAACAACATTTCAGGTCTCCCCAGTCAAGGGGAAGTGGAGAAAGATTCCTCTTAATTACTGCATTTCAAGTTTTAGAGCAACACAGCTGAGTACAAAGCACTAAAGAAGCGAATGATACAGCAGCCTCGGAGTACACATGGCGCAGGACGACATAAAACCTCGAATCCGTGATAAAACACACTTATCCTCAGCGACATTGATGAGGCGTAGAGGTCCAAGTTCTTGCAGCCAGAAAGCACAGGCCCGCAAATCGCAAAATGGAAACCCGCATGGTCTGCAGCGACGAAAATGTTAAGAGTTTCAATGAAGTAGGCACAAGTAATCCCACAGAGTCAAAAGCTTCAAATAAGATGGCAAAGAGAAGAATATGATGCGGAGACCGTTAGTCGGATTACGTCTATGCACAGAAACGACCTGGCACAGGCATTGAATAAAAATCAAGATCAGAGAAAACAGCGCAACAAAAGTCACATGTCAGTTGGAAACATCAAAATTCAACTTGGCACAGACGACAGTAATTAAACAGTCACACTTCCCTTCCCGTTGCTGTGGTTGGAAGGGAATGTGCTTCCACCATTTCTCACTGTGGGGGGAAGGGGATCTGGGGGAATATAGAGGAGTGTCAGGTGGAAGCGGCGAGAACGAGAAAAGGTTTGGGTAGGTGTGGGAGGAGGTTGATGTTTACTGTTGCTGGTGCACTTCCCCAAATATGGACTCTTGCTCTTGGTGTCCAGGAGGCATACAAGCCAGGAGGCATGCAGTGGTGGCGTATTGGACTGGTTGCAAAATCCCTTATGTTGACTTATTTCTATACTCTATACCTCAATTTAGTCTACTTAGGTAATATATCTGTTTCTACTGCTCATTACTTTAAGGACATTCAATTATAGTTTTTTTTCTTTCAATATTGTTTTTGTCCTGATAAGTGTGGCATTTGTATGTTTGCTACCATCGTTTAAGGGGTTTAGTATTGTTACTTTAGTTATTAAGTTACTCTAGTTGTGGAAGCACAGCTCTGTTTGCGTGGGTTCTCTGTGAACAGATGCCTACGACTGCAGTGTCACCAGCGGAGGGATGGGAGAGGGCATATTCCAACAGCTGGTTTGTATGAACTGGCACGCATCGTAAAACCAGGTTTGTCTTCAATTGGAGGTTTGTCAGGCTCCCTCTCTCTCTCCCTTTATCTTCTTCCCTTCTCATCTCTCTCATTCATCTCTTCATTTCTCTTTTCTTTTGCCCACACCCTTGCAAACGCACGCACACAAAGAGATGCGCGCGTACACAAACACACATTCACGCGCGCGTGTTCGAGCAAGAGACTATTTGTGTGGTTGGATGGTTCAGTGACAGGTGTGAGTGTGGGGTGTGGGTGTGGGGTGTGGGTGTGGGGTGTGGGGTGTCTGCATATTTGAGGAGGCTGACCGGTGCGTTAGTGTTTGAGTATGGGTTAGTGATGGGTAGGTGAGTGTGCATGAAACATTAAAGGGTGTGCATATGAGCAAGCCGGTATGATTGTGGTGAGTGTGGGGGTAAGTATAAGTGTGCGTGGGTGTAAAAGATGTGTGTATGTATATGTATATGCGCATGCGAGTCAGCCCTCCTGGTCAGCTCGTGTTTTTGGCCGCAGGTGGGCTGGTCTGCATCGTGATGAGGGCAGAATATCTGCAGCATGTACCCGAGTACAGTGGGCGGCTTGAGCTCCTGATGGACCAGATGGAGGAGGACAAGATATGGCGGCTCCACTCCAGGACCGTTGTGCCCCGCTACTCCTTTGACAACGATGGAGTCGTCTTCCGGTTTGTCATCTGCTGACATCCGCTGTATAAGATGATGCTCGAGGCCTTCCAACGTCTTAGAATAAAGCTCATCTACGGTCGTTTCTTTGTCGGGAAAGAAAGATGTATCTTAGCCTTTCTTTTCGTTCTTGCTGTCTTGCTTTGAACTTACAACAATAAATATATGCAATATCATCGTTCGTGTTTCAAAAAGCTGCTTAAATGCAAAGTCACTGAAACTTTACATATCGAAGTGTTACTCTATTTTTCTCTTATTTATGAGTAATAAATAAATACACAAGCTGTTTCGGTCTTATTGTTATGTCCATTCATTTCAGAAAATATGCCCTTTTGCACATTGCGAATGGGTTAAGAGCATTGCCTGAATAGCTAAGAAGACATGCACCTCGTGATCTGTCATGAGCGAGTCAGGTGTAAACACAATGACCAAATAAAACAAAACAACAAAGTGGGGGTTTATAAATGTATTAATACAGGAAGGTTGCCCTGAGGCTGGTAGAAAGAGATTATACAGCAATAACGTTCCATCAGTGTTAAAAAAAACTTCAGAAACGGAAATTCATAAGGTGTCAGAACTTGAAAAATATGGCTATGGTCACTGTTTTCAACCTCAGGACTGGCTTTACTAAAACTCTCAACAACTCATGGTCCATCAGCAATTAAAGTCATTGAAATAGTTGGTAGGCTGATACGTCCTTTAAATAAATCGAGAAAATGATCTGAAGATGAATTTAAAGAAGCGTCCGAAGAAGGATGAAAGGGAGCTATAAGAATGTGCTTAAAAAAAAAATTCATCTAATGATAGTGGAGAAAATATTAGAAACCGACATACGGAAATTATGTTCCTTGACAATTGCGCCACAACCACCAGTGTCACTGATACGACACACACGTGCATATGTCAGTACTTTACGATTCAGTTGTATTTTCCTTTCAAAACAGGAAATATAATTGGTTTTATAGGGAGTGCTCAATCAGTTCTCAGATGAGACTATACGTAATCTTTGAAATAAAGTACAGCGTGTGTGTGTGTGTCATTATGATCATAGAAATCATTTGATCCGGTCCAGCCCATGCTACCCTCGCCCCCTCTCAGCCCACTCGATCCCTACCCGGCTAGTTAGACGTGGACGCTGGAAACTTGAAATGCAGCACTTGGAAGTCTGCAGATGCTGGCACTTTCCTATCATACTGAGAAACTCGCGAAGTGAAGTCAACATTCAAGCAAGAACTTGTATTACACATCCGTGGTTCAAGTGGTTGGAGCTTCCCTGCAAATGTACGTTATACCACGGACGGGTATAATACAAGTTTGTGGTTATACTATTAGAATAATATTTTACCCTAACACCATTCATCGCTTAAGAAAGGGACAGATCATTTCTGCGCCCTAGGGGACAACCTATATAATTTTCTGACGGGTAAAGCCAGGTCATGCAGTTATCCCGCCCCTGTTTACTGAATCATCGAGCAGACGACATACACACATAGCAGTGACGTCATGAAAAGTCTCTATACGCACAACACTTACGAGAACACATGAAAGTTTACCCGCCATATTTAACGGGATATAATACCAAACAATCTCAATAAAGTATGAGCAAAGGAAAAGAAGCAACAGGTGCAGTTTTGTGTCTGAAATATAAACATATACAAAGTTTCTGTTTGGTTTCCGTCGCTACATTCATTTGTAAATCTATGGACTCGCAACACGGACGAAATGTTTGATTCTTCGTCCTTGCTCGTAAGCAATGAGGACAATCGTGAGGCCAGTGTAGTGATGCTACATAGGTATTGGCCATAGCAGATATTTCTTTGCATTGTCATGCTAATAATGTGATGAGCTTCTGCTTTCATTGTCAACGCGACATCACCTGGCATCCCAGCAATATATTTTGAGTTGTGTACTAGTGAAAATCAGATTATGATCCTTGGAATATAGCAAAATGTAATTCGATCAGAAACTCATAACAATCACTTCTTGAAATTATGCATGATTTCTTTTATATTACTCCAAGGAATGAAAAATAATGAGCAATGAAACACCTATAACACTTTATTTTTAAGCAGCCATCTAGTTTCGTAAAGTATAGTTTTATTTAGTTTGAAGGTCATTTTCATTTGTATTGAATCAGTCTCAGTTTGTGTGAACAACAAATCAATCATACTTTGTATTCTCACCTCTTTGTTTTATATCCAGAAACTAAACAGCAGTTAATAGTGCTACAATGTACCTAATAACTTGATAATTAAAGATAATACTATGATTCATAGATAGAGCAAGTATCTTTTTAAGTTTTCTTCCGTACAAAGAAGGGGAAACTAAGAGGTAATTATGTTGTAAAAAGTAAATTACTGAGAAAATTAAGCCGGTCAAAATGTGCATGACAGTTCTGCGCTGTTGCTTTTGAGATGGAGGCTGCACAGTACTAATAACTGATCAGAATGTGCTACACATTTTTTTAAACAAGAAAATCACCTAGCAGCAAAACTAATTGAAAGAGTGTTGATTATAATACTGACAACCATCGTTATTCAAAAAATTTCTCAACATATTTCAGCTTGCAAAGCTGTGTTAGAATACCTGATACAACAAAATCGTCCATACAGTGCTCAGGATGTTTTCCAGAACATGGGAAAAGATCTGGGAAAAACAGTAAGTGCTTATAAAAGCAAATCTTATCTTTCCTTTTAACAATTGAAAAGCTTGCTGTCTTTGCCATCTTGTTGATTATTCTTTAGTCCTAGCTGTTTAGTACAGTTTTTGCCCACTTAATGAGCAGTATACATATGTATAAAAATATCAGTTTGTTTACTTCTTCAGATTTTTATTATCTTCTATAGATACAAACCTATTTTGTTTACTTAGAAAACCCCAAATATATGATGGTCATTAAATGCATAAACAATTCATTTTACAAAAAAAAAAAAAATTAAAATAAAAATACAGGCTTGTAAAAATATCACATTTTTTTTCTAGGCTGTTGTCAGAGCACTGGAAACACTTGCAGAAACCAAACAAATAAAGGAAAAGATATATGGCAAACAAAAAGTATATGTTGCTGACCAGGTATGCGTAAACCTTTTGCTTTTTGGAGTATTTCATCACTCCTGCAGAGTGCTATTATGTATTACTTAAATTTGAAAATTTTGCTTTTGAATAGGGTGTGTTAATATTTATAGACTACAGGACTGAAAGGCTATATTTTTTAGATGTGTTTTGTTTGTTTGTAATAATATATGCTCATAGGCATTAGCAACATGGATGCAAAAAACTGGATCCTGAAGCTTTCTTCATAATTTTTTAATGATCATTTGTTCTCGACTGCACCCAGTGTGTTCCCAAATTATGATGACTGTGTATCAGTAAACAGTTTACTTTTCTTCTCTTTTTATTGAAGATTTATTATGTGATTGGATTTTTACATTTCAAATGACAGAGTCAGCTTCCTGCTCTAAATGAAAATGAAATAAAAGCGATGGACCAACAGATTACACAGCTGACAGGACAACTTCAGCAGAGTCAGGTTGAGACACAGAGACTTGAAGGAGGCAAGAGAATACTTCACTGATGGTTTTCTTTCCTTTCTAAGCCTCAATAGTCTGTAACGTCACTTTGTACACGCAAAGCAGATGACGCAGTTTTGTATGTGCAGTATTTTTTCTTCATCTCTTTTTACTTGGTGCCATATTGCATCCTTATATTATTTCCCTTTAATTAAGATTAATGTGTAGTGTGTAGTACATTGTATGTGAGTATAATTCCTCTGACCCAAAATTTGTATAGAGTTACAAAACTACAAAAGTCTGCTCTCTACAGAAGAGGCTAAAGCAGAACTGCAGAAAACAATCAGAGATGTAAGTCATAGTTTTTTCTTCAGATGCTTAATGTTGAAATAAACAGATTTGTTCCAACTTATAACGGTGTTAACTCAATTAGCCTGAGATTTTATCCTGATGCTTTTATCAACCACTGTGCATGCATGCAAGATTTTCAAAGACACTCAATATTAGACACACATTTTTTACAAAATTGTTTTCATTTTACAATTATACAAGGATTATGCTTGGAAGTATGATAAATTTTAATAAAAATTAATTAAAATATATTGTACCTCCAAATGCATAATAAAATGTAGTATTTGGGGTACTTTTTAAACTGTGTCCCTGTGCCTTTAACATGATTTGTTGTCTTGTTAAAGATTCACGAAAAGGTGGAAAAATATTGTGTTGCCATCAGGGTGTTATTTACATCACATTTGTTACTGTGTTAATACAGGTTGAACAGCTGACAGCGAAAATCCAGCAGCTAAAAGAAGGACGAGTACTAGTGTCCAAGGAGGACAGAGAAAAGGTCGTTTTTCATGCTTCACATTTGACCGAGTTATCTGTTTTGATTATAGTTTGGCATAAGAGTTAAATGCAAAAACAGGACTTTTAGCTCATCTATATATATATATGCACCAAAGATGCTGGCATTTTGGTTTTAAATACTTTTCTTTATGCCTCAACTCAATTTTAAGCAAGTTTAGTTAAATACTCCTCTAGTTCAAGTAAAATCTTTTGATTTTGTAAATCTTTCTACTTTGATCACTCTAAATAGTCCTTACAGGAAATAATTACTAAACATTGTACTTTTATTCTCATTGTATATGAAAATGATAGTTTCCATTCATGTGAGCACTAAATATATAGTATCTTTATCAAAGTCCTCTCTGTTTCTTACAGGTTTTGAAGAGAAGAAACCATTATGTTAAAGAGTGGAGGAAACGGAAGAGAATTGTAAGTAAATAGTCTAAAACGGTGCTTTCAGAAACTATAGTTTGCATCTGCTTGTTGTAATAAAAACTATGTAACTGTAACTTTATTGTATTCTGATTCTTATTTCTCTCCAAATTTCAGAAGGTATTTATAAAAAATGGTTGTTGTGTAGTATTCTAAGTTTTGTTCATGTTTTGAGTCTTGAAATTGAAACTGTTATTCAATATTACTTTTTTCAGTCAATGGATATTGTTGGTGCAGTTCTGGAAGGTTACCAAAAGACAAAGAGACAACTACTTGTAGGTGTTTGAATTTTGCAGTTCATTGATGCTTTATTGCAAAATGTATGCAATATACAGGTACTTTGGAAAGAAATCAGTTGAGAAGTACAGAATGGTCATTGAAAAGATGTCAGTAAAGTTGTAAAGGGGCTTCAGCATTTGTAGAATCTGTAAATGTAGCAGAAAAAGAACTATATATAAAACTGAATTTATCAGGGATGACTTTGTTGCATTGAATATTTTAAATCTTTATTTTTTTTTTTTTTTTATTTTTTTTTTTAGTCTTTAAGATATACTCAAAGAGTCATAGCCATTACAGCTTACAATGTTTCACTTTTTACAACATATAAATGATGTAATCCTGTTTTTTATTTTTATTATTATTACATCATACAGGAAGAGATTGGCATTGAAACAGATGAAGACCACAGTGTTGTGCCTCCTGATATCTGAAGTGCATTTAGTTTAGGCTGTCACAGTTGTCTTAGGACTTTTTCTTTGTCATGTTATACGCTGTTTGTAAAGCTTTGAAAAATGAAAATGTTGTCATTGTAATTTTGAATATGAAAATTGAAATAGTGGCAATCATCTCTCTTATTTTCTTTGTTTAATGGAGCATCATATACTCCACTGGTATGCTATAAGGCAAATCAGAGTCAAGAACTTTTGGCATCTTGTCAGAGCATAGCACTACCACAAATCCTCTATAAAAATGTAAATTTTTAATCAATTCTTTTACAAAGAACTCTGAGCATATATACACACACAGGATGTCCCCAAATAATTATAAAGGCAGTGTGTATTAATATACATTTGTTAAAATGTAATTCAATGTACTGAGATTATTTGTTTGTTAATGCCTATTTTCAAGCCAGTCTCCATTCTGAGTGAGACACTGCTGATACATGAATGTAATTGCAAACATCAAGAAACTGTTCTCAAACTGCAAATTCAAATTTTAATAAATTTTAGTGGGTGAAATCTGAAAGAAAGAAACATTAACTGTACCATCAGCTGTTTAAATATATATATATTATTTGAAGAATGTGCACACAGAAAGAGATGGTCATAAACATAATTCAGCAATAGTTTAAATTTAATACTCTGGATTATTTAGACAGAATGCAATCAGTTGCAAATACTTGCAGGAAAAACTAATCAATGAGCCTGCTTTTGCAATGTTGAAAGGGAAAAGTTTAATTATTGATACTGACCGTTTTCCAAACCCAGAACAGCAATGTTTAAAACCTTTAACAAAACCAACTCATTTGAAAATATTACACTCGGGATGACATTTAAATGTTATGCACGGGGAAATATTAATATTGCCTTCAGTATCATATTTCTGTAGTTTGTTATCAGTATTGGATAATGTACTCACTATTATTGCAGTATTAGATAATGTATCTAGATAAGAATGTGTGATCTTTATTCCTGCGGAATCATGTTTATCGCATGGAAACAAAATACATCCATCGCGAACAGTACTGCATTTCATCAAAAAAATTTCCTTCCTAGTACGCACTTATTAAGATAGGTTGCTATTTTTTTTTAAAAAATCAACAGCATAACAGCGATACGTGAACACCCAGACACAAATATGTAGTAGTATCCAAATTCACTTTCTACATAGGTGCTGTGGCTATATGACGACTATTCATTTTTTTTTTTTTTAAGTTTGGGTTATCGTTTCACACAGATTGCGCATGCGCGTATCTCTGGACGCCAAAATGGTGGCTACGTATGTAAAGAAATTTAAAGTGGTGGCAGAAGTAAACACTACTCCTGGTAGCAGACAGAGTGCACTCATAGTGTCTAGACGTTAAAGGCCATCTTTTTTTCTGCATTTAACATGTGAACTGTTATACGAGACGAGAACTGAGTTATCTACTCAATCTCCGTGCTTTGATCGTCACCGAAATTTGTGCCTCAAAACTGCAGACTCCAGTTATATACATGCACGAACAGTTAACTGCAGCGATTAATGGATTTGCTCGAGTTGGAGCAGCTTATTGAAAAGGCCGCAAAATGTAAATCACACGTGGTGAATCTGAGTCATCGAGGCCTAACAATAGTGACTAACAATGTAGCAAAACTGACAGACGTACGTCATCTGCTGCTCAACGACAATAAACTCTTAATGGCGCCATCGGAACTCAGTTTACTGCCACTCCTGGAGGAGCTAATGCTAGACAACAATCAGCTGACCATGCTGCCCAAGGAAATAGGATGCCTGTGTCACATCAGGTGTGCTGCTTTTGTGTAGTTTAGCAAAAATATCAGCTTGATCGGGTGTACAACGCATGTGATAATTTAATTGCGACCTTTGCTTTTGAAAGTCCCAGATTTGGAATAAGGTAATTTCTAAATCTCAGTTATTTGATAAACCAGTAAAGGTAATGAATTTTATAGCCTAATTGCCATAGGGATGGTGCAGACTTTGCTGTGATATAGCTTTAGTTGCAGGCTTGGCATGTAAAAACCCATCCCCTATAGGGGAATAGGAATAAAACTGTTTTATAGTAAACCAGCAACTAAACTATACCTCAGTGATGCAGCCAGCCCTGTAAATAGATGCCACATGCAGATAAAAAAAAACCAGCATGCCCCAGATGAGATCTGAACCTGGGATAAATAATCCCTCTTAGGGCCAGCAAATATTAGGTGCTCCATGCCTACGGTGTACATGACAGAGTCCAACCCTTTCCTTTCGCCGTCTTTACTTTCCACAATATAATCAGATATCCATTTCTGGTTTTCTATCCACAGGCCCATGCTGGCCTAAAACTAGTTACCTAATGCTCCAGTCTAGCATGCTCACCTCCCACATTTGTTCTTAAGTTAAAATGGATTCCTTTTAGCTTTGGTATTAGTGAAAAAGTTTTTTAGTATTGTTAATAATACAGATATGTGATATCCATTATCACTATCAGGAAACATGTATTAAGTGTACTCAGCAGACAAAAAGACAGAAGTCTTGAGTGTGCTTCAAGTGTAAAATAAGTTGTGCTGGCTGCAGATTGCAAGATACTTGGTTTGTAGTTCTCTGAAGAACTTACTTGCATATTTATGTTTTTCAGAAACCTATCTGTGAGCTGTAATCCTTTGGGCATTCTTCCAGGAGAAATTGGCAAACTGACATCGTTGTGTGAGCTTTGGGTGGTAGAGTGTCAGCTTGTTTCAATTCCCAAAGAGATTGGTGAACTTTGCAACTTAAGAAAGCTTAGCCTAAGAAAAAATAATATTTCTCAGGTGCCCTCTGAACTGGGAAAGCTTCATAGATTGCAATGGTTGTGTCTAGAAGAAAATCTGCTTTCTGAACTGCCAGAACAGTTGGGTAACTTAAAGTATTTGTCTTACCTGAATCTAAACAGCAACAAATTTAGAAACATTCCTGGATGTTTGCTTTTAATGTCAGCCCTGACCACCCTTCATATGAGAAACAACCTGGTGGCGAACATTCCAGACAGTACAATTCTTGCCTTATCTGACCTGACAAGGCTGGATCTGCGATTCAATCTGATGAACGAAAAGCCATCTCATTGGAAGGTAGGGTATACTTTACAGTTGTCTGTTTTGAGATTGGTTTCTCAAAGAAGTAAAAACAAGGGTATATATATTTCTTTATCTTGTATGTATTCTACATATATAACTACAGCAGGCTCTATAGTCATGAATGTATTTGTCTTTGGTTGTTTGATAATCATAGCTTTTTTTTGAACACCCTTCTTTCACTGACAATGCTCATAACAAAACTAAATGGTACTTAGAAGGAAGTGAATAAGATGACTGCATTTTTTACCAGAAGTGGAATGATCATGTATTTTTTTCCTGAGCAAAATATAAAAAATTACCCTTTTTCAAAAATTTATGCTAAAAAACAAATTATACTTTACATAATACTTTCAATGCCATTACAGTGTATTTTCCATATCATTTAAAATCTGATTAGATGATACCTGCACTTATTTTATTAGCAACATTATTTCATTTCTCCAGGGCCTGGAGTACATTTTGATTGGACTAGAAGAAAATAATGTACAAAACAATCCACAGGTTCCTCTCTTTGTTCAGCACAGAAGACTGTGAGAAAAATGATTTTCATATTGGTGATGTATAATACAGCATTACATTTATTAATTGCCAAAAGTGATGTCGTTTGTTCTGCACCTTTTGACTTTCACATACAATGATATGCATTGCAGCATATCCATGATTAACTAATACCAAACCTCAAAACAGTGGATAAAATGGCAGTTTTCGTGGGACATGATGCATGCATTTGTTCTAACATATTCAAGTATCAGAAGTATGAAAACGGTTGCTCTGTAGTTTCACTGTTTATTGTGCTGTTGTGTCTGAAAGAGCTGAGTACAAATGCCACCTTTCCCATTAAAGGATCACCAATAGTAATGAACAATTTTAAGCATTACAGATTTTTATATTTATTTATATCTATTTTGATATTTAAGTAATAAAAGTGATGCACAGAGAAACTGTTTTGCAGTTTCTCAACTTCACCCTTAACACTCATTGTAAGTCACAAATGATCTGTAAGCCTTTTGAAAGCTGTTTTATAACTTTTAACTAAATGTTCAGAAGAGGGAGTCAAATGCTATTTACTTTATGCTGCCTTTTTTCAAAGACCCTATAAGAACATGTAAAAAAAGTAAGACATGCAAAAGCACCTAAAAGTCATTTATATTCTGTGGAAAACAGCAGTTCTTTCAAGACTAGCACATTTGAAAACACACAAAAAATACTCTGAATTTTAGATATGCTCTTCTTCAGGTGCTCTCTCTGTCCACCTCACATTTTTCATAGAGGTGTAGCAAACAAGCGTACAGGCACAGTTTTGTACTTGCTTCTGCTTACTACTGATGGCTTCCCCTTTACCCTAGTTCACATGGCAACCACCTACTGAACAGTAACTTTCATACACCTGCAAATTTATCCTGTAGCAGGGTAAAGCAAGCAGTAACATTTTTTTCACAGACATTTCACATAATATTGATGTTTTTAAAAGCATGAATGTAGTGCCTGTAATACTCAATTATTTTTGAAATAAATCTGTATTTGCTTTATACATTGTTGATTCTTCAGAGCACTTCACTGTCATAACTTTTTAAAAATGATAATGTACAAACTAAATAGGTATTGCATGCTCATAAATCTGAAAGGGTAGTTGACAGCAATGTCTACTTCACAATTTTAATTTTGATAAAAAAAAACCTAAGTTACTGCAACAGTGTAAATGAGTTTGCTATACCAGCAATTTTACAAGGAGAAATTTATGTCAAAACACACCATTGTCAATTTCTTGAGATCTGAACAGTTTGATGAAATACTGCAACCATAATTTTTAAACCTATATACCTTAAATAAAGCCTCACAAAAAAAAAAGTTACAAATTGTTAATCTACACACCTTCTTCCTGTTTCTCCTCCATTAACCAATTAAACACACTGCATACACGATTAAGTACATATGATTCTTTAGAGCACTGGTTACAGACATTATTATTATTATTATATGCAGCATGGTAAACATGCTGTGCCTCATGTGATAATAGTTTTGACATGCAGCACAGGAAAATCAAGTTTGCTGAACTAAATGAGGCTCTAGCCTAGAGGTTCTGTGCTGTGCAGCAGCCAGCTAAAGACGTCCATCTTGCCTTGAGCTTGCAGTTCTTGGCCCACAATGTTCCTGATATTTGCATGATAGTTATTCAGCCATGAAATCTGAAAAAGAATGTTCGCTGATTATAGTGTTTATTTGTCATGACAAGTTCTTGTCATTTATATATTCCTTTATATGCTTGAAGTGTGTATGCAAATGAGCAATTAAAAATATCAATACACATGATGTAAGCATGCCAATAGCCAAGTACTCTGAACATGTAACAAGATTTTTACTGCAAAAATTATCCTTCATTTACCTGTATATAGACAGCTGGACAGTTAAATTATTTTGAACATGAGCCAACTCATCCTTTGTTGAATTAAAATCTGATCAGAGTAAAGTAGGAATATGTCGTTAGATAAGTTTTAGAACATTATTGGCAGGCCAGATAATAAGTTTAAGATGCTACCATTAGCAGAACTTTGTGGCAGCAGACAGTACTCACCTCCTTTTCAGTCAGTAGGGATGGATCAATCATCTTGGTCTGAATGGGCACCAAAGTAATTGGTTCAAAGGTCAGAAATCCTCTATTCCGGAAATTGTGCTGCAGCATTCAAATTGTAGATCACAACACTAAGATAAGTGAACATTCTGTACTGGACAGCATTAAAAGTAAAATGAGAATCAGCCATTAAAAAAAAAAGAAAATTATGACATCAAAGATTTTAAGAAAAGCAATTGGGTGATGTTTCTCGCTCTGGATAGTGAACTTTTTTAAAATACATTTTTATTGTCTATTTCAGAGAGAATTTTGTTGTTGTTGTTGGGAGCTCATGAACTAAACAACATGCAGTCGCATCCTACACATCCATACAATTACTACACTCTTACCTCCCTCCTTCTAGCAATAATTATCAGAGGCATACACCTGCTCATACACACATACATATCCACACACATCCTAGGTACAATTGTTACATCTGTTTAAGAGTGATATTGCAGCTGGTATAAAGGACTCCTTTCACTCTAAACTGGTTTATTCTACATGAAGCAACTGCATTCTTGGTGACAAGAAAAGCTCATAGTCTCTATGAGATCATAGCTAAACAATTTTTTAAAACATAAGATTATAGTTAAGTTACTCTGAGACTAACATAAATAGCGTTGCCCACTGAGACCCTCGGTCATGCAGCATGTACATTAAGCCTCTTTCTAAAGCCCACAATACAGAGTTTCTCTTTATAATTTCTTTATAATCAGCATGCCTCAATGAACTCTTGCCTGAAAATGTGTGACTTTTCATTAACAGCATATACAGTACAATCTGATTAAAATCTTATTGTACAGTTATATCTTCAGTTACTATATTGATCACAGAAAAATAAAAGCACAACACTTCTTTCAGATACGAATCAGTCTAACCTTTGTCTCAGCTTTCACAACTAGAACACAGTTTTCAATTCTGATGCCAAAGTTACCATCCTCATAGTATCCAGGTTCTGCAATTGCACATACACACACACATAAACCAAACTATAAAATGTATAAAAGAAAATTCCGACATGCTGTGAAACAGAGCATAATTTGAATAGTATGGTCTGTTTTCATTACTGAAAATCTAATCAACTATCATTATTTCTGTCATTTTAGATGTATACTATACACTGCTTTAGCAGTCATGACAAGCAGTTTGTAACAGGCTTCAGAATTCTGGTGATAGCACTACTGATATGGTTGGTGGTGGCCAGTATGGTCCACCTAATACATTAGTCCTGGTCTATGATGGGAAGTATACAGCTCTTGCAGAAGGGTCATAGTCATCATGACCTTATAAAAACTATATATGCAGTGCACTATGAGTGAATGGTGGAGAAATCTCACAAATCACAAAAACAGTCATCACTTTTACTTGGCAAAAATGATGGTGATGACATTGTTGCAGTCAAACATTAGCTTATATGCTTTGCAAGAAAAAATTTTAACTAAACCTCAATATATTTACTGCGCTAAAAACTATGATTCATACTCTATTAAATGGTCTACGAATATTTTACCTACTTTCAAGTTAAGGTCTTTGATGAAAAACATTGCCAGTAATGACCTCAGGAGTTACAATCTGCTTCTCTCTAATCTGTATTGCTATGCTCCCAGTCACCAATGTAAAATGAGTTGAAAACTGCCAGAATGGTTTCAACAAATGTGTATTTCCATCACATAAAACAGCACTAAACAAACTCACCGTCCGAGAGTATCATCCCCTCTTCTAGAGCTATATCAGACAGCGAGACACGACTGCTAATGCCACATGGACCTGGCAACAATTGAATAATGCCACTCAGAAAAGATGCATTATCTTGCAGCAATATCTTCATCTGAAATAATGTTACAAAGCCATAAAGATACCTGTGAAACAAAAGCTGCATTCATCATTCTAATTCATCTGTCTGTTGACTGGGTTAGTCACTAAAGGGGAAAGTGAACACTTTTCTACAGACAAACCAGCCAATCTGTTCTTCATTTACATTTAAATGGAACTTGCCAAGACATGTCATCATTCTGTCATGTTTTGCAAAGGTTTTCTTCACTAACTTTCTAAATCCCATGCCCTACATGATGGCCAAACAAGAAAGAGACAGTGCAGGACTTGTTTCAGTGGTTGTTGTTGATGTCAGTGTTACATTAGGACTACTTCATTCAGCATTACCTCTGACGATCATTTTCTCTCTTTAGTTCACTACTCTAACTGTTGCAGTAGTAGATTAACAGCAATATTAAGGTACATATTTAGAGTAGATAACAATCTGTGAAGATGAAGAGAAAGAAGAACCTTCATGGACATTAAGGAATGCTCCGACACCGTGCCCAGTGCCATGAGGATAGTCCAGTCCAACATCCCACAGAGCAGTCCTGGCCAGTGTGTCGAGCATGTGACCTGTGACAAAGGATCTGTCTCAAGTATTTATGTAACAAAATATTATAAAAAGCAGATCTTAATTCAAGTACAGAAATGAAAGTTACATGAAATACACAGAAATTCTCATTTTCTCTCCCCACCCCCCCACCCTATCTCTCTCCCCCTCCTCTGCCCCTGTCTTGTGCTCTCTTGTCTTCTGCTATGCACACACACTACAACATTCTGTTTTGTTGCTAGAAAACATCATCTTTCACCATTATTAAGTGCAGATTCCTAAAGAGCTCTTACCCTTCACTCCATTGGGGAAAACGGCTGTACACAGACTGATGTGCCCTTTCAACACCCTGGTGAAGCACTCCTGAATTCATAAGTATAATTCACAGACAGAGCACAACATGGGTGGTAAAACTCTATTATTTCAAGATACATACCAAAATATTTGTCCCTGAAAACAAGGGAATATTTTTTTAGTTGTTCTATGAAAAGCCATCAACAAGGGCAGCCAGCCATGCATACAGATGCCATACACAGAGAAAGAGCACCATGCTCTAGATGAGATCTGACCTAATCCTCACTGTATTGCTGATCAGCGCTGTAGCAGTTGTGCCTCTGGACCACCCTGAAAACACTAGCACTGAAGCTAGCACACCTTGCATCAAAACAAATATTTACCCCATGACTACAATTCACCATGTATTAAAGGAAAAAAAAATATAAAAGGACTAAACTTACTTGTTCATGCTTAGATGGTGTTCCCAGGTGTATAGTTCTTGTTGTATCTGTTGTACCATGTCTGAAAAATAAAGCTTCCTTCAAATGCAAAACCATGTAAAGCTGTATATAACATTGTAATAATGTCAATGGGCTAGAAGTGAATTAATTTTTTTAATGTCACTTTATTTTTAGTAATCTGTTAGTACACTTGATTGTAGAGCAGAAAATTACTGATCTGAGACCTTCGCCACCTTCTAATGCAAAAACCACCTAGGAGAAAGGGATATCACATTTAATCAAGAAATGTGAAGGTGCTGAAAGAAGAGGGTTTGACTCTGCTTTCCATATACTGTGCACTAGAGACAGCAAACCAGTTAACTTAAGCCATTAAGACTTGGGTTGATCCTTTTTCTAATGTAATCTACTTCTCAAAAGCCCTTGGTTGTTTTGATCAACATTGCATCCCAAGGTTAGAAGTTATGAGTGCCAGTTGGTTAAAAGTAAAAAATAATGAACACAGTAAATAAAAAAATTACTCATGAAAGTGATCTCTTTCAGAAAATAGACTGAAGCCACTAGTGTGTGCTCTGTATTTATCAGTAAACAGACACAGCGACATAAAAGAGCACTGTACCATCTTTGTGATGTTTGCCTGTTAAAATCATGTGCAATACGAACACATAGTATGGTGGCGTCTTGTGGCATATAACGTACTTACTTGTACTGTGCTCCAGAGTCACAAAGGTAAATCTGATCTGTTGTAACAGGACAGTCTGACTCTGACTTGGGTCTGTCAAAAAACACAAAATCTTTCTACGCTGTCATTATTACACACAAATGTCATTAAGGGCAAAGAAAGGTTAATTTCATAGCCTTGGGTGGGAATCTTCCCTACTGAAATCAGTTAAAACTTGAGGAGGTTTCTCTTCTTAAATGAAAGAAGAATAATTTCCTAGAAAAATTATATTAGAGAAAGCCTTAGCTAAACTGCCTTCAATGACCCCCAAAAATATATGAATGAAATAAGATCTACAGCTCAGAAAAACCTAAGATTTAATGGCTGAGGACCCATCTATGAATATTATACAAATGGAAAGAGGTGTGCAAGAACATGAGATGTTAACCAAGCATGACTAGAGCAAATATAAAAGGCTGAACGTTCACTACCTGGCAGGAAAAAATGGATTCAGTACAGTGGAGGAAGGTGGAAGTAAATGTGAGGCCAGATAATTAAATGACCACCTAAATAGCTGGCATTGTGCGTGCCCCTCCTCCATTCTTTCCCAACATAAGCAAAAAGTTTGGCCTTTAGAGCCATTGTTTAACCAGTAGGTACTAGAAAGATGATACTGGTCAGCAAGCAGTACTTCATCAACCAAATTGTTTAGCCAGATTCCACCACAAACGCATTCACAAAATCAGAACTACTGGTGAGTACTACTATGGATGGCTTACACTAACTTCTACACCCCTGAGAATCTTCGATCTTTAACTTTTTGCACCCATAAAGTGTGATGCCCACTTCCTAAAAAAACAAAGGCATTGAATATATACATAAATCAGTATGAAGTACTTTTAGGTGCTGTAAAAAAAGATTTAAAGATGATGAAGTGTGTCAAATGGATCAACTATATAAAGTTCTAACATATCTTTTAATAACTGTATAAAATAACTTTACTTGCTAAAAACCTAAATACTTACTTGTAATGAATAATGGCCCCATTAGGCCCAATACTTGAAATGGTGTCAAAACTAAGGGAGACAAAATCTGACTGTGCTCTGAAACAAATCATTTGGGAGCAAAAGAAATCAGATTTTTATGGACTGCTCTAGCGTTTACAAAAAAGAAAACGAAATGTACAAATATGCAAAGACAGTGCACATCTAATTTCAATGCCACAAAATTAGATGATTAAATAAACAGATGACACAATAGACACTTCTGTCAGGTTAGGGTGCCATGCACACATAAGGGATTCACCATCACTTAATAGAAATCCAATGGCTAGCATCACTTTTATTTCTTAAAATGTTTTTTTCGCTCTTCTTTTTACTAGAGTCACTTCTGTAAAGTAAACTTAAAAATTAAAGACTGAGTTTTGCATCCAAATATGTTGCACCAGGAGGTTTCTACCTCAAATCAACCTTCATGCATGCATTTTTTTCAAATTAAATTATTTAAATTCACCAACAAAACCACTCCAGCTTATATAGAAAAAAACTAATATTTGAATCAGGACCTTCTATGTTCTCTGTCATTAAATCTCATCAAAAAGTAGGAAAAAATATTCATTACAAGCCACATGTTTTAAACATTCTTCAAACTAAAAAGCTGAAATATAAACCTCCTAAATTCTTCTGCTTTTGCTGCTGCCAACACCTCTGTCACAGTTCCTTTGGGCACCTGAAAAAAAAGCCCAAATATGCATTTTTTCCCTTACCTTTGTTGCAATCTTACAGGGTCTAGGTGCGTATTATGGAGGGGGACTCGTAGTTAAGCCTTGCCTACACTCTCAACTACTCCAACATAATCAGAACTACTGGTGCAGTACTACTACGTGGGTACATTTGACCGCGTGTCTGCTGATCGTAGGTGGGTTGGGGAGAGGAGAAATGGACCCTGAACTATAGCGCTGTTTCTACTTTTTCGTGACAACCTTCTATTTTGTTTGGATAAAATATAATAATAATTTACAATTGCCAAAAGCAAAAAATATACAGACACGCATACAAAAATGTGGGAGTCTTTCTCTGTAGATAGCTACATGTGCAAGGCTATATAATACCCACATTTATACTTAAGGATATAAGTTATTGAAATATGGTGATAAGAATTATCTGGTCATCAACCTTCCAAAGACAAGTTACCAAGGAAAAATACCTTAAAGACAAGGTAAATTACAAATTTCAAACCATATTCGTGTGACTTCCTGATGGTGAGCCATAGGAATTAAGAACACTGGGCTTGTGATAGAAGAAGATTAAGGTCTATTCCAACTTTGTCCAAGCCTTTACTACAATGTCTCAAGAGGCATTATCATGCTATTCCGTGTTATACCCACCTCTTTTTCTAACCAAAGCAAAAACTCGCACATAGCAACTGCATCCTTGACCTGGAATCAGAGCTTTTAGATAAGATCAGTTGTTCCAAAAAAATCTGAGGAAATGTAATTTTGCCAATTTGTTGAAAAATACAGGAATAAACAAATGCGTAAGACATAGTAAGTTTTAGTCTCTTCACTTAGTGAAAACAATTTTAATGCATGATTTTTGCCAAAATTATCTTTATTAAACGTAGCTGGATGTTATAGCCATATATACATGGCCACAAAAAGTCTCAATTCCTTATCTCATAGTTGATGGTTCTTAAGATTACCTGTGCAAGTTTCATCCCTTCAATTTCTGCAGAATTTTTCACACATTTTAACTTGGCTACTGGTGAGGGTGCCATTATACGTCTCTCCTGGAAAAGAAAAATATGTTGGATAAAGATATCCATCCTGTTTGACCTAAAACTTTAAGTCTTGTAAAATACTACTAAAGAATGTCATGCAAAGCCACCAGTATTAATAAAACAATAATTTATACACCCACTCCCCCTAAACAAAAACAGAAAAAATTATTAAAGCATATATAGTTCCTTTTAGTTCTAATTTTGATCCATCACCCATTAGCCCAGTCAGTCAACTAAATCTATAATGGAGACTACCCTCTTACCTTGGGGATGAGATTAACAATGGCATAACTGGACTTTTCGCTAACCTGTTACAAAAAAGATATTTATCCATTACAAAGCATGAAACAAAATGAATTTGTCCTATTATATTTTGATAAGACAAATAAACTGATGTATGCCTTTTTACCGTTTTTCCACTATGAGGCAGATATAAGCTTCTATTTTTATCTTTTTTTCTAGTTTGCAGTTTATTTTGTTTAGGCAAGCTATCAGAAGATCACTTGAAATATAGTTAGATAACTTACCCAAAGTTTTCTCTCTTCTGACTTTACCAAAGATGCCACAAAGTCCCAGATTTCTTGATAGCCATGTGTGGTAACATTTGACACTTCACCTTTTTGGTTTGTTCCATTTGACTGTAGATGGCGTGTGACAGCGCTTGCAAGCTTTTTTTCCTCTATGAAAAGACTGTACACAAAAAAATCTTGCAACAACATCAATAAGATGGTTTATTTAAAGTACAGCTTACGAAAATAAGTAAAATGAAACAAAAGATAAATCATTCGACATAAAATTTATAAATTAGTTATGCACATACAGTTGCTATGTGTAACACGCACACACACAAAAGAAAGAGCCCATCCCTTGTCTGCTTCATAAATATAAGGAAAAACCCAGCAGCCCTTGGATTATTGCTGAGATTGCATAGCAGTTTACTTACAAAGAAAAAATAACAAGGTCAACTTACTGAACAGCATTTGATGTCACCACAACATAAGCAAAGAAGACAGGATTGTAGATAATGTCTGCACCCCTCAAATTCAACAACCCTAGATAAAATAAAAAGTGACTTGACCAAAAAGTTATGACATATATTTTTCACAACATAGCCAGTCATTCGTCACTGGTACTGGTCATTGAGGGAAGCACATGAATAGATGCTACAGCTGACAAGGCCTGTCATTCAGGTTTGTCTTGGGCAAAAGTGAACTGGTCCTGCACAGGATGACCAATCCACTCCTTCATGGTCATAATCCAGTTCTTCCTCTGGCCACTGTGAAATAAATTACCCTTGGAGGTATCTTGATGGACAGAATGTCATGTCAGGTCAATAGCCGAACCAGACCAGCTTAGAAAACTTGTCTGTTGCAGGTAGCAGTTCCTGGTATCCTGTGAGTGTGGCAAGTCATTGGCCTCATGTTCCCTGTATGATACCTGGAGCAGCCTTCTCAGAAACTTTTTGTCAAATGCCTGAATTCTCACATCTGCATTAGCAAGCACAGTCCATAGTTCACATCCAAAAGGCAAAATAAGTACTATGAGGGACTTGTACAGTTAGTACTTTGTAGTAAACCTCATGTCATGGCTGTACCAGACCCTGTCTAGACTAACCATTACCGCTGTTGTTATCCTAAGGAGGATATGTCATGGTGCTGCCATTTTTGAAGATGGTGGCTCCCAAGTATTTAAAGCTGTTTACCTTTTCAAACCATAGTTCATTTATGTAGATATTTGCTTTGACTTTGCCAATGATGATGACTTTACTTTTGTCAGCGTGGGTCTCCATTCCATAAGCATTTGAACTGTCCGTCAATCTTTTGGTAAGATTTTGTATGTCTTTCACAGTGCACATGTTTATTATACTGGAAAAGAATTCTCACACAATGGTCATACTTCAATTCTAAAGCTTGCAGGGCTCCCAAATGGCGATACACCTTAAAATACTTGGTGAATCTGATTATCAATAATATTTATGATATACAACCCTCCCCACCAATTCCTCAATGGTTGGGCTTATGGCATTTACAAAGTGTCTAATACATCCATGCACACAGGATGATTAAATGTCAAACATATCACACTACCTAACTTATCAACCACCCAGATAATATCTGATAGATCCAAGCATAAATTGAAAAAAGGTCTCATTGGAGTTAATGCCTTCCTTTGACAGTTTGCATATTGCATTTTTCATGTGCCTATATAAAAAGCTTTACTTAATGATAGTAGTGGCTTTTTAGTATTATACAACACACAATGCTCACAATCCAATACTCACATGCAATTTCATCAAGAGCTGTAACAATAAATGCACAAGCCTTCTTCTCTGCCATTTTGCTCTGCACAGTTGCAACTTTTTCTTGCCAAGTCTTCCCTGCAGAAATAAGGCTTTGAGTTCACAATTTCAAAAACAATTCAGTGAAATGTATGACTCCTAAAATACATGCAAGCTAATTCTGCACAAAGCAAGATGACAGTTGAAACTGTACTATTTTTCAAGGACTAAATGCTTACAAATTGTATGGGCTAACTAGCATCCTTTCTTTCTGGAAATATCACAAATTTCTTACCATTTCTTTTATCACTCCTGAATTTTGTTTCCTGTTTATTTGCAAAACAGGCATGACAGCATAAACTGCTGTATCTAGAACTGGTATTCTTCCAAGCTGTCAAGGGTTCTCTCCCTTGATGAGAGCAACTTTCATTTATGACCACTATATGTGATGCTGAAAAGTTCTCAACAAGAGTTTAAAGGTTGTGCATTGCTGAGGGCTAATTTTGCTGTAGGTACAAGTTTTTGCACTCAACCAACAGCAAGAAAAAGGTTGCTTTTTTAATATAAAAAACCTGCAAATTACTCCCGTTACCTGTGTACTGAGGAGGAAGAATAATTAAATTGCAGCAAGGTGGAGAAGGTCTATCTTCCCAAACAAGATCCACCAGGTTTGAGGTCACTGGCACCAAGCAATGGCCTTCTGACCGCAGGTCTTTAGAAAGTGGTTTCCAGGTTTCTAAAGCAAAATCAAAGCACAGTTTGGATTATTTAGTTTATCTGCATGTGTTTGCTTTCCTCTGACTATGATACAGGGTTACTTTCTTTACCACAAATTCCTTGTTAAAAACAAATCTAAATTTTACTAGCCTCTGGAGAAAACAAAAACTGAAGTGAGATATCCATGCATTCTATAATTAATTGAAGAATGCAATCTTGTCCTCTCTATAATAATTTATTTATTGAACCTATTTTTGTTTACTGAGATTTAATATCACGCTGTCTTGGTATTTCTGATTTCTTGGCATTCCATACCCCTAGCAGAGACCCAAGTGGTAACATTATTAAACTCTATTAAATCTTATGATTAGTTGCTTCTTAGAACAGACTCACCTACTGACATAAGAGTTGGGTCACAGCCCACCTGACTTCCTATAGGAAGCACCTTGCAGGTGAAAGAGGAGAAAAGTGTTAAAAATACTTTTAAAAATTCTACAAATAACAGGAAAGTTACATTCTCATCATTCTAAATGAAAAGACTTCAACAGTTTTGAAAAATCTTAATGTTGTAAAAACATGGAATTGTATACATAAAACTTAAATACAGTTAATATATAGGTAAATCAAGATACTTGCTTCAGTACATTAATTTTTCTAAATGTCAGTTAATGAACAGATTTAAATTTGAATTTGAGAATTTATATTTTCCCTCAGAACAAAAGATATAGTTGTCAATGATGCTGAGAAAAGCCAAAATTATTCTTACACCCATACCTTATTTAGCCATTTAGCCATGGTGGGAGTTTCAGGCAAACCTGCACATTAACGCCATGATAGGTATTGTCATTATCAAGTAAGGTGGAAATAGAGGGTTCCTAATTTTTTTCCACCAGATATTATGATGAACAGTCTGGAGCCCCATGACCCAGAACTACAATAGTTACTCCCCTTTCCCTTAAAAAAAATAAGATCATAGCAATGAAATAACCAAAATTTAAGCTAAATTCATGAAACCTTGCTGTATTGTATAAAGGGATTATATCCAAATGTCTTGCCATGACCTGTACTATTTGTCTGATATTGGGCCTCTCTAATTACCTTTACAACAAGTAATTCAAAAAACATGTACAAACCATCCTTCATCAAAATCCAACTGCTGTCAAGCTGCTTTTCTGCCTGCAGGTAGTAACGGCCATCTGTCCACAATGCAGCTTTTGTGTCTGTTACTACTGCAGTTCCTGCATATGGCAGCATCATTAAAAAAAAATGAAAAGATAAAACACCACTGCTTTAAAATTTTAAAAACCCAGCTCATCATACATAACTATAGTTGACAACCTGTGATTAAACATACCTCAACAAGCAAAACTGTTACCAGCTAAGTTGTTAGAAAGCCAAAAGTCTGATAATCTATTAAACTAAACAATGATTGATAATTTGCAAAGCCACAATTCTTTATGAGTTAATAGTTTACAAACCTGAGACTATACATACCTCAACAGACAAACACGATGCCATGAGTTATAACTGTGGAATTAAAAAGACCAAATATGAAACTTCAAGGTGGAATCTTAAGTCCTTATTAATGGTTGAATTGTACAAACCTGCTGATCCTGTAAATCCAGTAATAAAGCTTCTCCTCTGATCACAGTCTGCAACATACTCGCTCTGCATAAGGACAACATCAGATTTTATAATGTTATTATAATCTTCATAATGTTTCATAAAAATTACTCTCAGAAGCACAACAGAGTAGTAGTTTTATGCAATATATGATGCAACATAATGCAATATGAATATAGAGGCCTTTCAAATGATGCTGTAGAATAATTTGATACAGAACCTACACAGGGTTCCCAGGGTTATTACTTTTATGGTTCTGCCCTTGACAGATCCAAGAACCATTACACATTTACATTTGTTATTTGCTAATTTTGTCATTTCAAACCTGATGTGCATCGCCAGTAGGAATGATATATGCTTGTAAAGGCTCCGAAACAAAATTATTATTTTTCATCAAAGCCCTAAGCTTTGTGAGGATGCTCGCTGAACCTTTAGCTGGCATGGTTAGTCTGCAAAAAGAAGATATGCACTCTACTAAATGAAAAACAAATCAACACAAACATTCCTGTGGTGACATAACAGATTCATACCTCATTTGTTCTTTAATTATTTTGATGATTTATTTGGTATATTTGATATGGCTGTTCATTCATAAACCATGGTTCATATTTCTTTCATTATCAGGTCTTTTAAGGCAAGTATAAAAACTTATAATCATTTGGAAAATGGGTTACATTTTCACAACAGCTTTGTTCTGTATATTCATATCAGCAAAAAAAAAAAAAAAAGTCACATGAAATATCCTGGAGGATTAAAGTATTATAACTAAAGGATTTCAAATAGCATGAGATATGCCAAAGAGATATATACCATCAGCCTCCTTAACAAAAGTCTAATGACCTTAAAGCAGGTGACTTAACATACTAGGAAATATTTCACGGTTAACGCCATCACCGATTATTTATAACTCGAAGATACTTATTAGCTAAAGGCAATGCTATCTACTTATAAACGTTTATTGTTGTCTGTTACACCAGCGGTTCTCAACCTTTTCCTTGTGACGCCCCCCCCCCCCTGACGAACAAAGGTACGTCCGCGCGCCCCCCCCCCCCCTTAGCCAGCAATGTAAGCTAATTTCACTAATATCGGTATAAGAAACTTTTAAAAAATGACCACCTTCGTGCCCCCTTGTAAGCACGTCGAGAACCGCTGTGTTACATGATACCTCACTGTCCTTAGATACCATGATAGAAACAAGCCCAAGACTATTCCTGGTCCATTTAAAACTTTTACTACAAAAGCCTTTATCTTTTTCCGTTTATAACAACTATTCTATCATTTATGCAGGCTCATATGATTAATTAAAATGTACCATTTTGTTGAAACCTTTATATGAGGAGAAAAAAATCAACGCCAACCTGCATGAATTCTGACGCTTTCGCTTTTGAAGCGGCGTGACAATTGTCTCTTACAAAACGGAGAGCTCTCCCAGTAACCATCACTCTAGTCAGAGAGTCTCTGTGTTCTAGTCAATGAGAGGTGTACATCTCTTATGTTTGTAGTGGTGGTGATGGTGATGGTGGTTTTTTTCTATGTTCTATGCAATGTACTCCCGCAGCACTGATGGACAGTGAGGAACATAAGAGTTAAGGCTCTGTAGTCCAGTTCTGCCTCTAAGGTGTAGATTCAAGTTGTTAAGATTTTGGTATTTTTATTATCACGTTTGATTTTTAATGAAGGCTGGTCGGAAAATTTTGTTGAAAATGAATCTGGATTTATTGTTGATTAAAACAAAAGTTTCTTTTTATAGTGTTTGCAAGTATTGTATCCTGTCCTACTTAATATCTATCAACGTGAACACCTTTGCTTGAAACCAGCTTCAGGTATTTTGCGCACGGAAAAGTTCCCGTATTTCGTTTGCGTCTCCATGACAATTTGTAGGGTGGAAATAGTTCGTACTTACGTGAGTTCACAACTGATCACAGTATGGTGGAAAAAACCCTGCGAACAACACCGATGACTTCAAACACACGAAGAAACCAAACCTCGACGTCTATATCTTGTTCTAGGTGTTAAGTTTTAGATGTGAGCCAGAGGTGAGGATATGCGTGCACACATGTTGGCATGTTTCCACGTCATTTTGTTATTGTTAGTCGAGATATTGCTTTACCCATGATTAGAAACTGTGCATCAAGGGTCAGGAGATACAACTATATACCACATTCTTCTGCTCTTATCTGCGAGTTGCTTCTCTTGAACAGCATCGGGCATCGAACGCTTTAGGTCTCCCACGTTCTCTTGCCGCAGTTACTCTATTAATTCTGCTCTCTTTCTTCCCATATTCATTCATTTTTCTTTCAGCTCCTCTGATCTGTACTCAAGCTGCATTAATATCAACTGCGTTAATTTGCATTTATTAACCGAGAGGGAGGGTTCAATCTGCCGTATGGCGAATATGTACTTGTCTGTGGAACAGAAAGACGATAATGTTTCGAGTGTTGATCGAATCTGCAGCTGTGGCCTGCCTATATATATATAGTAGCTGCATATATAGAAGCTATAGTCCTGATTCTCTGAAGTGGAACTACTGTTCCGGTTACAGACCTCCCCAGATTCTACAAAGTAGTGACTTAATTATACCAGGGAGTAACTTTGAAGGGTGGGAGAACAATGGTAAGTATAATAGTTTATATTATATATACCTTGTTGGAATGTAGTGCAGTGACAAGGGCCCTCTACTTCTAATGTTACTCGATTGTTCCGTGTGATTTAGGGTCTGTTGCTTAACCTCTTCTATCTTTCGTCCCTGACTTAACGTCTGAAACGGGACTTTGGCCAGGGCTAGATAAAAAGTGCTTTGTGGCTGATGAAAAACTGTAAGGAGAGCGGGTAGTGCCTCTTTTTTGCCGGACTTCAGCATAAGGGAAAATGCAGTGCCCTATGTCTTACAGGTTTTCCGCAGTATCTAGTCCTGGACTTCAGTGATTGTCTCACATTATACACCAGGACCTCGTGTTTCAATGCTTTCCATTATTTCGTTTTCCTTCAGGAGACCCTTGTACAGCAGTCTTGGTGGTGGACCTGCTATCGCTTCTGATGACTTGTCCAATCTTCACATGAGGATATGTTGGTTGTGCTGCTTGTACCGGGCAAAGAGTTCTGCATTTCATGCGGTTTACACTGACACTTAAAAATGAATAAAGACTGTGAGCAAGAAAAAGCTTTGTATCTGACAACTATACCTTCTCTCTCTCCTCCCCTCTCTCGTCCTTCCTTTCTTGACGTAGAGAGAATACATGAATGCGCACAGATCATTTATACAAAGACAGTAAACAATTTTCACCTGACGCACACACACCCCCTACCACCCACACACACACAAACATACATACCCCCATATACACCCACATACTCACCCACCCACACACAACCTCCCACACACATATACACACCCACCTACCACTCTCTCTCTCTCTCACACACACACAAAATCGAACCTCCCTAATTGCTTGATAAAGTCGTAGCTGATCAACTAATGTTTTACTTATTGTTTTATAATGTTGTTAGGCGACCGTCATACTTCGGATCCGTACGGGACCTTTTTCTTTCACCTTTTTTTTTTTTTTTTTTTTGTTTTTTTTTTTTTTTTTTTTTTTGTTATAGATCAGAAATGTACGTTTTTCTTGCTTGATATTTGCCTTCACTTGATCCCTGCTAGAATGTTTTTATCATAAAAAGTTGGCAAGCATTTTTCTTGCAGTACTTGCTTAATCACAGTGTCCGCTTTAAATAGTGACAGACAACTACATGCGTAGCAACAACCAGCTAATATAAGGATGCCAAAATGCGGAGAATAATTACAAAACTCGTAATGCGGTCGAGAGGACGAGGGAGTCACAACAGCGACCTGCACTTTTTTTTGGAGAAGGGGAGTTTTCCACTAAGCCACTACTACAATAAAGTTGAACTTGACATGGTCATGTCCAAACATCTGGAGAGGCTGGACCTAGAAGATTCCGGTCTGCGTGCATCATCCACTGACCCAAACTTCATAGAAACAGATAGCCAAGTGGGTAGAATACTGACATCAGAGGCCCAAGGCGTGCACACAGCTCGGTTCGAATCTCGTAAGGAGCGGCATACATATAATAATAATACAAAAATATTTTCTCTGCCTTTTTTTCTTCTATTTGTCTTGTTTCTCATAATTGTTGTTTTCCGTTTCCCTCAAGTCAATAAAATCTCTGTTTCTTAGCGATAAATCGAGTAAGCTAACAGGTGTCGGTTTATGGTTCAAAGCTATACAGTCAATGCTATTCAACTGGTGCGCCTGTCCCATTGTCAGTTCTTGCCGTTAAAGTGAGTGGGCCCGCGAGCGAAAAGGTGACAGGGGAGGTACCCGTGTAAACAAGGTGCGCTCTGCCTGATACCCCATTGTGTGGTCTGCGTTGACGTCTCGACCGAGGCAAAGTACGCGAATGCTTTATGGCTAAATATTTTCTATAAGTCTTGTGACGTATTAAGAGAAGCTTCTGCTGTTTTTCTCGACACACACCCATTGACCCACCCTCGTACAGACACACAACTAGGGCAGGACACTGGGTGGCAGAAGGCTGTAGCCGCCCTGTTTCAAGAATGAACTTATCCTGGAATTTTAAGTACTCGTGAGAAACTTTATCATGAGTGAAAGTTTCGCCCTGAGGTGGAGTACACTAGGCAGTGCTGACTGAAGACAGAGTTTGATCACGGACGTGTGTCTGTGTCATTCTACCCCACATCCGTCATTTGCTATAAATAGTTCACGTGCTGCTAGTGACGTCATCGTGGTGAGAATGGCGCGTTTGTTCTTCTTCAACTCGCACTGTCCGCCTTACAAACTACACTTAGGGACCAGACTGTCCGCCTTACAAGCCACAATGTCCACCTATGATCTAGAGACCACTTTAGCACAACAAAGATAAACTTTTTGTTATGTCAAGTTTGCTTGATATATTTTATATAGTTTTTGATTATCTCATTTTTTGCTACTGAAGACGATGAGGAGTAGGAGAAGGCAGGACTAGGAGGGGGGCTTAATTATATTATTCTAACTGTATTAAGTATATTATTCTAATTCTAAACTTTGATTAACCACTATTATATTGAGAAAAAAATAACAAGAAGTCCTATATATAGCTTATCTGTCATAAAAGGTTTGTTCTAGTTCCAGGACTACAATTTTTTTTAATATACAGTTGTAACAGTAAGATCCTCTGGCCATCAAAGTTAATGGCCTTTACATTAACAGATTTTAACAATCATGTTTGTTTCGTTTGAATAAAGCCATATTTCATTGATGTTCTCTTGTACCCCTGCACAATCCGGTAATACTATGGTTATTTGAAATATTTTTTTCCTCTACGCAAGAGGTCAGCCAATCAGCTGAAAGAAGTGAGGAGCAGTCTACAAGTTATCATGACATGATGTGGGGACATTTTTGCATTCTTGCACTATGCTTTCTTTTGAGATAAGCAGCTGCCTGACCTTTAAAAGAAAACACATCTGCTGGGTGTAATGTATTAGACTAACTCCCTTCTTCCAAGGCACTAACTACATGATTTAGAGGTTTGTTATAGCTTTCAGATTAGATCATCATCATCATCATCTCCTGTTCGTTTTTCTTCTGTCTTCCTCCTAATTTTTTTTCTGGTGGTGGTGGTGGTGGTGGGGGGATTCTTCTCCTTTTTCCACTTAATGCAGGATAAGGTGACACTAGCAACGCTCCTGTCTGTTACGGAATGTTCGGCAGCTGCTCTTTTCAGTCCTAACAACAAAGCAAACACCTTTATAGTAACTGTAACGGCAATCCCATTAATCCTTCGTGACAAGTATTATTAAATCCTCCCACCATGTTGACGATATTGACGATACTTGCGTGTGAAATGGGGGTATTCACACCCCGATTAAAAAAAATAGGAGAGTTCGGTAATACTTTGAGCTAAATATTTGTTGTTTACATTCAGTTGCTGGGTCTCGGCGCCCCAGATAAACCCTTCCCCACGCCCCTTATCCCACATGAATAGGGTTCTGTGGTTAAGCTCAGTTGACTAGCCAACCAGAAAATTTGTATATTAAGTTTGTTTCCTGTGAAAGTTGTGGTTGGGGTGGTGGGGAACAGGAAACGACAACGGATATAATGGGGAAACGTATACACTCAAGCGCAAAAAACGCACAAGAAAGAAAGAAGAAAAAAACTATTGTTGTTGGATGAAGGCAACTATTTTTGATTAGCAAACAAAAGAGTTAGAACATCTAAGTGAGAGGTGTTTTTATAACAGAAGTTGCCTTAATAAATGGGAAATGTTATACAGACGGAATTTTGAAGAAATTGCTGATATCAAGACTGATGGGAGATGTGTCTAGAAAAAAAAAATTTGCTGTCGTCTGCTCACGAAGTTTCAGCAGAGAGCTCTCTGGTTACAGTACATTGTTTTTCTCCAGTGTTTTGTGCAAGTCAGCGTTGGGTATTTACTTGTCAAAGGAAAACAAAAACTTTGGCTCCTCGCATCTCAGCTGAAAGCAGAACTGTTCAATAACATCCAAAATTGCTTCCACCTTGAGGTGATTTTACTAATGTGGGAGAAAAAAACCCCTGCGGAGAGATGTCACATACAGAAAGTGTCCCGAGAGGAATTTTGAACCCTGAGTTTCTCACTGCAATGGTGACAAGCGAGTGTTTTAACCTCTACACTACCGAAAAAAGAAGCTGTCAAATTTATACCCTGCTGCGCCCTGCTGGGCCGTGACGGACACCAGACATCTTCACCTTCCGGAGGGTTAGCGAGCGCTGGTGTGCGTGCCGATCCCCAGACCGTGACGTCAGTATGTGCGCGCCCATAACTGTCGTCTAAGACCCGCCCTTCTTTTCACCTCTCTCGTCAAGTTGACAGCTACTTTAGAGGATTCAAAGCCAACAAAGATGGAAAATAAGTAATTGCAGTTTAATGGTCAGCAGTATGGTTAGCCAGAGACGACACTCTAGAATTACTTTACTTAACTTAGTAGAACTACTGTCAAACTCTAGAACATTGTGCTGGGGTGTATTTTGGGGGAACGTTTGTTAGTCGGTGAAAATCTCAGTGCGCAGGCGCGCCTTACTACACAAGCGAGTGACGTACATAGGGGACTGGATTATACCGCGCTGCTGTGTGTGGGAAGTGGGAGGTGGGGTGGACCACTGCCATCCATTTCCCACTTCTCAGCCAGCACCCCTCTTCCGCTTGTTTTCTCCGCCCTGGCCTGTTGAGACTAGATACATGCGCTAAGTCAACGCCCGTGTTTTTAACCTCACAAATCAAACAATCGAATTACGACACGCATCCGTGTGCCTTGACGCCTAGACAAGACTTATATATGACATTCATTTCTTGGATGAAAGAGGACATTAACATGGACGCACCCAGCGACAGGTTTACAGAGCACACCCTCTGGTGCGTGTGTGGGTGTGAATATATATAAGCGGCAGAGTCGTGTTTTCAGCCATGGACGATGTGTAGAGGACGAAAGAGCCATGCAAGAAACAGTGCTTAGATGTTTGTACTTTGCTGTAGGCTCTGGTGTTAACCCAGACATGAAAAAAGATGATTTAATAGAAACAATGAAGAGTTGTAGCTATCACTTAGAGTTGTGAAACAGGTGCTGTGATTAAGAAGGGGTTTAATCTTTTAAAGAAAATACACTTAAAATCTACAGAAGAATTTTCGAAGGATTAAAGAGTCACTGTTTGTCCTGTGAGTGACTGGCTTTTAATTTCTTTCAAGAAGGAGGTCTTGTGAGTAAAACATTCGTAGCGTTGACGCTGAAAGTCTGTACAATCACAAGATGAACAGAACAGGGAGGGTGTTCCTCTACTTCTCGGTGTGGGTATTCCTTGCACTCGGCGCCGTGATTCTCAACATCTGGAACATAGACTGGACCCAGACACACATTGTCCAAGGCGTCATCATCATCATCGTTCTCGGAGTGTTGCAGGGCTCGGTGCTGGAGTTTCCGGTGCAGACCATCGCCACCCTCATCATCGGTGGTGAACGGCGCCACAACGAACGCGCGTCAGCCGATAACCTCACCCTTGTCCTCAACTACAACATCCTGGCGCTGAGCAAGGACGACATCGATGAATGCTTGCACACCATGTACGAGGCCTTTATGGGCAACCTCTCCGAGAACATCAGCGCCGTCCTCGTCAGCGCCACCGGCGACGAGGCTCTTAAGAAGTACGAATTGGAGGTGCGGGACAACTATCGGGCTCTCATTTATGATGAGCTCTTCCGCGAGGGCCTCAACTATGCAGCCGGCGACAGGTCGGCCGTAGACCCGCTGCGCCTGCAGCACGTGTGGAGTAAGTACGACCACATCGACCAGAATGTCTTCGCCCGCGAGTACCTAGACGGTGTCTGTGATGAGTTTGCGCGCGAGTTCATGGTCGTACACCGGGTCAGCCGCGTGCTGCGCAAGTGTGGACAGTACCAGGACCTGATGTTGCTGTCAGAGGGAGACGACAAGGCTTACACCTACACGGACGCTGCCTACTATGGACGCCACGCCCGCCCCTACAACCAGCCACTCTTCCATCAGTCGCCCGACGTGGACAACATCTTCCTGCGTAGGTTTGATTACACATTGGTGCTGGACGGTGACACAGGGGTGACGAAGGGCTCCGTCTTCGATCTGCTGCAGGTGGCCGCCGCTAACCCCGAGCGGGGAATCATCCAGCCGGCCATCAAGCTGCACTGCACAGGCACAGACACCATGTTCATGCACATGGAGGCCATGCGGCAATCCATCTACGAGCCTATGACCAACGCCCTGACAGCCCTGCTGGGGCAGTCGTCCTTCTTTGGCAAGGGGCTCATCAAGAACAGTGTGTACATCGAGAACGTTATCGGCACGCGAGAAAACGTCATCGAGCGCGTCCCTATAGATGTGCTGAGTCACGACACGTTCGAGGCGGCGCTGCTGCGGCCCCTGTACTGCGGCTCCGTCTTCCTGCTGGAGGCCCCCTCCTACAACTACGTCAGCTGGAACATCCGAGAGCGCCGCTGGAACCGCGGAGAGGTGTTGCTGGCTATGTACTTCTGGAAAAACGCCATCGGGGTGCCGATGCGCTGGATACAGAAGACCCTGCAGGGCAACAAGTTTGTGCCCATCAAGCTTCGGACCGAGTCCAAGCTGGACTTTGTGACGTCGTACATCGCGCACTCAGCGCTGCGCCAGATGTTTATGAAGCCCTTGCTGCTAATCTACATCATCATCCACTACCGTACCAGCCTCGTCTACCGCTGGGCCTCCATCATCATCATTATGTTCCTCGTTCTCATATTCCCCAAGTTCGCCACCTGCAACCGCTCCAACTACAAGTACGTACTGCTGGAGACGCTGGCATCCCTCGTGCAGTTCACCCCGGACTCTCTGGTCGGTTGTATTCGCATAGTGCGGGCCATCCACGCCAACCTCGTACTAAACGCGAAGTGGGTACCCCAGCGAGCCGTGGAGGAGCAGTTCAAGCAGTCCAATCCCTTTCTCTCGAGCTTCAAGCACCTGTGGGGCTATTGCGTCTTTTCTGTCATCGCCATAGTCCTTGTGGTCATCTTCGTCTCGGAGGCCATGTTAGGGTTGATAATGCTCGTGACCCTTTTCCTTTTACCTTTGTACACTGGGTTCACGTCCTTGTCGCCCGACCTTCGTTCTTCCAGAGCTCTTGCACAGAGGAGACAGAACCTGGAGCAAGGTGCGGTTAACACTGTCTCCAAACCAGACGGAAAGTCGCAAACGGGAGGCGTTTCTGCTTTCGCTAATGTTGCTTTTGTTTCAGAAGCCACACCTTCCTTTGACCTTTCTGAAGGTTACTTTCAGAGATTGCAGCCCACTGCTCCTCCACTGTATCCACAGCTGGACACAGTTTCTACCTTTGCTTTCAACACGAGAACTAGCGACGAAGTATTTCCACATGGTGTTCAGACTACTTCCGGCGAGCTCTTTTCAATTCCTTCAGGAGATCCCATAAACTCACAGAATGCGTCTACTGGAACTTTGAATTCAGATGGTCCTGGAGGCCAAATACAGACCTCTTATTATATCACACGTGCAAACCCAAATGAACGATTAGTACATGTTTCTCCACCCGTTCTGTTATCGGAGGTGTCTACCTGGACACACTTATAGTCATGTAACATTTTTATTAACATTTTATAATTCCATAATGTATGTGACAATGTTTATTATTTTACTAAGATGTTGTTTCGCTCTGAGCGCATAATACATGTCAAACATGGAAAATATTGTCTCTATAAGAGAGCAATGTCTTAAAACGGTTTTAAGAAATGAATATCACATGCTATATTAGGATAGTTGTTTTTTTCTGTCACTTTATCGGCAATTTAAAATGTTTCGTTTATTATCCTTAAAAAAAAAAAACATGGGCCTAATGGATACGGCTTTTGGATCTAATGAATCGAAAATTTGGGGTTCCAGTCCCATTCATGTCGAAAAATTATTTTGAGGATAAAATGAAAGTGCTCTCTGATGTGGAGCAGAAGGGCATTGGTTCAAGGTCTGTTCTGTAGTTGGAAAATAGGACGGAATGAAAGAGTTGGTTTAGACCTAGACTCAGTGAACCACGCATGGATCAGTAAGCCATGAATGCCAAAATATGAAACCCTTTATCACTTTCTTTACATATTACCTATTTAAGCATGCTGTACATGAGATAAAAAGTACAGACATATATAAAAATTGATGGTAACTGATTTTTTTCTAATGTTAATAAAATACGGCTTTGGGGTCAACACATAGGTAATAAGCACCTTTACAAATTTTTAAAATAACTTATGTAAAAGATGTTATTTATTATACGAGACATATATGACCAACAACTACTTTGCACTTCTACTCACCTGTGATCCTCAGAGTCTTTCGTGACGATGATGTCGTCTAGCAATGTCAGTATTTTTAGGTTTTTAAAATGTTTTCATTGACGTCTCGCGCAGGCGCGAGTGTGCGTGTGAATGTGTGAACTTGTGCATTTACGTCTACATGTAATAATGAGAGCAACAACGAGGAGAGAGGACATAAGGACCGAAATGAACTGTATCTGGAACCCTTCAAGGTTCTGGAATTTCATGGCAATCACATGCTAAAGAAGTATTAAATTATTTTGAGACGTTTTTACAACTCTAAGTCATAAATTATTCATTAGTATTTATTACTATTCCCGACATCTAATGAAATCCGATTGTCTTGTGATGGTTGCTGTTATCAATTATTTATTTTTTTACTATGCAAATATATTTTTTCTGCCACTAAGAAAAAGAAATGACAGCATGGCGGAGGCATGTTACTTTCACCAACCAGTCATGTATATTAGCCCCATTCTGTCACAATTATATTCTTAGAAGATTACTATTTTAACGTATGCTTTACGTAAGTGCAGATGTGTGTATATGTTTGTGCGTGGGGAAATAGGGAGGAAGAGAACAAAAATGTGTATGTGAGAGAGAGAGATGAAGAAAATAAGCTGCCCCCGTTTTCTATTGTTGTCACTAGAGTTTTAAAACACGTTGTTGTTAATGCTCACTCCACCGAAACAAACTGTACCAAACGATATTTATTGTTTCACAGAGCTGCCACAATGGCTGCTGTGTTTATTTAGTCTTTCAAGTTCAATCACGTGACAATTCCATTACTGCTCACATTACCAGGTGCTATTAAAGAAAGCCGTTTTTCTCTTGATGTCTGCTTAAAATGTGATGAACATCTGAGTTAATCAAGTAGGTTTTATATCCATATACCAGTTTTACAACGCAACCAAAATATCGAACAAAATATTTTTTTGGAAAGTGTCTGCAATTTGGTTCACATTGTTTGTTTGAGTGTGTGTGGGTGTGTGTGCTCAAATTCAGAGGGCAAAGCCCGGCCGAGTGAAGCTTGCGTCATTTTAATGAGAGGGTTTGCCGAAGCAACAGCCCTGAAGACAAATGAAGTTCAGGCTTACCTGCCCGCACCTTAGTGACGTTGACATCCGCAGTTGCGCATCTCATCCTTTGTGCAAACAAAGATCTAAAGTAAGTGACGGTGTCCCTAGTTCCGCAAAAAGAATGACAATGCTCAGGGAAGGATGGTATGCGCAGGTGCTCCGGTAGGTGGTGGTGGATGGGGGATGAGAGTGCGCCCCCTTCTCTCCCTTGACAGTGTCCTGGAACGAGCGTTCTCCTGCTGACAAAAAAAAAAAAAGGTAAATCCTTGCGACCTTTGGGCGACTTGCAATTTTGAGGTGCGTTGTATGGGTGTGTGCCACGTGGGCTAAAATGGGAGGTGGGCAAATTACGACTATGTTTGAACCTAGTAAGGTAGTGTCTGCATCCGCCGGACCTCCCATAAGGACGATGAGAAAAAGATGAATGGCGTCGACCTCGAAGACGTTGTTGTTTTTGGTGGTGATGATGATGATGATGACGAGGACAACGAAAGTGGGTGGGTCATCGGAACTCCATTATGGGGAGTTGGGAGAAAGCGGTAAGCGCACACGTGCACAAACATCACGAATAAAATGTACCGCTGTTCGAGATTCTGGTGCTAAAAATATTTTCGATGACTTAACGATGACACGGGAGACACGAAACCTATTTGCATGAGTCGCTGTAGCGCTCTGCTTTTGTTGATGAAGGAAATAAAGGAAGGGGAGATGAGAGACAGCTGCTTATGTCATTCTAATAAAAAGGACATGGTCGATTGGAATGTTAAATTGGAACGTCTTGTTTTTATTACATTAATTACGAAGTTCTTTCTGTACTTATCGTCAAACTAAGTACACATGCTGGGTAAATGCCACCCTCCCTTTTTGTCTTCTTTTAGTGGGAGGTGTGTAGTTGATAAAATACGGAGGGAGTGAACATTGGGCGCAGACATTTTAATCCATGGGATAAGCTGCAGAGTTCCTTGCAATGTCCGGTCCACGTCCGGCTATGACGAACATAGGGAGGATGTCATGTGTGGGTGTAGCAGAGCGAATCGCAGTTTTTCTCCGAAACTCCGAACCCTCAGCATCTTTCGCCGACACCCGCCGCTTGACATGCGCAGACAATGACTCAGCAGTCGCTCTCATGATCGTCAGTGTAGAACATTCTTTCTTCTTGCCGGCGCATCTTTTAATACACTTGTGGCTTCTGTCCCATGCCTCTTCCACCCACGAAGCACGTGAGGTCATGGATGTTCTTACAAAAGACAAGGCCTTTTATTTCTCTTTCTCTGTTCCTCCTCGCCCTGCCCTCGTGGCATGTTCTTCATACTCCTCGCTTGTTCCACTTCTTTCAATCTGTGGCTGCCTGTCAGAAGTGGATGACATACAGTTAGGGTCAGAGAGATAAGATTTTATTCTGATTTTATTCAGCTTTCTTCTCTCTTTCTCACACAAATTGGTTAAATATGCACGAGGTTGGCTGGTTGTTAGAGTTGTAAGCAGTGTCATCAAAACAATGTACAAGGAGACGAGTATAACCTTCATCAAGAATAAATGGCATAAAGCCTTTCTTGTTACTTTATGACCCCACGTAAATAAACGTCCTCTGTGTGAGGGAGAGAGAGAGTCACTGCCTGCATTTTTGTCCACCATTTTCTCCTTTTTATTTTGTCTCAGAACGAATGAGCGTGAGTGACGTCAGTTTTGATGTCTGAATGCCTGTGAATGTCGTAAATAAGAATTTTGACGTCATAATAATAATGCAAAGTTTGTAAAGGGCTTACTTACACTACTATAGGAGTTGATAGGAGTTTTTAAAAACAAAGATGGGAAAACACCATATTATATTAATATATAAGTATGTATATGTGTGCTAGTTTGGTTTGACTGCTATTTGCTAGTTGAAGTAGGTTTTTTTTTAATTTATTCTCTTGAAACTAAATTGGGCAATACAGTGGAAAACTATCACTGCGACTCTGGAAGCCTACAAACGAAGCATGTAACTCATGCATACCTGTGTTGTGCGGTTGTGACATTTTGTGATTTGTTTTGCAGGAGTCTGGCAGCTTAACATATTTTTTCCTTCTTCCGGGTGAGGGGGGAGATATAAAAAAAACTGACAATGTTGCTTATCCTGTCACCCTCGTAAAAAGAATAAAGAGCGAGATCTTCCAGTGGCGGGCGAAAAGGAAATACATTTTTTAGGTAAAACTTTAGACATTTTTCTCAGAGGAGTATTTTCGGCAAACTCCTTGTCCATAATTACTGTGTTATGCTGACTGACATTTGCACAAATTACCAGGGGTTGAACTCTTGACTAGCTTATTAGAAGTTCCGACGATAACTAAACACGACAATAGTCAATAATTAAAAACAGAAAACGACTAACAGAAATATTACAGTGTTAACTATAATAATTGTTCTTTTTATGACAGTTATTATTCATCATGACTGACAGTAACGACAGCAACTTTACCAGAACTAAATACAAGGAGAGAAGTGGCTTCTATTTACAGCTGGCTATGAGAAAGCATTACGAAGTTTGCAAAGTACATTAGATACTGAGTGGCAATTAGGATAAAACTACTAAACGGTGTCAATAGGGTGGAGGATGGGGCTGGTGTTGCAAAAGAAAGGATGTCGCTCACTCAGCAGCTTCTCCATCAGTGCGGACATTGTACCGAGACCGTTAATTGTAGTGTGGTGGTAAAGGTTAGATGTAAGAAACCACAATTTTTGTAAATACCTATTACGGAACAGTACATGTGAGAGTGAGCACACACACACTGACACAAGCATACGTCTGTACGCACGTGTCTGGTTAATTACCATTTAATTTAGCAGACATTTACCTTTATAACCAGGGAGCACAACTCTATCGTCACTTGTCACTTGTGTTGATAATTCCCTTTAGTTTGTCTCCCCTGAACCGCCAAACGCTTTTTACCTGTGAGCTCACACGATTGCCCTTCTGCCGTGTCCACAATTCACCTCCAACTGACAGTTCTTCTCTGGCTCTTTCAAGGGACCCATTTATTTACTATAAAAAATTATTTTTTAGTGTTTTTTTCATTAAGTATAAAATAATGGTTCATGCACCAATATAATTGTGTTGGTGTTCATACAAATCACAAACGACATTTCGCCTGAGTGGCAACAGAAACTTGGTTGGTGAGGAAAAAGTTCATGAGTCTATTACATAGGATGGACAACGTATGAGACATCCAAACTGGTAGATATCGCAAAATCTTGCAACATCTCACATTTAGCTAGGCCCATAAAACTGAGTATTAAAAGAGCGGTGGGAAATAGAAATCCATATCCACCCATAGTGCGAAATGGCCTTGTCAAAGCACTTTTTCCTTCCAGAAGCAACAACAACAGAAAGGCAGGACTTCGTCGGGATTTTGTCCGAGTATTCATGTTTTCTTCCCTATTCCATCATCCCTCTTCCCCGTAATGCGAAATCACCTCAAGGGAGAAGTACGTTCCTACTAAACCAACCAACCAACAAACAAACCAAAAAAGGGAGAAAGGCAATAACAATGACAATGACTATTTCCTTTATTCGGTAGGCTCGTGCCCATAACCGATGTTGGGATAGTGGGTGAGGGAATCAAGTACAAAATACAAAAATACAGTACCCTTACATAATGCATGAATATAGTTACAACATACATTAATTTGTTATTACAGAGAGGAAGGCAGATATTGAGAGAACGAACTTCAGATGTACAGAAGAGAGAGACTGTGTCGACTGGTGGTCAGCCGAGTTGTTATGGCGTTTGTGTGTACTTGGTGTGAACAATAATTATTATTACACAAACTGCATGGTTTCTTTCCACTTCTCTCTGTCTCGTCTTTACTCCACTCTTCTTTCTTCCCGCGTGTTCCTATGATCTGCACTCACTCATTATATCGACAGTACCTACCTTCTCTTTCCCTCCCTCTTCCTTTCGCAAATTATGTAACCGCGGTGCGTTAGCGCTACTGAAAAATCCTCAGAGTGAGGAATGTTACGTCAACCTTTCTTTAAAAGAAAAAGAAGGAAAAAAAATCCACGGACCAAGGTGGGGTCCCATTTCACCACCGCGGGCCCCGGGTACACCAGACACACCTGTTCCCCTACTCCCCTCTCGTCAGGTCTGCTATCACCACCGATCACTACCCCACCTCCAAGCACGTGTCTCGCTCAGCGGCCCGCCTCTCGATTGTTTTTCCACCTGCCGACATCTTGACGAGATTGTCCGACTGACCTCGACCTCCCTTGTTTTCCCGTCAACCGCGTTTTTCGCCATTTTCTTTCTCTCACTGTGAGGTCAGGGACCAAAAGGCTTGACCCAGCTCTCGGATATCCCGGACACTCCCACACATATTCTGTTTTGTTTTTGTTTTTGTTTTTGTTTTGTTTTTTTTCTCTGTAAAACTGTGTGGCCACCGATTGTGCCAGCATTTCACTTGACAGTTTTGTTTTTGCTGTTGTTGATGATGATGAGGAGGAGGAGGTGGAGGAGGAGGGAGGATGATCGACACTTGCAGATGATAGAATTTCATCATTTTTTTCCTTCACACAGTCTTCAAGACTGCTGTTCACCACATATTGCGTCAAAGAACATGCACTAATTAGTTTCTTACAAGGGATTAGTTATCCTCTGTCGCTATGTAACTATTGTTTACTGGATTCCTTATTTTGTAGCTCACATAGTGAATTTTTTCAGAGTATTTTTTAAGCTGTTGGTGTGATTGACAAAGGAAAATAATATTCGCCATCATCTTCGTTTGCGACAGGAGTGACTGGGAGGAAAACATCGATTAGCTTTTTCCTACCCGTTCTGAGACTGTGGACATATCCTGGCCAGAACAGGTACTGATGGTGCAGGAATGACAAAAGAAGCTGCCATCCGGGGCACATGCCGTGCTAAGCTTCGATCCCAACTATAAAGAGCACGTGCAGTAATAGGGGTGGAGAGGGCAGTGGTTGGGTGGATGTGAGTGGCTAATGGCGATGTGAGGTGCACATAAGTGGAGGAGTTCTGTTGAACGCTTATGTTTTTCTTTGTCTGTTCCTGTTTGTTTGTCTGTCTCTCCTCCTTTTTTACGACCTCATCTCTTTATCTTATCCCCCTCACCTATCCTCTCTTCTGTCTTTCTTTACTTCAACTGTTCACTTATCAGCTACGCATCTGGATAGTTTAAAGAATTAACTTAAGAGCATGCCTGTGAAATTTCTATGCTGTGTGATCTGTTCCTTTTGATAGAGTCCACTAAAGATTTTTCTCTTCCTCTCTCATATATATATATATATGTATTCATTCATTCTACTTAATTCCAGTTACAGTCGGACCTCGATAAGTCAAACTGAAAGGGACCCGAAAAAACATTCGACTTATGGAGTTTTCGAGTTAGGGAAAATGGCGTAATAGGCGCAGGTATTTAGCCGGGAACTAAAAATTAATTCGATGTTGGGAGGTTTTCGACTTAGGGAAGGTCGACTTATCGAGGTCCGACTGTACCAACTTGTCAACCATGTTCTCCTACATTTTAATTCTCTTTTCTTCGTTTGTATTCTTCCTGAGCTTTTTATTGTTGATAATCAACTGTTGTTCATTCCTTTCTTTGATCATTTGCTTTTTGTTTTTGTCTTTTGTTTGTTTTTTGGGGGGTTTTTTTGTTTTGTTTTGTTTGTTTTTTTGTTTGTTTGTTTGTTGTTTGTTGTTTTTTTTTTTTTTTTTTTTTGTAATTTGTTGATTTTACAGGCCAACAGGAGCAGAGGCTGCCTACTACTGGAAGTTTATAGAGATAGCTGCAGCCTGCAGGCAACCGGACAGTGATCAGTCCGTCAGGCATCTGGTGCGGAACTCCAGCTTGCCGTCTCAGTGAACTAATGTCTAATTTTATTACCTTAAGATCTGAATGGTGCGTTCGTGTGTTCTCACAAGATTTTCTCGACCTACCTGCTTACCTACATTCTCCCCTTATTAGCAAGCGCCTTTCCTTTGCAGGTAGGCCTGGCTCATATCCTGCTGGCAGGGAGATCGTTTCATATATCCCCACCCCTACCCCACCATTGCTCCTGCACCCTGAATACACGAGGTCAATACTGTAACCCTCTGACGAGGTTAATCTCCGAGAAATTTCAGACGAGAACGAATTATGTCAGGGTTAGGACACGTCGCCATTGCGACAGCCTGTACATATATTCTACCCCAGACAGACACACACCCCTTAATGTAGACGGAAACAGCATGTCGCCATGTGAGATTAAAAAAGATTTCTCTCTCTCTAGCTATACAATTCATTTTATAATTATAGAATGTATTCTATAGATATGCAGTTTATTCTAGAATGATAGAATCAGATGATTCAAACCCTATGGTGTAGAAATTTCATAACTAGTGTTAAAAATACAGTAACAATATCAGTCCTATGATATGAAAGAAAAATTAAATAATTTATTTAAGTGTTATTGATGAAAAAAAAATTCTTGTGCTTGGTCTATCAAGTGCAAAGTCAAAACATATTTTTTGACAGAGGCTGATAGGTGAGCTGTCTATACCTCCATGGTTTTTTTTTTCTATTAAATGTTTGCACATAGACCTTTAGCTCTCTTTTATATTATGATAAAGATTATTCATCCGACTTTAAAATAAGATCAACTAAATTTCTCATCATGAGTTCTGTATCATTAGTTCTGAATGTTTTCTGTTTTGGTCGTTAAAATAAACACGAAAAAGTATTTATACTCAAAATATTATTCAAATTTTAGAAAATTGTCACAATTTAGAGTTGTGTATACTATACATGAAATTCTGTTTTCTGTTTTCATAGCCTTCCCACATTTCCTAAAAACCCTCATGATGCACTTCTCCATTATACAAGATCATACCTTCCGATGCATATTTAATATTATTACTTTTATTGCATATGCTTCTTTTCTTCATCGAGAATCTCAACAGTTCAAACCATTTATTGTACAAAGTTAAGAAATGCATAATTGTTATAATTTCGTATATTTATTTTCTTGTTTTTTAATCTCTATCCTTATTCTCATTTCAAAAAAGAAACTAGCTTTCCAAAAATCATTTAAATTAAAATCAGTAAAAATCAAGCCATCTTCCCTGCTATGACATAATGTATGTTGTCACATTCATATGTCGTGTATATGTGGAACAATTCTTTAAACAGCCTATACACAACCCAGAGGAGTTGAAGCTGTTTTGTTATTCAAGTGTACACAGAGTAAATACCTGACAATCATTTTTCAATAGTTTTTTTTTTTTTTTTTATTTAATTATTTTATTTATTATTTTTTATTTTTTTTTTTCCCATATCACCTGTATTTGACGAGCCGTCGTTTCATGTGGATCGATCTGTGGAAAGTAACCTACGTTTTACATAATACAATAAGAACTTCCATATTGTGAACCTCTCTTAGATGCGACCAAAACTTTTTCACGGACATCTTTCGGTATATAAGCTCAATCTCTATTACGACTACTTCCCCAACTCGATTTAAGACCGACAGTTTGGGTTCCTATACAAATTTCCGCAAAACATTGTTTAAAAAATAAAATGCATTTTACATTAAAATGCAGACGTTGTGTCCTATATTACCACCTCCTGAAGAAATAATGTAAAACTAAATTAATTACACCGTGTCAGAGATTGCTTAATTATTGGTCCACGTGTCACTTAGACTGTGAACCATATTTTGGCAGCTGTCGACACAACCCTCACCTCAGACGAATCAACCCCGCCATGACAGTATCGTTCTACATACACATCAGATTATACCTCATTCAGTTACAGTCAAGCAGACCCAGACCCCAAATTGCTCGCTGATGACAGAAGTAGCTATTAATGCTATTTGTTACCAACAGAGCTTTGAAGAAGCACGACTCTACCTTTTCAAAGCCTTTGTCATTGTTTAAAGACCAACCTGAATGGTTGGCTTTCTTTGCAGATATCGTTAGATATATTCGATATAAATCATAACCTGTAAATTTCAGTTTCCAAAATTAATTAATTAATTAGCAAAGTACGCGATTTGTACCTGCAATCAGCTAGCGCTGCTAACGGTGTACTACGTACGTCACGCTGGTGCGCCATTCACGAGTCAACACCAAACAGAGACAGAGAATGAGCGACAGTTGGGGTTATTCAGAAGTTGAAAATCTGCATTTCTCGTGCTAAAGTAGCAGCTTTTCAAACCACGAGAAATGTAGACGGTCAGCATCCCAATAATCCCAACTGTCGCTCATTCTCTCTCTCTCTCTCTGATTGATGTTGACTGCAGGAAGGTGACTACCAACGTGACGTAGCACACTGTTACGTTGATCACAGGTGGGAATCGTAGCGGATAATTAATTAACGGATGAGTTTTGGAGGCTGAAATTTACAGGTTAGTTTTATATCGCCTACGTCTACTGATCTCTGAAAAAAACGCAAACGTTTAGGTTGGTCTTTAAAGGTTTTTATTACGTATGTATGCAAACGTTCGGTTAATGTCAAACAGGTGTCACTGCTCGGGGGCATTCAACTAGGCTGAACCTGGGTCGGTTTGACATAAGGTTCTGGGACAGCTGGTATTACGTGGGAGGTTAAAAAAAAAAACAAAAAAAAAACAACATTATATTGTAAGACTTCCTAGTTCGGGGAAGTCTGTAAGCTCGATATCGGAGTTCAGTCTCTTTGCTCGGGCATGGACCTTTGATCATGCTCAAGGCTAAGAGAGGGATTAGTGGCGATGTTTGCAGTGCAATTAACTGCACAAATGCCTGCTAAAGAAACCTGCAAAGAACTATCATTTTTCACATTATTATCTAACGAGGAAAGGTGAGTAATATTTTATTTACAGATTTTAACAACGCAATATTTCAGTTTAATCGATGTGTGCAAACGTTAATAGAAACATGGATGATGTGGTGAAAATCTCAAAATGCTACCGTAAATAGTAGCACAGTTAAAATGTACAACATTTAAATGTACAGTCATTTCTTGGTGGTTTGGCGATTTCCGTATCGCATACTTTATAGGTAACTGTATTTTCATCTATTTTCCTTTTATCAAACTATAAATGGAGGACGTACCTGTCATCACTTGACATCAGTGGTCTAGGAGGTGGGATAGGTGCTTGATGTAAACAAAATAAGCTAGAATTTTTGTGATTAAATAGTAAAGAGATCACATATATTTGTTCATCTTTTCTGTTGTGTGTATTTCTGAAATTATTATTTTCTTTTCTGAACACAAGGGTCAAAGTTTAAGGCAACATCATGGAAAGGTTTTGTTAATTTTTTAGTTAATATCTTCTATGCTTCTGGAATATGACAAAACACCAGCAGGTTATTTCAGTTAAAATATATACAGGTTGTAGTCATGCACCTAGATTCTTTTATAAAACAGGGACTGTAATTTAATCGTGTTAAGATAGTTTCAATTTCCTCAACTGGGTCAAGGGAATAATCATCATTACTTCAGATGCAGAGTTTCAGTTTAGAATAGCCGCCGTCTGGACTCAACAGAAAAAAAAAAACAAACCTGTGCTTTCTGTTAGGGGCTACCTTCTGTGTAGCAAACACTTGAATCTAGTCAATTAAATGTCTCAGCAGAAAGAAAAAGATTTCTGGGACGAATTTAAGAATTCAACAGATGTAAAATGAAAACGTATGCAACCGTACCAAAATAATCTCATGGCTGAAAAGTACCAAACTATACCAAGCAACTAATGTACATACCAAAACAACAACACAACACATATACTCTTGCCGGAATAAGCATGACCGAGCAAAAGCAAAATGAGCAAAGAAAAGCACAGTTTTAAAAGCTTTATTTTCAACATGTAAATAAATGAACTTGAATTTACAGGTGTTGGAGGTCATGGTTCCTGAAATGAAAACAGACTGATTTCAATTGCGACTTGATTTGATAAATTTTTGCATTTTATCATGACTAAAATAACGCCAGGCCAAGACGAGTTTCATTTGTTTGCTTCTGCCGAAGAAGATATCAACGATTAACAATCACATACACAGAGGAAGTCTTTATGAAGACTACAACTTATTATATTATAAGCATTTAATCTCAATGCTTCGCTTTTCGGCCTTTAAAACTAAGTGAATATTGAATGTTCTTCAGACATCACTCTCCTGTCTGTATTTCGACAAGGTCGCGTTTCTTTGGGGATTTTTAATTGGCTGATCTTTAAAATGTCCAAAGTTCTATCAGCTTTGTTCTATAAACAATTCAATTCTACAATTAATTTTTAAATTATATGGCTTGTATGCTTAACGTAGCTATTTAAAATTCTCTATAAACGAAATTGGATAATAACTTTTCAGCATAATATAGATTAAATACTTTGGTTTTACCAAACATTTCTCTGTCTAGTTATAGAATGTACTATATAATTTTAGAGTAAGTTTCATTGCCATAGAATGTATAGAATATAATTATACAATTAAAATTATATAATTATAAAATGGCTAAAGAGAGAAAACTTACCTGTTTCTCTCTCTCTCTCCATTCTGTCTGTCTATGCTAGAAGCTATCTAGACAGAAGCAGGGGAAAAAAGCAACTATTTTCTCCTCGCACTGATTATTTCAAAGTTATGTTTAAAAAAAAAAAAAACTTTCAAAGTGAAAGTTACCCAGGTCGTCGGCGCAATATGAAAAATATTTAGGTCAGGTAATCATTCCCAGTGATATTTCTTCAGTCGAAGGTAAAGGGACAGTCGAAACATTTGCCTTTATAAAATTGACTTTGTCGAATGTGACCTACTGATCTTTCGTCAATGGCTGTGCCCTATATCGAATTAATCTGTCGATATTTCATTCGAAGACCTTAGAGCTACAAAAGATACGACATAGTCATGGGAAAAAACATTAATGGAGTGAAGGAAAAATAGGTACCGCTCGAGACGTACGAAGGTAAATTCATGTGGTCTACAAATAATGCTGGGAGTGGAAAACGAAAATACAGGCCCTTCCACCGGAGTTAACGTGGGCTTTGAAACCTGAGGGGGTCCTGCTGTAACACTGGTCTTTCCAGAAAGAAAACGTTTCAGCCAGCAACACACCTTGCGATGTTGTGTACCTGTCGGCAGTTCTCGAAAGTCCTGGATCATTTAATCCCATGAAAAACAAAAATCTCTCACGTAAAAATAATAACAATAGCAAAAGACTTGTAGGAGATAAAAGTGTTTGAAAGAAGCCAACAAACATCACGACCATTTATACGCGTGTAACAAACAAACCAAAGAAAACTTGACCTTGAGCACTGAAGCAAAACATGACGTGGGACCTCCAGTGTTGACGAGGGAGTAAGTGTAGAAGTCACAGAGCAAGCAGCGTGCAACCAGGGGTAAAGCAACACGTGTTTGTTATTTAATTGCCTGTTATTTTGATCTGACCTCCCCTACTACCTTCCCACACCTTGCGAAGGTCTCCATCGCGCGCTATCAAAGACCTTTGCGTGTCAAGGCCACCAATGACGTTCACGACTGTTTGTCATCTGTGAGAAAGTTCAAAGTGTCTTGCTAGGGGAAAAAAACTAACCTTTTGTATACGTCAACGGTCACACCTGTGACGTCAAGAGCCCATCTGAAGACGATAGACTGATAACTTTTTTGAAAAGTTGACCGGCGATGATGTGTTGCAAACGTTGGTTTATCGCGGGAAATATCGCTATCATCAGCTGTATTTATCGGTCTGTCGTGCTAGTATGTGGGGTGTCTGTTCGATTGATAAGATGTACAGCGAAGGAGGTCAGGTAAGTAACACTTGTTATGGCGTTCGGCACGTGGCGCCAGTCGGTAACTATGGCATAAGGAGATGACCCCTCAGAGGTCAGAGAGGGACGCAGCGAGGTGACAGAGTCATGACTAGCCGTAACGGACATTCGCGGCCTCAGCAGATGGACGGGACAAACAGAAATCAAACAGATTTTTAAAACATTGTAACCTGGTGATCCAAATTAATACCCAACACCAATTTTTATGTAAAATTGCCATCAAGATAATTTAGTTGTGTAATTATGTAATTATCTAATTACATAATATAAAATTAAACTGACTCCAATGATTCTTATATAAAATCCAGACAATTTGGACATGGTATCTTAGATAACTACCTATAAGAGGAAATCAGTTATTAAAAGCGCAGTTGTAATTCACCAGAGTTGAAAGGATTTTTAAAATTACAATAACAATTTCAGCAAAATGACCTACTTAACAAAAATTAAATAGATTAATATCAATATGTTAAAATAATCAGAACCAAAAGCTTGCAACAATGAAAACATATGTTTTAGGCAAATATAAAATAATAAAACTATGTGTAATCATTGAAAATGCTCCAACCATCTGGAATTATTATTATGTACGACTATGTATGATATCCTGAAACAAAGCAACAACAAAAACAGTTGAGATTAGTCATCAGAGAAAGTTTAGAAAGAACACAATTATCAACGCAAATAACATTGAAACTAAAAAGCAATATGAACAGATGGCCAAGTCAATACTTATACTAAAGTAAAAGGTCTTTTAAATGAAAATGTTGAAAAAAATTGTAATGACAGTTATTAAGCATATGAAGTAAAAATATAAAGAATTTAACAACTGACATTGGACAGTAACAGTTAAACTTTCAAAAAGATTTTTTCGATATAATATGTTTGAACTCCATAGACTCGAAAAGGTTTTAACAGCTTACAAGTTTTAAAGTCTGGATTTGATGACCACTACGTGAAAAGAAAAATATCAGTCAAAGAAATCCCATAAAATCTACCTTAAATATTACCAAATATCACCACAACAATAAAGAAATAAGAAAGAGACAACAGCAACAAAATAAATTAATCATAAAAATGCATAATAATATTAAGACAAAATGAATTAATTATTATCGAACATTTTCATGCAAAAGAATTAAAAAATAAAGTTTTCTTGAAAACAAAATGTCTTATCGGCTGGTTGTGTTGAGGAACTTGAGCAGATGAAATGACAGAACTAAACTTAAAAGTTGAAGTGTTGCCATGGTCACAATGAGAGCCCAGCATGTGTAGTAAATACAAATTTGGGCAATGATGTTATAGGTGATGTAGGTATTAGACTCTGCCAGAATGACCGCTTGGAAGCAAGTGACAGCAAAAAGCGTCCACAAAAATCTGTGTAAAGGAGAATATTTTAAATTCATGACGACGACGATAATGATGATCAACCACTTATTTTTCTGTTATTTAGTCATGCGAAGAAAAACAATTTTTCTATTAGGTGTCTTCTAGAAAAAACGCCGAGTAGATAGATATCAACAAGGTGTGCTGGTATGTAAATGAGTGACTGATGTATGCTGCGCAACACACATTTTATTTACAGTTTTGGGGGTTTGTTTTGAAAGCAGTTGCCTGATGTTGATAACATGGCAAATCATCCTCATCCCCAGAAAGGGAGAGAAAATTTGTTTTTTCTAAATCGTCATCCCTTTCTAGTACGAAGATGTGATGTATAGTTCATTCCTCAACTATTTTTTCAAAGTTATCATTCTCCATGATAAATTTTTGGAAAAACTCGCAGGCGTTTTGCGTCAGCTTTTAACGATATGCGTACCGTTCACAGTTGAAGTATCACGTGTATATCTACTTACTTCAAGAGATGCTAGGGGGAGTGACTTTGTTCTGACTCGTGACCTGCTCGTGCGTGTATTCACCAATAAGGCTATCGACCTGTCTGACGCACTAGGTCACGATGATGGGAGCGATTCTGACTGGTCGAAGGACGAGAACAACAAAAAGTGGGCTTGATCAGCCGCAGGTATATATGAGGGACAAACACATCAGGCGAACCCAGTCACTCTTGCTCACGAGTATATTGTGTCTTAGAAATTACTTGATGTTGTAGCTTCGTCCTTGTTCATCTGAGCTTTCGGGTCAAAGAAAATCATATACTGAAGTACCCAGTGCTCCAGTGACACACTGTTGTTTACTGTTGTTATTTCCGCCAAGTCAGCAGCTACGTCAAGCTAGGTCAGGTCTGTAGACTGAAGTCAAATCCAGAAATACCTTGGCTGGGGACGTCCTACCGACACAACACCATCTTTGAAACAAGAACTACCTTCCTTCCAAGCAGTCCAGAATGTTCTTTACAGTGCTGCTTCTTGGCACCCTTACGTACTTCTTGGGTGTTTTTTTATGGTGAGATTATTATTGTTGTTATAAGATGTAGAAGTAGTAATAATTCAAAATCCAAGAAAAATATTCCTCTGAAAAAAACTGATACAAATTCAACTAGTAAAATTCTTGATTTAGTAAGCAAATCTTTCTTTTACGTTTTCCTTTCCTTTTTTTCGATTTATAATTGTTTACACCATTCTAATGATTATTAAACCCATATACTTGAAAATGTAGTTATCTGTCTCCAAGATTGTTTTTAAGTGAAATGAACACCGAGGTATAGCTTGGAAATTAGGAAATGAGAGTGAACCTGATGGTTTTGCATTCTTTCTAACTTTCTGACAGGCGAAGGCACCGTCAAATGTGTATCTTTAAAGAGATGGGAATTCCAGGGCCAAAGCCTAATTTACTTCTTGGAAATCTTCTCACCTTCAGAAAGAAGTTGATCAGTCAAGCGTACAAAGAATGGGCCGAGCAGTATGGAGAAACATTTGGGTAAGCATGAGATGCACTGAGGTGCAGTTTTCCATCTATCCACTCATTTCTCCTGTTTAGCTCTGCCTTCATCTGCCCTTTCGTTCATCTGTTAGTCTATCGTCTAAAAGTGTTTACGAAGTCGCGCATTAAAATGACAGACCATGACAGCAGGAACAGCACTAACAAGCTCAGCAGGACATTACAACTGACTTCATAAAATGCAAATTAAAAGGGGTCGACGACCTGAGGGAGCGGTTCGGACATGTTTACGGGCTGGTGATTAAACAAAAAAGCCTCGCAAGCGTGGAGAAAAACATGAACCGTTTGACTTGGTTCATGGTATAATATCTGGCTCTTTTCTTCCACCCCCAGGTATTTTGAAGGTCCTACACCTGTCCTGGTCACATCCAACGCCGACCTGCTGAACCAGGTGTTCATCAAACAGTTCAACAACTTCCATGCCAGAAAGGTATTTATCATCGGTTAAACATTTGGGCTTACCTCGTGAGGAGCATATCCGTTTAAACTGTAACGGATGTTTATAAGTACAAACGCGTATTGCTGTTGGGCGAGGGTAGGAGAGAGTGGAAAATTTCCGCGGTTTAGGGTTCTTCGAGTTCGTTAGGCTACTTTATGTGATGATAAGACTGACGACATTGGTAGAAGAGAGCGATAATGGTTGTCGATGGACATGGATGTGAATGGATGTTTTCATCTCACTGACTGATGTTCTGTGCACAGCTGTGGCCAGTGCAGGCCGACCCAGACCAAGATGAAGAGATTCACCTCTTCTTCGCACGGGGTCAGCGCTGGAAGCGCCTACGGTCCGCCGTCAACGCCGGGTTCACAGCCGCCAAACTTAGAAAGGTGAGAGGTCATCTTGTTTAATACGCGAGGCGACACACTTACCGTATTTGTCACTTGTGTTGTGAGCTCATGCAACTTTTTAGAAAGCTGTATTATCGTCAATCTCTGATATCGTCTGCAGATGCAGAACCAGATGAGTCTCTGTGCAGACAAGCTTCTGGAAGTTGTAGATCGAACCATCGAGGAAAAAGAAGATTGTCGGGTTGATTTTAGCAAGTAAGTACTCATTCATAAGACACTTGATTATTCATTTTACTAAGAAAGAACTCGTTGCTCATTCATCCACTTCTCGGATTTTGCTCAGCACTCATTCAGCATCCTTACCTATAGCAAAAGAGTTTCATCTGCCTTATGCGACATATGTCATCTTACTGATGAAATATGACGTGAAGAATAATTTACTTTAGCAGCCTAATCATACAAACTCTATCCTTTTCGTATTCCATATTAAAAATTAATAATAGAAATAATACACAACGGTGTGTCCCCATTTTATTTTCAGATTGTTCCGACAGTTAACTTTTGACATCATAGGACGCAGTGCTTTGGGGATTGACAGCGATGCTCTCCGGGATCCACAGTGCGGATTCATCAAACATTGCGAGGATGTCATTGAAGACACGACGAAGCAGCCGGTGCTGTACACCCTGGGATGTGAGTGGCTTGTGTTGATCTTCTAGAACATGTCTTGCCCTGTATGTTTGAGTAGACTGACTCGGGACTTGACTCGCAAAAGAGAATAGTAACATACTGTAGCAGCTACAATGTATTAGCCACGAGGTCAGACATCGATAGTCTGCTATTTGGCTTCTTAGTCTAACAAGCACTGATGAACTGAACGCGCGCACATACACACACACTTATTTTTTCTCTCTACCTTACAGGAGAACACAGGCGCCTACGTACCTTTTCAATTTTATCATATCTAATAGCATTTCTTTTTATATTTTTTCAGTCTTGTTTCCAAGTCTGAGCAAACTGTGGATAGCTATCTACAAGTTCATGCACCACATTCAATTCAATCCTGTGTACTGGATAGAGGATCGCTTGAGAGCCTGGGTGAAAGCTCGTAAAGAATCAGAAGAGGTTAGTACTCACTGTTTGTATGTACGCGTAGAGTAGAGTGCATTGTATGTGGATATGCATGTAAGTGCATGGATCTTTTCCTACCTGTATCTTTCTGTTCTTTTTTTAATAGACGACATCTTTATTCTGTGACTTATTTGTCGTGCAGCGTACTGATGATCTGCTGCAACAGATGCTGGACGCACGCTACCCCGTAAACCGCCATCAAGACCTGGATACAACCCACCAGCCTCACATTGACGAGAACGGCAACATTAGCAAAGGCCCGCTGCTCAGATCCCTCACAGAATCAGTAAGAAACATAACTTTGACTGTACTCAAATAATGTATAGTATTAGGCACTATAGTCTACATTTTCCATGCAAACACTCCAAACTTTTGAGTAAATAACATATTTAACTTCTTTCGGTTGATATTTATAGACAACGTAGTTTTGAAAGATTTTAATTTCTACCGCACAAATTACATTTTTCATATTTCATCGTCATCATGAATTTTTCCTTTGGCATTTTTCAAATTTGTATATTGACCATGCGCATTACGCTGTTCGCAGGAGGTGATCGCACATTCGTTGCTCTTCCTTCTGGCTGGCTATGAGACGACCAGCAGCACCCTCTCCTACATTTTTTACGAACTCGCACTCCACCCGCACGTGCAGGACAGGATGCGCCAGGAGGTCGTGGACGTTCTCGAAGATGTAAGCTTCAGTTCACTTCCGTTTATTATCCTTATCTTTTCATGAAATCCTGTGAAATACGCCATATTTATCACCATGGGCCATCTTTTTCACAAATACTGAGTGAACATGAAGCAATATTCCTACTTCCTCAAACACCTCCGTGAACACGGGGGTCCAGTGGCGCGACGGTTAGCATCTGCCTGCACTACAGTGAAAGTTGGATGTTCTGGGTTCAGCTCTCGTCTCGGGGACCCTGTTCTTTCTCTGCATGTGGCATCTGTTTACAGGGCTAGCTGCCTTGCCTTGATATAAACTTAGTTGCTGGCTTGGCGTAAAACACTTATCTCCCACATCCGTTAACAACACAAGCAGCCGAGCAGATCATCTTTCCCAGCAGGCTGTTTACGCAGTATCCCATTCATAAAAGCCATAAAGTAGGTGACATACATCACAATTTTCGACAGGCACAAACTGGTCAACATGTTTACTTCGTCAGTTACATCAACTTCGAGAGAAAACGAATTGGCTTTTCAGTCAGCTGGGGTCGTGTTTTTCTATCTGTTGTTTCTCTGGTGCTTCTGTGTGTGTGTGTAGGAGCAAAAGAGAATTCTGGGTAGGATAGAGAGTGCATCACATTAAATCTATACCTTTCTTATTTGTGCAGGATGAAGAACCCACTTATGACAACATTCGAAACCTGACCTACATGGATATGGTTATCTCCGAAACCCTCAGGAAATATCCACTTGCTAGCATGTGAGTTTCAAAGACAGAAAAGTCAAGCCTTCCACATACAATTACAACAAATAGTCTCCCCATGCCTACCACCCCCGCCTTTCATAGCTTACTTACGGATCAGTCTTGATGAAAATTGAAAGATTTGTTATAGACTTCCCTATTTTTACAGCTGTTTTTATCGTCGTTATTTTTATTTATTTATTTTCAGTGTGGTGGCCAGACAGTGTCAGGACGCTTGTCAGATTGAGGGCATCAATATCCCAAGCGGTATGCTTGTCCAGGCCAACTTGTGGACACTACACCAAGACCCGAAACACTGGGGTCCTGACTCAGACTCTTTTGATCCCCTCAGGTGAGACTGGAATATTGTATTCTAACTCTATTTATCAAATTATTACCTTAATCGCGAGTTTAAATTATTTAATACATTTATCTTTTTTTTCATTGGTTATTGCTGAGATGCTAAAAATAAAACAAGTCTATTAAAATAAAAGAAAGCCAAAAGTTTTACGAATAATCACAGTAAATTTTCCACCCTCGCTCTACCCTCACCCTCGAGCCGGCCATAACGAGAAAGACGTGGTAATCATTTTATTCTACTAGGTGGCTTATCGGTTAATCCTATCCTTTTGTGTTTCGTTATTTGCTTTATCTTCATATGTAAAAAAAAAAAACAACCAAAAAACAAAAACAGCAGCAACAACATAAATTGCTTGTGCATGTCTTGTCTAAGCCGTGCTAAGACAATATACAACTGTTTATATACCTGTCGTCCTCTTTATACTGGTTTAGATTCGATAACGAGCTAAGTGTGTGAAGGTTCAAATCTTAAACTGAAAATGTTGTCTTGACAGGTTTACTTTGGAGAAGAAAGCTGAGAGACATTCTATGGCTTTTATGCCCTTTGGAGCCGGGCCGCGGATGTGCATTGGGCAGCGTTTTTCTATCGTGCAGATGAAAATAACGATGGCCAAACTTCTCCGCCGATACAAGATCGAGCGGACCTCTGACCTTCAAGTTCCTCTGAAGCTGAAAGAGGGCGCGGCGATTCTTCCTATCCACAACATTGCCCTTCGAACGGAGCGGATTTCCTGAGTGGTTATCGGTCATCATCGCACGACAGAAGCCAAACATGCCATTCACTGACTGTTCCATGATGCAGACGGTAGAAAATGTTGGTACAGTGGTGTTCTTATGTGAGAACTGCAAGTGTGCAGAAACCGTCGGCCATAGGGTGGCCTCACACTGTATGACTAAGTCGAAGCATGGGAGTCCAGATTTATGCATTTCAAGCTAAAGATCTGAACTTGCGAGGAGGTTGAAACTAGACAATGCAATGTTATTTATAATCCTGTGTTCTAGTCCTGTTTTGTGAAAAGATGCTCTGTGAGTGCTGATGCTGGTTTATTCGTCAGTCACTGCTGGGACAACGACGTGAACATTGAGAGCTGTTTTCTTTTGTTTCTAGTGATTACGAAATGCCCGGTGACCAAACTCAGTCTTTAAAGAGAGAGTTTGCTGAGTTGTTAGTGATGAGCGATTGTGCATCGTAATTAAAATAATATGCTTGTTGCCAGGTAGCTATTTTGGTGCTGGTCAAAGAAAATATTATACGCAAAAGCTTTACCATTGGGATGCTAAACATGGTAATATTAATGTTTTGTACAGGATGAAGGACTATGTGGGTAAGATGAGTATTGTTATTTATTATATAACCCAACCATGCGTGTTGTTCATATTTGTCTTTATTCACAGTTACATGAGGTTTTGTGGAGGGTTAGAGTTACATTGTGCGAATGACTGACCTTTAAAGTTGTACTCGCAAAGACAACTAGGGATGCGTGTCTTGTTTTTGAGTAAAACCACAACAGCTAAGCTATCAGTGTCGACACTGTACAAGTGTTTTGCTGTCGAGCTATGTAATCAGAATTAATAGGACAAAGACCTCATTCTACAGTTGATACTGTCGAAGCTTGTTGCTACTGACTAACCAAGATTCTATCGCCACACCAAGAATTATCATCCAATCATCATGATAAAAGCAGCATAAACATCTACGACTAAAAGCAAGCTCTGTGCATTCCATTATTGCTTGAACAATTAATTATCTTAATTTATTATCTTCCGTCCACTTTTACTCCTGTGTTGTCTGTATTGGTGAGTGAAAAGGGTACGTGAATAAAAGGAAATACTGGTGATTTGAAAGAATGTGTATTGCAAATATTTATTGCTTGTGTACGACTGAGACTAATAATGGTTACTTTTGATAATGGTCCAATTGGACACTGTGTGGATACTTGTTTGACTGGCTTGACGAATTGGCAATGTATTGATGGTTATTCATGTCATTGCGAAAGGCTCAATAAACAGCATTATTTTCAGATGGCTTTGTATTCTGGTGTAGATATTGTTTGAATCTCTGGGTTTTAAAATATTGCTCAGTATTCTCTACCTTGTCTCTTATTCTGAGGATGAACTCGACTGGGCGTTGTATCCTGCAAATTTTCTCTTCTGTTTGCAAATCCTGCAACAAAGATATATATGGCTCAGAAGTCGGCATCTCTGTGTGTATGTGATGATAACATTTTGAAGATTAGAAAAGGAACACACGCACACACACCCTCTGCTTATCTAGCTCTTTTCTCTAGCTCTCTCGTTTTTCGCTCACTTTGCGTCTCTTTCTATAGCCCTCCACTTTGCTTATTTTCCTCAAGTAATCAGAGCAAAAAATGTAGCCTTATTTTTACAAGCAAGTTTTATGAAAGTTTTTCAACCCCTTGCTCCAAGGAACCCCTACTGAAACTTGTGTCAGCTTTATGGTTGGCTGGGGTGAGGTAGAACGTTATCACTGGAATAATGTAGGAATGACTGAGGTCTGGTTTTAGGGAAACATCAACAGAAGGGGAGAGGAAGAAATAAAATACGAGCATGGTGCCAGGCTGCTTTGTACGGAAAGAAGCAGATCGAACTGTCATCAGTTGTACCCTCATTTCCGGTCGACAGATCTTCATACTGATCTCTGCCAGGCCTAAGTGTTTACCATTGTTCTGGGCATGGCCTACCCTGCAACCACGAAGATGGACGAAATGGAAGAAGTCTACGGTCGTCTGTGAAAGATTATAACGATGACTGGAATGCAAATATGGGCCCAGACGCTTACCGGCCCACGTGCATATATATATATGCGTACTGCCTCACCTACGTGCATGCGTGCTGAAGAACAATATCAGCATATCTGCAGATCATCGGTGTTATCGTCGAGCAGTTCTCACGGCTCCACGAGGTTTTGATCGCATCAACATTGACGCAATTTGTGACGTTAGCGGCAACTTGACATCTACCCCAGCAAGATAAAAACTTACCTGTCAGATCAGAAAATCGATATCGGATCAAGGTCAGTTCGAGTTTACGAGTGTTATGGAAAGTCAACCAGAGTGAATGCGGGCACGTTTTCTTCTCAGACTTCAACAAATATTGTAATTTTGTGGGTCACGTCGGCATGGCCGTGCATGATATCTGACACGTTCGAGCTGCCGCTACTCGCCAGTAGGTGTTGAGATGGGACTGAAACTGGAGCTCGAAGCTGCATGAGTTTTCGCATCATTAAGCAAAAATGCTGCTTGGCAATGCAATTCAGCAGCGCATAAACGATTTTCTCTTAAATCAATTTAAAGCCTTCGTCGTTATTTATTATTAAGTTGGAAGATTCGTACAGTGCTTCCCCGAAAATAAGACCGGGTCTTACAATAATTTTTGCTCCAAAAGAGGTATTAGGGCCTATTTTAAGGGGATGTCTTCTTTTTTCATGTACAAAAATCTATATATATTTTTAGTACAATCACGTCTTCTTTTTCTGGAACATTGTCGTAACTCATAAGTTATTTATTTATATGTTAATATCATTACTTTATAATTGAATATGTCCGTCTTGTGTTTCAACAGACGAATGAAAACCTCTTAACTGAGGTATTTGGGGTAAGGTTTATATCCCCATCATCCTGTAAAGTATAAATCATTCTAGGGCTTATTTTCAGGTTATGTCCTATTTTGGGGAAAACACGGTATTAAATGTGCACTAAGACATTAACGCCAACCAGGTGTCACTGCATTCATTTAGCCTGATCCTGGGTTGATTTGACTTTAGATGTTACAGCACTGTGGTCAAGGGAGGATGTTCATGGCGAGGTCGATTCGACTCAGACGGGAGGTCAATATGGCTGGCGTGATCTGGTCTGGGTTAAAATGACCGGCCTCGTTCACTGCTTTCTCAGTTGGTTGTGCTTCATGAACGGCCCTTCGCAGAAATCTCGTGTTGAAAAAAATTATGAACGGCTGTTTCTCCTCTGTCTAGAGCAACAATAATGGCGTAATAAGCATGGCCGAGTAAAAGCTAAAACGACAAAGAAAAGCATACTTTCAACATTGAAATAAATAAACTTTAATTTACAGGTGCTGTCGGAGGTCATGGTTCCTGGAATGAAAGCCAGACTGGTCGATTTCCCTATTAAGACCCATCTCAGTTACAAACTGATTTTAATGGATTTTAGCAAGTCTTAATAAACTCGGAGGGCTGCTGTGTTCAGGTACCTTGGTAAAGTGATCGACGGGAGGCTCTCATTTAGTGATCGCGTAAACCAAGTGTACAAAAAGGCCCAGCAGCTGCTGTACCATCTGAGGAGACTCCGCAGCTTCAATGTCAGCTCTGGGGTGCTGGAGACTGTGTACAGGTCTCTTATTGAGAGCATCCTCTCATTTAACATTGCTGCCTGATATGGTCACCTCCTCGTCAAAGACAAGGCAAGGCTGGCCAGAGTCATCCACCAGGCAAATAAAATTATTGGTATATCACAGCTGCCACTTTCTGACTTGTACCTTCATGCAGTCAGAAGGATGGCACATAACATCATTTCGGGCCTAACGCACCCTCTCCATCCCAACTTCCAGCTGTTGCCCTAAGGCAGGCGCTATAAAGTGCCACGTGTACGGAAAGCTGCCTACCAGAGGTCCTTCGTGCCAGCAGCCATCACCATCCTAAATAAAGGCACAAGGATTTAGGAGGAATCAAACAGTCTGAAGAGAAGAGGGTGCTGACATCCATTATCAGCCATCACCTTGTTGAATGTGCTCTCTCTTTCGCACAAAAAAGACGAGATCTCAATCTAAACAATCTAAAAAATGAAATGCAGGGATTTCTGTCACAGGCCAATAGATGACATAGATGGCAATTTGTAATGTTGTTTGCCTGCAGGTGATGAACAGATAGTAGTGATTATGTGTGCGTTAAATGTCTGTAGGAGTATGTATGCCTGCCCGTGTGAGCAAAAGAAAATTTTCTGTCGTGGGGTATCCTCGACAGACAATAAAGTCTGATCTGATTTGATTTAATAAACTGCTTGTTATTATTGCCGGGTTTAAAGTTAAGACATGGTTCAATAATTTGCTTAATTAGAAGTTAAAAGTGTTTACTGAACGTCAATTTTTTTGGTCACAACTTAATTTATTTAACAGCTGGCAATAAGTCATAAGATGACCTCAGGGCTGAAGCGCGGGGCCCCTTCGAAAGCGGGACCTGGGGCGGCCGCCCCATTTGCCACCCCCTAACGCCGCCTCTGGGTACACGAGCCCCGAGTGTATACTTGTGTAAGTGTCGTATACAATTTATAATGTCCCTTCGACTAAATAACAGGCTTGAGGGGGCCAGCTCTCTGCCTTTTCTTGTTGGATTTGTTGTGCTCGTAGTGCTTATTATACCGATCGGCACTTTTTGTTTTAAGACGACATCTGCATGTGTTTGACTGTTTAATTGCCTGTAGCTTTTTATTTATTCCTCTGCTAATATTAATTAACTCTCTCATCGCCGTTAATATCCTAAAGCCATCACAGATTCTTCATTTTCATTAATCGACACTGGGATAGACTTTTACATCAGTGTCCAACAGTCATCTGTTTCACCATTGCGATCATCTGGATATTTCCCTGACGTTTTCATCTACGTGTTTGATTATTGCTCTATTAATTATGCTCCAGTTCAATGACCGTTGCATGAACTGTTTCATCGACATCTTGATCTATGAATGCCATCCGGCAGAAGAACAAACTGTCATTCCCATTAACTTTACAGACCCACGGGAATTTTATCTGTCTTGTGTTGTTGTGTTTGTAATGTTCGGAGAGCCTGAGTTTAGCTCATACCGTTATTATTATATTATACGTACGTGTTCGAAATCACCTCGAGGTTGAAGCACGTCCCTTCCAAAATCAACATCAACAATCATTATACGTCTGTCTACATTTCAAACTATTTTATGTAAGGTTCAGAATATTTCTTGTTGAATTTCTGGTTCCATATACTGTCAGACAATAAGTCATGAATCCTTTAACGGCTGAAAAAAAATATTCAAAATTGAAAGAAAAAAGAGTTCTAGAAGCTTCGTCTGTTTGTTTGCCAGAGTAGCTTCCCCTGAGAGTTGTTTATGTACTGCGAGTTTGTCATCTGTTGTTTGGAAAGCTAAAATATTTCTGGTAAAGTAGTTTGTACTTCGTTTTGAAATACTTATTGTGTTAAGATCGGCTTCTATAAGTTTTTTTCAAACTATAGAGTGATCAGTATTGTATTATAATTATTACTTGTAATTGATTGTGTAAAACAACGTCGGTAACAAAGAAGTGCGAGGCTTACCTATTAGAACCATTTTTATTGGGATTAACTAGTTATTGAGGTTACTGCAGCAGTAACATATCTCAAAATACATGTTTAATAAATGCGACACAAAATTTTAAGTGGTCTGCCGTTGCTCAAAATTAATCTTTGAAGCAAGAAGGCGTATTAAAAAAATATATATTACCTTTAATGGTTCACATGCAGTATGATTCAAATGGTCTTAGTTTTTGGGCCCGACAAAGTCTGATTAAGCGAAAGTTTATGTGGAAATTTCTGGCGGTACTGTGGGAGGAACCATCACGTACAATTGCGATGGCGCTGCTTTTTTTTTTTTTTTTTTTCCCCTGTCGATTTAAATTGAGGTATTACTTAGTCAATGATCTTGAAACTAAAAGCACGTACTACTTCTGTGCAAAATCCTAGTGGCTTTCAGCACGTTGTCTGCCTTATAGCTTTAAAAAAACTTCTGCATGTTGTTATTTACAGATAAATCATGAATTCTGAAGTATTGCCAGCAGAGAACCAGGTAGCCCTATCACCAAAAAAGGAGATAGTCAAGTCCACTGCAGTTGTTGAATGGTCAGCCACTCGTTTTCCTGTTCAGTTTTGCAAACTGAGTCTCAACACCAATATTAATGATACACCAGCCAATTGGCTACGGAGCCAATCATCTGTGGAGCAGCACCTCAGAGACCTGACTTGGCAGCGAGAGCGTTCAGAATTTTCCAGGTGCTTTAAAACTATCATAACAGTGACATAGACTAACATTATCTCATTAAAAAGAACCTTCCCATTAGCTTTCAAATATGCTTATGCAGATCTATTCTACTTTTTTTAATATAAGGGGGAGAAGAACAAACTAAGACTATATTTTCTGTGTTGAAGAACTGAGGGCTTGCAGAAAAAGGTGGGGAAATAGTGCAGAAAGCAACTGCTAGTGAGTAAGAGTCCTAAGGAATGTTTAAGTTTTGAGGGAGAAAGGAAGGTAGGCCCCAGGAGAGTTCCTGAGAGGTTTTAAAATTTATCTCCCATTTTGCAGTTGAATAAAATAATAATGTATTTTTTTTTAATTCAGAATGGGTGGGGTCATTCCATTCTAAGGAATCATGTCTAACAGAAGAATATTTAATTTTTTTAAATTTCTTTGATAGATATCATCTTCATTTTTATGTCAGATTATTATTGTGGTGAGGAATAAAAGCAGCATAACTTAAAAATGATGTTGCAGGAAAAGTAAAAATTGTCTTTGATCTTTTATGTTAACCAGTTTTATGATGGCCAACTCCTACCCAGACTATGCTGGTGAAGTGGATGTTGTCTCAGATGCAGAAGTAAGTAGTCAAATAATAGCTGTACTGAAGTTAAGTTACAAAGTTGTGTTGATCTAAGTTATTACGATACAATATGTCAATCTGGTTTATGTAAATTCAATATCATTCAATCAGTTAGACTAGATGTAAGATACATTTTATGTTGACAATATACTGTTAGTGTTGGTGTTAGCAATGGGAGGTAAGTTTTTATGCTGCAGCTGTATTCTTAGAACGTCTGTCTGTTAATTTATTATAAAACAGTTTGTCACTTTAGCTACATGATAAGCTTTAAGCAAGTCTTGATTCCAGAAGCAAGTAATTAATGCAAAGATTAGTTGCTCAAACTGACAGCGAATTTTTGAAGTCCTGTCTACTTTTTGTTACTATTTAATGTAAATGTCATACATTTTTATATAAATATATAAGATGTGTAGCATATGGTTGAGGGCTATTTTAAATACTCTGCATGACAGAATATTAAAAAGCTGTTGAAGATGCCATTTCTCTCAACATCCCACATCAGCATCATGGTGCATCGTGTGGGACGCACCCTGCTGCTGGATGATTTTGATATCCACAAGCATTTGCTTCGTAATGAGTCAGTAAGTAAACCATAAACTGTTATTTATCTTTTCTTCCCATAAGCCATTCATGTTTTATTTTCATATAATTAAGTGGTAATGACAACTTCCTCCAGTTATTTAGCTTGATTATACAAACTATGTATATTAAAAAAGAATTATTCATCAATGGAATGTATTACATTTTGTCAAATTGTCTGAATTATTTTGAATAATTATGCATCTTTTAGGAGCTTGGAGGGATTCTTTCAACATTTCTATTTCCTTTCTATTTATAGCAAATAAACATCCAGCATTAAAATAGTATAAAAATATTGCTATGCCTATTAATCTACCTAGTTTGGTGTATTTAGGTCAAAATGAAGGAGTAGACATATAGTATAGACAAACTACAAGCTTCTCAAGTTCAGTGAATGTTGTAGTCAATGCAAAAGAAAACCATTACCTAGTAGCGTACAATTACTTTTGTGTTATTTGCAGGAAAACTGGTCTTGGATGCGGCAGTTTTTTAAAGACACAATTTTAAAAAATGAAGAAGAAATGGTATTCTGCATTTATCCTATTTATTTTTTCCCGTATATATACACTAGCATTCTTTTCAGCTACAAACTTACATGAATTGTGGTTAAAATGTAGTAGCTATGAGAGCTTCTGTGTTGGATTATGTAGAAGGGTGTTTAAAATACTTTGATTCAATAAACTAATTATGTGTCTATGAAAATTTTATGGAATGCTTGTTGAATTATTAAATGAATCTGCATTTCATTTTCAGAACTGTGTACCACGTAAAACCAAGAACCAAGATGTGATGCAAAACCGCATTATGTATTCTAAGTTTCTATACCATAGGTACGTAAACTTATTCTCTGTTCAGAATGCAAAGTAAAAACAAATGAACACCATTTTTCACAGTATTAATTGCTTACTTTTTCATACACCAATTGAACGTAAGGTTTTCAGAATAAATATTTTCATTAAAAGCATGTTTTGTTGACAACTGTACTTTCAGACTGAATTAAAATTTAAAAGCTATTTTATCGCATTTAAAATTAAAATGGTGATTTTTTAAAAAATATGTCCTTTCTTTATTTTGGGCTTCTTTTTTTAAGTGTAACAGGCAGCAGCAGCCAAGAACTAGAGCTCTCTCATGTGGACAGAACGCATCAAGTTTCTCCAACGCCAAGTAATCAGCTACAGCACTTTGTTGCAGACCATGCACCTAGCATAGACACGGTTTGTTTCTTGTTTGATTAGTGTTTTTCATGTCAGCCTTTTCATTCTAGCCCATTATCATCTTATTTCACACCTGGATCTTGGTTGATGGAGTTAGTGCAATAAGCATTACCTTTTGTGCTGTGAAAACTTTGTAAATTTTGTTTTTTACCAGTGTAGAGTGTTGTTACATCAGGAAATGTTTTTGGAATATTGGAATACCATGTATTATCAAGTTATAATGTTTTGGTTTTGGATAATGGGTATAATTATCAGAGAATGCTAACTCTTACGTTACTTTAAGTGACAAATATATCTATATAATCTATATAAGTAATTTTTAACATTTTTTGAGTATCGTTGACAAGGCCACTTTTGTTGCTTTATAAGATGATTTTGTTGCTTTTGTTGCTGGTTACTATCACTGGCACTGTGGTAATGTTTTATCAAGCAATTGGGGTATCAGATTTGTTTCAGCTGTTGATTTTGTTTTGGATATTTTGCCTTTCGTCACATTCATTCTCTACAATTGGTTGTGGACAAGATAAAGTACTTACAAAATCTGATCTAAGGAATAAGGATTAAGATATATCGCTCATACATACATATAAGTACATTTAAATCATACCATAATGTGCATACAAAATGTCTGCAGCAGTTATGGTCTCTCTTGCATTGAACCCCTCTTCATCAGATCCAGAGCTCCAACAAACTTGGACACAATAAAAAATGTCCTTAATATATAAAAATTTATTTAGCTGCAAATTTATGATGTTACTCAACAAAATATGTTTAATTTGCATCACATGACATAAAAGCAAAACAATAATCTGAAAGCAAACTTACAAAAATATACAGACTCACTTTAACAGGTTTTCAGGTGAATAGAATAAGCTGCTTTAACATGTCTGTTCAGCGCTTCACAAGTTAAGTTTTGTCAGCTTATGAAGAAAACCTGAAAATGAACACTAGACGTCAAAAACACTGGCTCATGGCTTCAGCCCTAATCTCCTAAATTGATACTTTTAAAGCCCTTCAAGGATGTCATTACAAAAAATTTTTAACAAAAATGCAGTCATCATCAGACGTTACATCCATGCGTGTTCTCCCATGACAATTGCTCATCCACCCACCTTTTCCTGTTTTCTCTGGATGTCCAAACAGCAAGTTTTTTCACACTTTTGTTGTTAGATCTAATGATCATATTGCAGCTTGGCCGTCAGGAGTTCAACAGGCAGGCTCTCTGGACATTTGAGGATATCCGAATGCTGATTGGTACCGACTTACCCATTTTCAGTGTGGGTGATCATCCATGTGTCAGTCTTCGATTAAGGTTCAGTACTGTATTTAAGACATTTTAACATAATAAAAAAAATATATATATAATATATAAGTAATATAAAATTAAATTTGCAAACATTCTATGAAAATTTGATTTTTATATCATTAAATTTACATGTAAAAATTATAGTTGAAAGTCCTGTATATTTGTATATCTCTTGTGATGGATTGCTAAAATTTTATACAAAATGATGAGACTTCATGTGCAGACCATTTACATAAGTTTTATGTTACTTCATTGAGATTTTGAAGGAATATTAAATGTCAGAATACTACTCATTTGGCCATCATGCACTCAAGCAAGTGTTAAGCACGGGAGATCTTGGTATACATGCTGGCTGGATTGACAAGTGGGAGTAAAAAATAAACTATGGACAACAGTGTTGACCAGAGAACAGATTGAAAAAAAATGATAAAGTAGTTGACATTAATGAAGTGCAGATAACAGCAAAGTGTCAACCAAACACTGTCACATAGTTCTAGCAAACATTTTTATTTGTTGCAGAGATGCAGCACAGCCAATCAATGTGGTGACAGGGCTAGACTACTGGTTGGACAACCTTATGTGTAATGTTCCAGAGGTAGCTATGTGTTACCATGACAATGGTTTTGTTAAGGTGAGGCCTTTTTATGTTTCGAGAGTAGACAGATTTCATCTCACTTGTTATTTATCTGCTGTTGTACATTTACCGGGTCGGGTAAATCGTGGCCTTTTCTTTACAAAATTGTTGCGGATATCTGTGAAATTTTGCAGTCTGCTGTTATGATTACAGACGGAGAAGAAGGTCATGATTTTTTTTAATAACTACATGCATCCAATAAATGTAAGATTTTCTCCAAAGTTGTTTCCATCAACAATTTCTGAGGTTGTGCTTTATTTCAGAAATATGAACTGATCAAAACTGAAGACATCCCCAAACTAGAAGGGTCAAAATTCGACCCTCAACTTGTGAAAGACATTGCTTGCAACATTCTTGCATTTCTTCGTAACAGTGCTACAAAGGAGGGTCACACATACTGGCTGTACAAAGGTGGAGATTTGGTATAAAGATAGTTAGTCTCCTGCGGTGGTTTGGTTTTATAAAAAGGCTTATGTTTTAAAGGTTTATTTTAATCGCAAAAGTGCAATATGAAGATGAGTATGCACTATCTTTGCTTTTTAAGTAAATGCAAGGCCTTCTTTTTAGGAAAGAAACTAGCTCTGTAAAGATAGTATGCAAATAGCTGAAAATTAGTTGCCTTCAGTTACGTTTACTGTAGCTGTAACTGAAACAAGCTTTCTCGTTCACTTCAGAATAAGTTAGGTCACCAAGAAAGAGTAAAATAATGTTTGAAAAATGTGCATATTATTCCCTTCTTTAAAATGACTTGTCTTCAATACTTTGAGCTTGTTTGTTCGGAAAAAAACCCAGAAGATTGTCAAAAGTTACTTCTTCTTGTGTGCTGCAGGCAAGAAGTCAGGAGTAGTCAAGTTGTATGACCTGACTGAGCTGTGTGAAGGCAGTGTGCCACAAGAGGGCACCACACCATTTACAATGCCTGTTGGCATGCTTCTTTATCGTGTGGCTCGCCGAATGCGCCAGACTAGTGACCGCTTCAAGATTGCAGAAATCAAGGCATTGTTGCAGAACTCCTTAAGACTTCTGGATGAAAACAAACATGGGCAGGTAAACAGAGACATTCTTCAATATAAAATGTTCTTCCACTGATGTCTTCATTTAGGGTGCAGACTTAGTTCTACAGTCATGTGCAATGGAAATACATTCTGAGAATGCTTTCTTAAGTGATTTTTGTTATGGTGCCAGCATCATAGTGTCCAGTCATGTGCCTTATAACATTTCAGCCAGTAACGGACTGTGTATATGACAGACGAAACATTGTGGCATCTTTTACAAATTTATTCCCTTCTCTCTCTTTGTCTTTTGTTAACTTGCTCAAATATACATAACCTGTATGCATGTGCACAGCACATGAATCAGCACTTTCCCTAGAAGCATATTTCTTTAAATAAAATTTATGTTAAATATAATCATGGGTCATTGTAATGACTAATTTAGTACCTTTGTCATTGTTTTCTGTTTTGTTTTGTCTATTTTGGTGACAAAATTTGAATATCAATCCTGCTTCTGTTTCAGGTCTGTACTTCATCGAATTACCTGCTTTCTGACCTTTATGTACCTGACAGTTGTATCCAGAACAAGTGGGTTGTAGAAGAGACTACAGAAGACTCCATTGAAGAGGTATTGTGTTTCATCATTTTATTTTTTCCATTATGTGTCAGTAAGAAAAGCATTGTGCAGTACACTGTTCCTTGTAGCTGAGAATTAGACTTGCACCTTTTCTTAATCATTGAGATGTGTGTACAGGGAGGAGAGCAAATGCAGTAACATTGAGTTGCATCTAGAAATAAATTTGATAGTCATTAGATGCATGTATACAAGCATGAATGATTGTTAAAGTCTTCACAGGAAATCATTGTAATGTCAAATTCACAAAATTGTAAAATGTGTGGTCTAGAGTTCAGAGTCTGATGATGAATCTGAGACAGAAGATAAGGCAGAAATGTTAGTGGAAATCAAGTCACTGTTTCAACGTGACTTCTGTGAAAGCAAACGCCGAAAGCGTGTGCAACTGGAGGGCATTAATGGTACACCTGATGAAAGATGTAAAATTGGATTGCAGTATGTACGAAAGGTGAGCAGTTCTTAGAATAGTGAGATGCACTTTGTTTTGCTCATGGTTGAGATTTACAGCTCACACCTGCTAACACCTCCACCTTTATGACCAGTGTATTATTGTTTAATTTATTATTATTGTTGTTGTTTTGCCTAATCTAATGATGAGGTTATATCCACAATTGGAAATAAATTAAGTTACTGTTTTAATCTTTCATGATGATGATGCTGATAACATTGATGGCTATGTAGGAAGTTTGTATTTATTGCAGTTAAACACTTATTATGAATTTGTGCTGACACATTTAACAGCACCTATTTCCATTTTAACACAGTGGTTTAGTAGTACTGTGTGTTTTGTTTATTGTAATGGAACATTTTTGACACCTTCACAGGGCTTGGTCTGTCTGGAGCGGGATTTGCAGATTTTGAATAAAAAGCGACCAAGCAGCAGCTTTGTGGAAGAGCAGCAAACATGTGACTCTAGCAAGGCCATCCCTTTGAAATATGAACCCATCCATAAGGGAGGCAATTTTCGTGATGAATCCCTGTGGCAGCTATCCACACAAACCTCTTTCAGGGGAAGCTGGCATCAGCTGTCCAAAGCACTTCTACTAAGGAAAGCTTGTATGGCAAACTATGTATTAGCTGCAGAATTCCTGGCTAACCAGCAGTATGGTTGCTCACTCAAACATGTTCGTTATGCCATCCATTGTTTTGGTATGAACATTACAGCTTGTCCTAAACCAAACTGTTTAATAAAATATAAGCAGTTTATTAATCAGCTGAATTTTTGCAGAATTTATTAATTATTATAAATTTATTATTTTGCAGTTTATTAATCAGCTGAATTTGTTGTAACATGTTTTGTTATAGCTTAAAGAGCCACAAAGTGTGACTCTCTAAGCTATAACATGCAAACATGTTACAACAATATGTTTATTTTACTTTTGAGAATAATTAATTTGGAAGAAGTACAGCTATTGGACCAGGGGATTCCAGCTTTTAGAAGATGATTTTTGTGCTGTTCTAAGTTCTCAGCAAGAGATGACAAAGAAAATTAGCACCAAGTTTAATGCAGTTGAGACGGTGAAATGTAATCATCATTTTGCAGAATCCATGGCTCGCCTAATTCCCAGCAAGGAGAAGGAGAACAAAGAACTACTGATGCTGCTTTTCCTGACTGCAGCAGAATCTCGCTATTTTCTTGGAATTAGTTCAAGAGGTTTGGATGAGCACCAGCGAGGCTATGATGACATGAATGAGGATGACACATATATTCTGGATCGAGCCCAAAGTGTCGTCCCAGTGCCTGGTATGATTTTTTGCCCTTAATATATATGGTGGAAGCCCTTTGCATGCCTGAGTTTTTGTGTAACAAATTTTCAGGTTCATAAATAGACCATTTAGTAATCAAATATATCTTAGTCATAATTTTGATGAATGTACATGCTGTCATCACTACCGTCACCAGTCAAATGTATCATTGTCATCTTGGACTTTGTTTAGTTTTTGTTTGTTTGCTTGTTTTTTTGATTGTTGGGGGTGGGTTTTTTTTGTGTCTTGCATGCTTAGAGATGGCATGGGTGTCTAAGTGGACGACAAATCAAGTGGAAAACCTGCAAGACAGTGTGAAATGCTTAGAGCGCATCACCATCTTGGCACACTCAGAGCAAACTAAACACAGATCAATGCTGATGGATGTCGCCAAAAAAATGGGCAGCTCTTACAATGAGCTCGGCAAACTTGCAATGGCTCGTGCTGAATTACTGCTTAGGAAAGGTGAGATCATTGTTTGCAAATTTAAATAATTGACTTAATGTGAATTACTTTTTAATGGTTTACATTGCTTTGTTAACACGAAGGGATGGTGGTATTGTATAGGCTTACATACAAATGCAGGCATACAAATATACATATAGGCACTATGCTAATGATATAATGCATCCCATTAACAGCTGTAACTGTTGCAGCATGCTTTAATTAGTCACATAGATTTTTAATGTTGCAGAAATGAATTTTGAAACAATGAAGGAAGTTTGGTCACAAAGCAAGTATTTTTTTGAGCGGGGTGTGGAGGGGTTCCATGACATAAGCGATGCCAAAAATGAAGCAGTAGTTCAGTGTAACCTGGCCAGACTGCACCGCCTAGCAGCTCAGGCGCACACTTGTGAGATGGAGAGCTGTGGTGGGCAGTTCACCTCAGAAATGCGCCATCATTTAAAAGCAGTGAGTGGAGACATTATAATGCATTTCCCTTGAGAAATCTGGTTCTCGTTACTCAAAATACATTCATTGCAACAACCTTAATACTTCCACTTCTGTCCCTTCAGTTCCCCACTTCAGCATCTTCTGTGTGAAACTTTTATGTCAGATCACTGTTGTCATCATTATAATGTTTCTTTGTTGTACATTTCTGAAGTCTATAAATCTGCATAAAAATCAAGCAACGCACAATATTTTGTACAATATGTTAATTCATAAGCTTGCTCTTAGATTGTTTGATTAGATGTGATCCTCTTGTATTTTTTAATTAAAGGTATTTTAAAGGCAAAGTAAAACTGCTTAGAATCTCATAAAGAGTAGGATCAGTTTGAATCTAGTCTATTTTCGTGTCTGTTCATGCGGAAAAAGTTAATTGTTTTATAGGATGTTATATTTTATAAGAGAAATTAAATGGGACTCTTTCATTTGATTCAACGAAGTCTCGTCCTCTGATGACGTCAACTCGATCCCAGTGTGAGCTTATGTAATGATAATGTTGGACGTTGCTCATAGCCATCTTGATTGTTATCACAAATATATATCACTAATCCAACTAACAACACACCACCAATCACTTGAGTTAAAATCGTAACAATGATCGACACTTCCTCTCCCTCGATGATGACAAACAGCATGCCACAACCTTATCACTGCCCTCACAGCCTTTACTATACCTTTAATTGATATTCTTTTCAGAAACATACGTTTTTATACAGCCATCTGCATTATCCATCCAGTGACACTTAGATGTTGAATAAAAACTGCACACTTCAAACAGCTTTTAAAGGGGAATAACTTGTTTTCTTCCTGCCAGGCATGCTTGTGCTTTGAAAATGCACTGAAATGTTTGGGTTCCACCACTAAACATGGAGATTTTCGCAACACCGTTTTGTGGGACTATTCAACATGTTATGCACACATGGGCATTCTGCTGCAGGACTTTCCACCAATAGCCACAACAAACATACAAGAGGTAAAGCTCAACTCCTGATGACTTGGCCTTTCAAACATCGTGACAGTAATTCTAGTTTTACATTTGCATTGAATCTTGACAGTAATTCTAATTTCACATTTGCATTGAATCTTGCATATTTTTTCATACTAGAATTTGCTGTGTTTTGAAGAGTCATTAGAAGTTCTTTACTGAAAACATTTTTGTGACTTTTGGTATGCATAGTTAAATATCAATAAAGTTTAGCAAGATATTTGTCTTGTCTTCACAGATCGCTCGAGAAGTGATAGATCTGTTAAGTCGGTCCATCAAATTATGCAACCAGATAACAGTAGATTCAGAGAACAAAATTTTATGTCCATACCGTATTGCAACCTTAGAGAGACGGATAGCCTCTCAGCACTTCAAATGCTTTCAAGATGAGGTAAGTCAGGTTAAGTAGAAAGTGCATTTATATTCATCATTGTGTCTGGTCCCCAGTCAAGAATTTTTTTGATTTGGAGAGGGCTGGAAGAAGATTATTTATCAGAAAGTGAGAGCCATTTTGGTCTTTAGCATTTGCAGTTTGTTTTTCTATGCTTTGGTTGGATGTGTTGTTCAGTTTCCAAAAAGCAACAGAAGAATTGTTCTGGTATCAGAATAATTTAATGTAACTACAGTTTTAATGTTACAGTATGAACTCTGTAAATGAGACAGAAAATTGGCTATCAAGAAATGATAAAGCTCCTTGAGTTAATTGCAATGGTACTAATATATTTAGAAGGATGGTGCTTACCCGACATGATGTGTTTATCATCTGTGAGCATGTGTGTGCTTAGACATTCACTAATATATAAGAAAGTATTCTGGTAGTGAGACAAGGCTTTTTTCTAAGACATTCTTTCTTTTCCTTATAAGAAACAAGAGGTGAAGAGAAAACACTTTGAGTCATGGGCTGAAAACAGTTACAAGCGTGCGATCAGTTTGTTTGCAACATCTCCAGAATGGGCCTATGAGATGCTGGAATGCATGACAGAGAGATTGTGTCTACACACTAGCATCTTTCAAAGTAAGTTTTTTCCCTTTTTTTTTTTATTCTGTAGTTTTAATGTGTTAGAAATGTTATACCATGAACTTGTATTACAGGACTGCTGGCAGACGATTTTTACCAGTTAACTGCTAAAACGAGGCATGAGACGACAAAGCTTCCAGTTTATTCACATTTCAGATTAACTACTAAAACAAGGCATGAGACGACAAAGCTTCCGGTTTAGTCACATTCTTTGTTACAGCTTGCCAGGACTAACAGCGGAGAACTTCGAAAGAGGCTAAACGTTGGTCTTGGCGGACAGACGGCAATCCACCTATGCACGTCCATGGTTATACCTTGCATAGAATGGGCAGATGAAGACAATTCAATTATGATTTTTGATAACTTTATGTCTGTTTTACATTGTTGCTCCTTTGAAACTGGTCTCCAACATATGATCTGAAGGATTTATTAATAGTTTATAAGACAAGATTTCAGACAGCTCAGTTCAACCAAAGAGGAAATCAAAAGTGACCACTGCTATAAGAGAGCTTAATCCAGGCCACGGTTACGAGTATCATTACATTTTCAAAGATGTTTATTAAAAGATGATTAAGTGGGAAATTTATGACTGTGTTCATAAAATTTATTTATTTTTTGTTTTTGGGTAGGCCAGGATAAAACTGCTGGTGTCAAGAAAGAAAAAATGCTGGAGAAACTGCTGATCTCAGTCACTGAATTTGAGGCCCCTTTGAAGAATTTGTCTGAAGCTGTCAATAAATATCTGCAAGGCAAAGATTTCACAAGTGCTGAGTCAGAAGTGGGGGAAAAGAAAGACAAGTACCTCAAGCTAGCAGCCTACTTGCTGAGTAGCATCCAGACTATTCTTTTGTGGTGGCTTCAATGGAGCTGCAGCAGTAAGAAAAAGTAAGTCTTATTTTCAGAAGGTTTATTCCAGGAAATACTCATTTCATGGAAGGATGTTCATGAAGGGCTTGAATGATTTTGTAAGAAGTTAGTCATAAGGTATGGATCAAAGGGAAAACTGTATTCTTTGCTTATAGAAACTGTTTGGTTGTAATTTAGGGGTTAAGATTTGATGCATATTGCATATTTGTTGGCATCTCTCAAACATCAAATAATCTTGACTTTTGTTGGCAGGTTGAAAGAGTGTACAGATGAGACAAGGACTCTTAAATCATTGTATAACAAGAGTTTGCATCTGGCCAAGGAGGAGGGAAAGTGTGTCAATAGATTAAAGCAGTTGTTAGAGCTGGTGCAGGACATAAGACTTTACTATAAATCCAATTTTCAATGATGAATCTTCTTTTGAAAGTAACTAACTAAATGTAACTACGACAAGGTGCAAAGGAAAATTCTTCTTTATTATAGACTTTCCAGTTATAAGTTTAGCATGTCATCAGCAGTCTGTGCTAAACACCAACATCAGACATTATTTTATACATATTGCCATTATCGATGCCCTGCCACTTGCCTGCCCATAAAAGGTCCCTTTACAAATTTTCCTTGATTACCACAGAGACATTTCACCATTAGAGTGTGTTCTGCAAAGACAGGAATCATTCTTTCCGACCATTCTTTTAACAGTATTACTCTCAAAATTGTCTTAAGTCCTGTTAGAAATAGTTGGTCAAGCATTTTTATATCAGGTTATGAGGCATTGCATTAGTGTATGTTTATTTGTACAGTCGTTGTTTACATCTCATGTTTTATATAAATAGATTTTAAGTCTCTTTGTGCTTGAGAGAGAGTGTATGTAAAAGAGTGAATGTCCGTGCACAAAGCTGACAATATGGGAAAGAAAAAAGTCCATAAATAGAAGTTGGTTAAAATATTAACAGCCATAGCATCAGGATATGAAAGTTTACAGGTTAAATTCTGCTTCAAGAAATTTTAAAAAGATTGAGACATTTTGTAATTACTAAATTTCCTTAAAAATCAGCTATAATGTTGCTCACCATTACATAACTTTATTGTAAGCAAAGCACTTAAAGCAAATTTTTAACTCACCAAGCTCTATATTTTATTCACAATATCCAGACATTATTTCTGAGTTATGTGGTAATTACTTATTTGCTTACATGAGTATGATCCAATTTCTATCCACATCATAGATTTCACGTAATGATTTTAATTTAAAGATAGAATATGATTTTGCTACTGTTTAAGAACTTTAAGGATGTGCTTTGTTAAGTGCATTTGGATTTATTTATTGTGTATTTTTGTGAAAGATGGATGCACAGCATGAAGCAGTGCCTGAATATTGAGAGAATTAAGTGTATAATTTAAATAATTATTTTAACTAACTAAAATTAAACCAGTCATTGAACAGATTGTGGTGTTATTAAATATTGCTTTGGTTAAAATGTGGCTCTTAACTCTTAATAAATCCATACATGGCCAGACATCAGATCACTTTCATGCATATCAGAGTTCTTGGCCAAGAACAAATATGAAAGGAAGGAAAATGGACAAATCAAATGTGTCCTAATTGAAAATTGCACACAATCTTGTCTGCATACATCCACACTGTCTTGTATGCAGACTTTTAAGACAAGAGTTCTAGTAAGAGAGAGGAACAATCAGCAGTCTTCATGCAATAACAGACATGAAACATGGATTTGACAGTGGCACTTTAATGATCAAGATAAAGCGCAGGTTAATTATGTAAATTAAAGCAAACATCAACACAAACTGATGTATTATTATTCTCCTTCATGTCCCTCTCAAAAAGAATTACAAAGAATTCTGTCCTGCCAAAATAGCAATTATTAAATGGGCACGCGAGCTTTACCTAACTGCAGCAAATGTTAAAGTTTATGACAGAATTAAAGAGGTAGGAAAAAATGCTGAGAAGGCTGAGTGTGACTGAGATGAGATCTTAACATTCTTGTAGGGGCGCTACACACAGACTTTTTGAAAATTATTTTATTTCTCTGTGTGTATATGTATATAAGGACTGTTTTAAGATAACCAAATTTTTAAAAATCTATCGGCGCCGTTTCATAGACCTTCATTGGTAACATAGTCTTTTGGAAATGTCTCCAACTAGAGATAAAAAGATACCTAATCTATGAGGTAAACGTAAAGGCTGCAGACGAAATAGGATAGACACTGTCTTACACTTATAATTGCTGCGTTTCCCTAGACACAGTGAATCAATTAACATTGACGGGTCCCAATTGAAGCTAGTTTTCTCATTTTATTACATCAACAATGGGAAAATGTGTGGGTCAATTTATCCAATGTGAAATCTTGCTCTGCTCAAACTACCAAAATATTTGACGAAGCAAGTGCATGACTCTTTTCTTAGAACCATTCTCTACTTACCACATTTTCTTGTGAAACCTACATTCTCCAAATAAAAGATGTGCATCTGTTCACCAGTGGCTACCATCAAGTCCTATTCTGTGTAATGCAATAACGCTGTTGTTTGTTTTTTATTGCACGACTCACCCTCGCTTCATAGGTACAACCTCTGGACACTTCAAACTGAACGCGGCAGTGGGCTGCATTTATGAGAGGTGTTCAAACACGGCTTCAGTGGTGACGAAGATAATATCTCGATGCTTCGACACAAACCCGGCTGATTTCAACTGCCCCAGGCATCTTGTCGGCACGGCAGCGATGTACACATCGATTCCCACAGAGTCGTATTCAGCAATAAGAAGGTTCAATGCTTCTACACCCATCTCGTCTACGAAAGTCACTCCGGACATGTCTAGAATGAGTTTTCTGACGGGCAGCATGCTTTTCTTAAGGGAAAGTTCGTCCGGCGTAGGCCTGTCAGCCTGAACTTCTTGCACTTTGTCCACGTCAGCGGGTGTGTCCTCTGACCTCGACTCTACGTCTTCACGTGATTGTGACGAGAACACGACGCTGAGCTCGGTTCCGCCATTTTGGTCGACTATCTCTTCGACTACCAGTTCGCCTTCTTGCTTCATATTGATGGGGTTCACTCCAGTTTTCTCGAAGATGGAGTTAATCACCATCTCCGCGTTTGCGAAGAACAGTGGGCCATTGATCTTGGCGACCCTCGTTCCTGCCATGTCTTGTTGCGTGCGGTACTGCCCCTTCGGCCGCCACACCCTTGAGACGCCCACCCGGATTTCTTCGACTACGTCAACAATGTGCACCTGAGAGCGGACGAGGACCAAAACCACGGAGACAACGACCCCAACCAGGAGCCCAATGTCCACATCAAGGACCACCACGGCGACGCAGGTGACACACCATACAACCGCGTCCACAGGCGATTTTCTCCAAAGGCTTCGGACAGTGAGGATCTGCGACAGAGAAAAGAGAAAAGCTTTTTCGTGGATGTTTCCCAACAAAAGATCAGAAGTGAAACAAAGGTTACATTACGGTTTAAATCATGTTAGTCCCTTTGTCAGAACACTAACGGAGCGTAAAGCACTTGAGGTCAAAACAGCGAGGATTTGCTGTCATGCGTTCAGATCTCGTCCCGGGCACTGTTCTTTCTCTGCATTCGGTACATGTTTACAGGATCGGCTGTACATTTTTTGATTCACTTTAGTTTCTACGTTTGTATTGTGATTACTGTATAGGTAATGCGCTGAGCGATCTTTATCATAAACCATATTTTTCTGATTTTCCCATGAATCAGATCTTTAAAACAATGATAAAGTATTTCAGGGTTATACCAGGGCTGCAAGGACTTTGTTTTCTGTTCCCAGTTGGTTTAGTAGGTAAGTGGCTTCCACCTGGAGGTGGCTTTGGAGTAAACGCGGTTGCGAGCGCGCCGCCTCTTTGATCGAGGTGACACCATCCTTAGATTGTATGTGAACTGTGCATCATCCACCCCCGCGAGGGCTATCTCCTTTATCTCCCGTGCACTCGACCACAACTAACTTACTGTTATTGCTTAATGTCGGACAGGCCCGGGCTTGTCATAGTCGTCAAATTGAAATAATCGACAACCTAACAATGTCAGACATAAGAATGATAAGTTGGTCGGACAATGAAGACTTTCCTACCACTGATAGCAGCTCTCAGTAGTCAAGCGGGTCGGACATTTATTTTTTTTAGTATTTTAGTGAGTGATGTTGGACCTCGTTTCTGTTTGCTGGTGCCTCCCGATGAGACTGTGTAATTTTTTATTCAGTCTGCTACTTTTTATTTGTTTGTTTGTTTTGCTGAATCAAGGTTGTTTATTCACATGCTGACGAAGTGTGCATTGCCTTAGTTTTTACTTCACATTAATTGTGAGAGACAAGAGCAAAAAAAAAACTGAAAAAGAAAGTTATATCGGGTAATTCTCAGTTGATAAATCATACAGTTCTGTTGAACAGAGGAACACATGCGTGAAGCTTATGTCATGACATTCTTTTCTCCTTCAGTGTTGACCTATATAGATAGAGGTCAGAGATTGCAGAACTGGTGTTCATTATTTCAAGTAGAACAACGAAACAGATGTTGTTGCTAGTGGAGTTGCAAATGATGTGGGAATAAGACTCCATTTGTTTTCACGGCAATTGTGCTGAACTGTTTACAACCCTTAGTAAATACACGTAAATAAAAACATTGTGTGGCACAACAGTGGCATGCATCCTTGGGAAATATTATTGGGCTATTAAAAATAATTGTGCCTACCAGCACAGTATTCGAGTTAATACGCACAAGTGCTCACCTAGCATCTACCAATGCAAACAAAAATTAAAAAATGCAAGTTACAGAAATTAAAAATTAGAAAGTTCGTGTTACGGAAAAGCAAAAATTAAAAATTGCGAATAAGGATTAGAAAATGTATGCAGAGTTTACTATTTGAACTTGTACAGAAGTATATTGGAAGAAACAGATCGCTACATCAACAGACAGGTACTGTTAGACGATCATTGTCCACTAGTGGTCTCACCTTTAAGATCATGGCTCGCAAGCTGACCACGATAATGGCCGAAAGGACGCAACCTGGCAGGTGATACAGGTAAGGGCCGAGGACCATGATGACCACGAACACCAGCGCTGCGGCGACGAGGGAGGCGACTTGAGTGCGTCCCCCAGCTCCCTCCTGTACCAGGCTGCGGGACATGGAGCCGGCGGCCACGAACCCAGAAAACACGGAAGACACAATGTTGACGACCCCGCAAGCGAACATCTCCTGGTCTGCATCCACCTGCCCAACAAAGGTGCTGAAATGCCATGCACGTCACACGCTATAATCTCAACAGGTGAGATGTAGGGATGGCAGGTCGTGAGGTCTAGCCGACTAGGGATGAGGTGGCTGCAGTGATGCTGCGGCTGTGTGTGAGTGTTTTGTATGAGTGTATGTTTTCTGCCACCGGTCATTGGTGTACTCTTCACTCTTCCATCTACATCTGTCTAAATGATTAAACAATAATTTAAAAAAAAATTTAATACTTTATGAATGCGTTTTACACAAGTTCGGCTCACCTTATAGTTATTTTTCAGTGCCAAGATCTTCGCCATGGCCACACTTTGGGCGTAGCACACCACCATAATCGCCACGGCGTCGGTAACGAACTCCAGTCCGTGCGTCACTTCCGGTATGCGTGGTATCGGCACCCCCGTGGGAACGTCCTTGACCACGCTTACTCCGTAGTTCACGTGCAGGCCGGCGAAATACGAGACTACTGTGGCACCCACCACCAGCAGCAGATCGATAGGAATGGGCACTTTCAGCCTCGCCTTGTAGCGCTCGTTGACGAACTTTTTGACGAGGTAGACGGCGAGGATGCTGATGACGGAGACGATGAGTGTTGCGGGGTTGGTTCGGTGGATGTTGGACAACACGGCGACCCACGTGCGGATGACTTTGAAGGAGCCGTTGTAACGAGGCACCCGCAGACCCAGGAGAGTCCGGACCTGGCTGGTGCACACGTGGATGGACGCTCCCACGGTGAAGCCGGTGATGAGGGAGTTGGAGAAGAACGTGGCCACCTTGCCCAGCCCCAGCTTAGCCAGCACTGCCAGCGCCAGCCCGCCCACCAGGGTCACTGAACACGCCACGCCCAGCTTCTCCTCCATGCTGACTCCAGCTGCCCAGGGCGATCTGTCTCAGTCACGTTCTCGAGCAGCGAAGAAAATTCGCTCGAGTTGGTGAACATCTGAAAAACGTCCGACGATGACGCGAAGACAGTCGCTGACGACGAGGAGACCGTAGTGTTCTCCTCCACGCTGAGAGACAAAGTGCTGGAGGGGTCTCGCTTTTCGGGAACGCTCGGGACTCGAAGGTGTCAAGGACAGAGCCGATCATGATGCTGAGGACAGCGATAGGACCCCAGGACACGTGATGCGAAGTGCCCAGCAGAAAATACGTGAGAGACGCGAACAAGCAGACGTAGAGGCCCGTGATTGGCGGCAGGGAAGCCAGCAAGGCGAAAGCCATGCCCTGAGGTATCATCATGATGCCTGAGGTCACTCCGGCTATGAGGTCATTCAGAAGGTCGCGCTTCAGGCGATAGTTTTTCAACATGAGCAGAAACGGCAGGTTTGTACTATGATGGTCCGAACAGAAAGTCGGCTACAACGTTTAACCAGCTGTTCTCGGACGAGATCCAAGCATCTTTTGTCCTCCGTGAGAATTTTGTATGGTGTTTTCGAAGGCCTCGATCCTGGAAAGATCGACGTGGCTGCTAGAGTTTTGCAAGACATGATTCGTTTCGCTGGCCTCCTCCCCACCAGAAATGGCTTCCTAGCTTGCTTCTCCATTTCCCGTCAGGTTGTATCGATGGCTGCTGTTTCAGTTCCCTGCGAAAGCTCAGCTCACCTTCACCCTGCCAACAGACAACATTTATATCTTTTACGGGAAAATGGCGGCGATTTGTGCACGTTGGCAGCAGAGATAAAGAGTGGGCTCGATTTCATTTTATTTTATTTGGATAGAAATGATAAGCTCGAAAGTGAACAGTCAGTTTTTTTCGGACTGTTACGCTTTTATAGCGTCATAGTTTCAACTGTTTAGCCGACATGCAAAAACCACTAATGCTTCTATTGTGTATTTCTTTAGTTTTCAGATACCCGTGTTTTCCTTTTTTGTGGGGCAAATGACATAAAGGTTTGACTAATACAAACCCAAAACCTTACCTGGCGTCTCACGAATGTTCATGGTCCTTGACTGACAAAGTAATTGCTGATCGTAACACGACCCATAAACGGTAAGTGGTGCAGTGTTACAGCCGACTATACATGTATATTTAAATACCTGTATATAGTGCTCTACATTGAGTATGACTTATGTTGTTCTTGTTTTATTGTTTTGATGGTCAGTGATGTGGGGTGTGACTGTCATATGCAGACGTTTACAATGTTCTCTCGCTCACTCGTGAAGAAATAAAAAAGGTTATGCTTTTTTTTTCTCTCTAATCAAAAAGTCAAATAAGCATCTCCAATCCATCGTGATTGTTTCAGATAACGACACCCGATGCTAAACTGCAGTTTACTCAGTGTGGTCACAAGTTAATTCTCTCCACAACCTTCTGTGACGAGGGTAGCATCGGTCCATAAATAAAGTCAGTTGTTGGAATTTATGTCAGAAGGTACTTCTCTTAAAAAAAACCCAAAAAAACAACAACTCAGCACGAGTTCGATCGTAATCAACTAAAGACAGAGCTATTTTACAGTTTTTAGCTAAATGTTATTTGACACTGGTTAGCTGGTCAGCGCAGCACCCCATCGTCCTTAAAGTTTTCTTTTGTAGGGCATGACAAGTTATAACAAAAAGAAATATTTATAGAGCTCCTGCTTCACAAACGAGGGTGTGCTGATGGCGCTCTGTAAAGTCGGACAAACACACATTCAGTAAATGCCAATAAATATCAAATGCGTCTTACAAATTCATTCACCATCATTGTGTCTCTAAAATCGTGTCACGCCAAATTATGACTCTCTCTCACACACACACAGTGGAGGAAACTGAAGTATCTGGAGAAAACGAAACCACCGACAGTCTTCCCTATAAACATGTGGCACATTCAGAGAAGCGGAATGTCGGAGCTGAATTACGAACCAAAGACTCCCGATTCTCCCTCTCGTGGTGACATTCGCTTTTTCATTCGATTAAGCGGAAATACAATAAATATGTTTAAAAATAAAGTACATTCACTAGAACTAAGCCATACAAACTAACCCAACCAGCTGACAAGAAAAATTGTTCTCAGATTAAATGCCTATCTGTAATTGTTTATAAGTCGACTGCTCGATTTTTCAATTTTCTGACAAATTATAAGGTGCTTTTCGTGAACGTTTAGTGTTCATTACGATGTTCAGGTTAATGTTCACTTTGCGATGCAAATGTACAGGCTGGTGTACAATGTACAGGTTGGTGTTTGTTTTGCCCTGCACGTGTGTGTACAATTTATAGTACATATGTATATTCACTTGACCCATGCAGCGCATGTGTGACTGTGACTGCTGTCAGGAGTGTGTCTGTGTAAAAAGTCTTGCTCTTACCTCGGCTCTCGGGCGTTTGTTCAGTGACACATATAGTCACAGTATACACCAAAGTAACATTATCTTTGCTGCAAAAAGAAACGCAGTGAAAAAAAGAATCAAATGACTTTGGAGTCGATCTTACCGCCGCGCGCTTTCACCCGAACGTGCTTTGCCAAGGTTAAGGCCACACCCGGGCGGTGACCTTTGAACCCCATACCATGCTTTACAACAGCTACTTATAGGTGATTAAAAACAAAAAAGAGTTTTGAACAATTGCTTAAAAGATAACTCACCCTAGCTACGAGGCTTTTATTGCGCCCGCTGTCTTCCTCAAACTGAATGGCGGGTGGAGTCCAAACAGCAACTATATATGTAAAACTCGCGATGGCTTAAATATATCCTACTGCAGGAGAGACTGCATGATTCGACCCGGAGCTCGGGGTACTTGTCGAGCTGAATGAAAACAGTTAACGACGCATGACCATGTCCCATGCACTCCTCACCCACCCATTCCCACCCCTACCCCAACTCCGACTTTGAGTAGAATTTCAATCTTAATTGTTAAAGCTAACGCAAGGACGGGGCGGCAAGAGGGGATTTTTTTAAAAATATAAATTTGTTACTGTAGCTATACAATTCATTTTACAGTTATAGAATGCATTCTGTAGCTGCACATGCACGTCCTCATTTTATGATATAGTATATGCATGTAATATTTTGCTATACAAAAGTATAAAAATTCCCCTCTTGGCGCTCCCATACTCGACTGCAGCCACGGCTGTGATATCTCTAAGCCTCACGTACGCTTCCCTTATTCTAGATTATCGATGACCCTTCCATACAGTTGAACTTTTATGCAGGATCAAATTATCAAACCGAGCGTGTACGTATAGTAGTGAAACAAAATTTGAAAAATAATGGGATCTCGCCAAGAAAAGCACTTTCTCGCTCTCAGTAGCTTCGTCATCTTTGTTTACGCCAGAAGTTCAAATTTCGCATCAGTAGTATATACTGTGCTTTTCCTCCCCCATGTGGTGCTGGAATGGGTGCTCACGTGAGGGGTGCCGGACGAGGTTCGTCACGTGGCGGGGCACCACCCCTCTACAACTAACAGTAAACATTCATTTTTATTTATTTTTTGTATGTGCTTGTGGGAGCGGGTGTATGTCTAAAAACTGGTGCTGAATAAATATATAAATACAAGTTTTAAAAGTTACTTTTGTCTTCAAGTGGATCTCAGTGTTTGTAAACAGACAGCAAGCTTTTTTTTTTTTTTGAACGATGTAATAACGGAAACAAGACACGGCTCGCCACCTGAGTCTGGTGAAAGCAAGTGAAAATTATGTTTCTTAAACATTTTTTTTCCCCCGTAAAACGTGGTCATATCGTGTAGGCGTGTGTGCGTGCGTGTACATACAAGCTCATAAGTTGTTTCGACGCGTGTGCCTCTCTATCATGTTCAAGGGACCAGCTGGTAGGCGTATCAATCAAAAGGTGATTGTTGACTGAAGTAGACAATAACGCAGACAATTAACTCGATCGTGACCAGCGGCCCCAGCAAAAACCTATCGTAGTCTGTACATGTAACATTTACACCCACCGAGCTTTGACGAAGAAGGCTAACTTTAAAGAAAAGAAAGGACTTGCATACACCACCCTTATAACATATATACACACACACTCTAAAATGTCCACCCCCACCTTATGTGAGGACAGTCAAGAGAACTATGTTTCAATATCCAGATGGAATTTTTTTTTTCTTTACCGGGTAAAGGAACATATAGCAGTCTCCAATAATATGAGTACTAGACGCCATTATTGAGCTATTATTATTACTAATTTATCACAATTAATGTGTGGTTTGCTCTTTAAATCAGCACATCTAAATATAAGGGACTATTTCGCAATCACCTATATTCATTACCGAAGACCAACAATGTCGTCGACCCATGCATGAAATGAAGGTTTCTAGGTATCACACGTTCATATTTAGATGACAGGCCTCTTCTTATCTGATTGCCATAGCCTTTACGGTGCGACTGAAAGTCGGGTGGCCATTGTCTTAAATTCTAACGCAGTAGATTGTCATGGTAATTCGATAGGCAGATACATTGTAGTCGGAGCCTGGCACGCACAGAGGCTGGCAGACGCCGTCAACCACGAGTCAGCACGTCACGTTATATCTGAAACTGGACCTTCACTCCTTTGGACTAGTCAACGGTTATGACATTGGTGTAATATTCTATTATCCACACTATGTAAACTGACTTTTTTCCTTTTCTTTTATGGCGGAGGGAATCTGGTGAAGACAGAAAAGAGCGTAAAGGATATAATGAAGAGAGAGAGAAGGAAAGACGGTGGGCAACACAAGCGCAAGTGAAGCCAGATGGTAAGGACTCTAACCACTCGGCTGAAGGCGTAAAACGTGTGTTTAACACACAACGGGCTTCGGCCGGTTGCTCAGTTGACACTTCAAGTGGTTTTGTAACGGAATCACAAAGAGAAACGGAGTAATTGGTGTAATTACTACACTGATGGTCTGGTTACGTTTTTTTAAGCAACGTAAAACAGATCATTCCTGTTACACCAGAAGAGTTTCACAGACATATGAACACTGACAGTCGTATGCACCACAATTTTTATTGTTTGTTTCTGTAATAACACTAAGTATCTCTTATGCTGCCCCGCAGGATTTGGAGGGTGAGGGAGGTTAAAATGTGTGAGAACAGCCCAACAAAATTCACACGATGGCGACTCGTCCTAGTCACAGTCATATGAAAACTTGTACCAGCCAAAAAGTCTAAACTATAATACTAAACCAATAAAGAAAAATAAGAAAAAAAACCCACAAATTCTATGAACACAATGTCAACACAAAAAATGAGCAGTGGAATGCAACAAGGGACTTTAAATACAAGTCTAAGTACAAGTGTTTTTCTTTATGCAGCTCACATCCAAAAATACAGATTTGTAAATAAACGCCTCGGCTTTTCTCAGCTATAAAATTCAAGGGATTTTCACACACAAAATTAAAATTATTTCAGGCTCTTACTTAAAATAGTTGTGGATTTTATTCCAGCCTCCTCTCCACCCAAATAAAAGTAATGATTGTATTGGCTGATCGGTAGCAAGAAAAAGTACACAGCAATGTACATTTGTTAATATTATTGTAATGTATTTTATCTATGATGTCATGTTTTATGTATATAAAGGTACGCCACTGACATTTCATTACAGTAACAAAGTTTCTACACAATGAAAAACCCTACAGAAGTCAACTCTGTGACTGCTAAAGAAGAGGTGTAACTGAACAGCACCAAACAGGGCAAACAGCAACTTGCTTTTCTGTGGGCAAATGTTCTGTACGCGAACAAAAGTGTGTTCTTCTGCATTATTGCTCAGGTTAAATATTTACTTTCCCCATGAATATTTTAAATCACAGATGATGTTGCTTCTCAGATTAAACATCTGATAGTCAGCAGCCACATAATCTTTCAAGAACTGTCAAAGTAAATAATAATAACAAATATTTCTGTAAAAATAGTGAAGCATTATTGTAAGCCTCAGATGTTCCCATCTGAAATATTATAAACCCATGACACGATCACCCGTTTTTGTGTTGTGTCACGTTCAGCAAAATTTAAAAAAAAAAATTGAATATGCAAATAAACTGAACAAAGTTAAATTTCACCATAACTGAGATTTGCTTCACACGTTCTGGTACATTTCTAGCTCTCTTAAAGCAATATATCACAATAGGAACTGTACAGCTAGCTGAACAAAAGCCCCAGCAAACAAAACAATTTTTCCACATTACCAGTTTACCATGTTAAAATGCAATAAGTAAAAGTAGTTACATAAACACTCTTTAATAAATCATCCAAATACTACCAACTGATTATTTCTTTCACTTATTACAAGTCCGCTTTCAGTAATAGCAAAATACAACAAAAATGTCAATTTAAGCAAATATTAAGCAAACAGTTTTTCTTTGTTATTGCTTTTGTTTACTGTTTGCTCAAACTATCCCCACTTATTTTCATAGTCTCTTTCTTTATAATCAAGAGCAATCATTTTACGTTTGTTCAAGTAATAAATTACACTATAACATTTGATGATTGTCTTCCAAAATGTTGTCATTACAACACCCTTGGTCACCTCTGTACATAAAGTAGCTAGGGTGAACTGCATAGTTTCTCAACAGTGTCTTCATTATAATATATAAGAACAATGCAGGCATTATCTACCATAAAAATCAACAGCATCTCTAAAATCACTGTCCACATGTACTGTGGATAATACAATATATTCAATTCTCGGTATACATTTATAACTATGTGATCAGATCTGGCCTGATTTTTTTTTTTGGTAGTAGAAAGACAATTTGCCTTCCATTCAAATCTCTATTTCATGTCTCTTAAAATTTTAAAGAATCATTTGCTTTGTGTGTAAACACACCTGACACTAAAACCTATTAAAAAAACCACTAATCATGGCTTTTTAAGATGGGGGATGGAATTCACATGTCATGATAAAAATAGTGTCATCCCATGTCTTTAAATCAGCCATATCTAGCTACCCATATCCTTCCATACATCCACCCATCTAGTCAAAATGTACATGTGCTAGTCACACCAGAAAGATAAAATATTCTTATAAATACTCATGCTTTTAACAAAAGAAAAGGACTTTATCCAAAAACTGGAAGAATACAATAAAAATTACGGTGGATGGGGGATGAAATTCATATGGCTATTGTCATGATAAAAAAAGTGTCATCACATGCCTTTTATTACAAAATCAACCATATCTAGTTACCCATATCCTTACATACATCTACCCATCTTGTCAAAATATACATGTACTGGTTAAAACAGATGGGTAAATCTTCTCTCATAAATACTCATGCTTTGTCTGAGGGGCACATTCATGACACAATGATTGCCATTGCGGCAGGTGTGACTGTTTGGGAGAGTGCGTGCTGTTGGCAGCATTGTCTTTTCTCCATTGTGGATTCTTCCTGCACCTTGACCAGTCACACACGCGTTGCAGCAAGTGACCCCAAAGCTGGTGACACAGCACTCAAATTACTTGAATTTCTGTATAAATCAACAATGATAATGAGTGTTTGCACCTGGGGGGGGAATTGATGTTTTACGCCGTGCCAGCAACTGAGGATATATTACGGCAAAGCAGCCAGCCCTGTAAACAGATGCCACATGCAGAGAAAGAACAGCGTGCCCGAGACGAGAAATGAACTCTGGGCAGCCAACCTTCACTGTATTGGTGACAGGCGCTAACCGTTGCGCCACCGGACCGCTGTATTTGCACCTAGGAGGCGCCTGGTAGTGTACTGGTTAATCTCATGTTGGACACTCTTTGTATGTGACACCTATTAGAAAGGCTGGCTGTTGGTACTCTGGTGTTCTTACTCCTACATCACCTCAAGGTGGAAGCACTTTCCTACTAACCCAACCAATCTTGTATTTGCACAGAGGGGAAGCCTGTTAACACGTGACTGTCATAACTGCAAGGTCCAGGGTTGAAACCTTGTTTTGGGACACCTTGTTCATCTGGCTGAGGGTTTTATCCGGGTATTCCCTTTTCCCTCATAGTGCCAGAAGGTCGGCTAAGTGGGGTTTGTAGAAGATAAAACAGGAATTTAAATTAGGAAAAACACATCTGACATGGAAGAGGTAGAATTTTAGACTGAAACTTCAGTCCTCTTCCCTGGAATCATGAAGAAAAAGGGACCAATAGACACAAGTTTGTTTGTTTGTGTGGTTTTTTATTGATTTAAAAAAAGCTGCTACTAAGCCAACTGTTGTGCTACAAGAAGTTTACAGTTCCCTTTCATGTGTGCTCAGCCCCAGTCTTCTTCTCTGTCTCGGACAGTGCTGCTAGACGCACACACCTTGTGTGTTATTTATGTCTGTGTTAAGCATACCAATAAGTATTTTTTTTGCTGATGATGATAGGTTAGTTGGCCCAGAAACCAACAAAGAGCAGAAGAGAAAGACCTATGATCAAAGCTAAATGTTGTAGAATGACGCGATCAAGGCAGCTTTAGAACACTGATTAAAAAGTCTGAGGCTTGCTAAGCTCAAGAAATACCACGGAATAAGGTTTAGCCATTAATCAGTTTGTAAGTCTCCCCTCTCAGGGATTGGGAAGGAATGTTCAATTCAACTATCCCTCATCCATTATTTTTAAATTTGAAAAGAAGAAGCCCCAAACCAAGAGGCTAATGTCAGGAACATTTGTAATAAAATCCTAGAAAATGAAACATGTTCAGACAGTTACATGGGCACCCAATTTTTAAAAAAAAGCTAGGAAAGTCAACACCGAGGAGGGAGACAGGTGTTGACATAACCAAGCATGGCCAGAAGGTGTTCGTGCTCTCCAACAAAAGATTTGGGTTCATCTGATTCCATGCTCTTCAACAGAATCACAAAGAGGAATGGAGTAATTACTGCAGTTACAGCTACAGTGATGGTCTAGTTACGTGATGTTTTTTTAAAGCCATGTAAAACAGATCATTCTTGTAACACCACTATTTTAGACTACTGGCACAGTAAGGTTTCTAATGTCATTGAATAATACAAAATATTTGTCATACTTTGGCAGATTTTGAAAAAATATATGCAAAACAAATCATTAAAAGAATCTGCCACACTAGATCAATGAAAAATAAAAAAATGATCACATAATCACACAATGTCAATAATGGCCAGTAAAAATAAAAACCAGTAGAAAATATAAATAACCTATGATCACCTTGTCATGATACAATCATAATTTTTCATAGAAAAATATATATACACACTGTTACAAGAACTGCAGTTCCTCAAAGGCACATAGCATTTTACTTAAAAACAGCAGAGATAAAGGTAAACAATAAAACAAAAAGCACACAGTTTTATCATGAGTTTCCAATGAGTATTGAAATAATTCTATGAAGCATGTCCAAGAAAAGGCAGGACAATGCTTACAAATATATATATGCCCTGAATATAAAGTTTTAAAGCACATCTAACACATCAAAATGTTATTATGTTATTCAGCACCTGTCTACCTTTATGAAAGGTATACATACACCAGTAAATGCTGTACCTAGTTGTAGGAACTAAGGCACACTACTCCAAAAGCTCCTGCTACTGGTTGCTCATACATGTAGTAAATGGATTCTTCATAAATAATTTTCCCTGGATACCTAATTATGAGACAGATTATACCTTGCCCTTTTAATTTCAAAAGGTAAATTGTTAAAATACAATCTCATCACTGGTCAGTATTGTTCAACAAGTAATCTGCCAAACAGTGAGAACACTACATAAGGAGTAGCATTTACAGATGTAAACTGCATTTTATTATGGGTGGCAAATCATCATCATTAAAATGGAGGTTGGGGGAGGGGAGAAGGAAGGATTACCTGACTGGAAACCAGTTATCAAAAAAGCCTGCAAATATATTTTTGCACATATTCCAATCATAGGAGAAATCCTTGTCTAATAAGAAAACACTTGTCAAAGAAGCCTGTTCATGTACATATGTCAATCATATCTTGATATTAAAAATTCAAGATTGAAAAGAAAACAAATAATCATAATTTGAATCACAGCTCATCATTACCACACTTCAAAAAACACTTTCTACATTTTTTCTTTGCTGCCAAACTTATACAGCTTGACTTGCTGATTAGCAAACTAAAGATTGAATAGCTGCATCTGTGGATATGAAGACTTTATCGCCATGCTTTGCTAAAAAGCCAGACTTTTCTAAAATGGTAAAACATCTTTCATGAATATTGGAAAAATAGACAGAAATGCCCACAGACTGATACTCTGCAATCATGTACTCTAGTGCTTTCACACCCATCAGGTCCATGAAAGATGCACCAGACAGATCAACAATGAGCTTTGAAAAAGATAAGCCGTTGTCCTCAAAAGTCTCCTCCGAAGACTTACCACATGGTCTGAACTGGCAACCTTGTCCTTTCTCTTTGTCCTCTTCCTCTTCTTTTGCATCACCATTTCTTATTTCTACAGTAGGCAGTTTATTTAAATCAATAACTACTGGCACATCCTGTTTGATCTCATTTCCTGTGGCATGATCCTCATCTTTCATGATACAGGTATCATTTAAGTCTGTTTCTGCTATGTCTTTGATAGTCTCATCAGGTTGGTGAATATCAATTTCTTTTCCTCCTGCTGACCCAACGCTGTTTGCAGCTTTATGCATTTCTGCTTGCTTTCTCCTCATCCTCACTGGATTTTTACCAGACTTCTTGAATATGTTATTGGTGACAATTTCTGCATTAGCAAAATACAATGGTCCATTCACACGTACTACTCTTACATCATGTACATCTTGGGTACAAAAGTAATTTTCTTTTGTTCTCCAAACATTATGATTACCAACAGCAACCCAAGCAGTTACATCCACTGAGTTAATCTGAGACTGTATAAGAACTAACATTATGGATGAGATGATACCAACTAGCAGGCCCATTGCAGGATCTATGATGACAACTGCCAGGAATGTGATAACCCACATAAGACAATCCGGTTTTGACTTTCTCCAGAGATCAGGGATGGTCAGCAATTTCAGGAACATGGCATAAAGGTTGACTAAAATAACTGCTGCCAAGACACATGTGGGGAGGTAATAGAAGTATGGTCCCAAAAGCATGACAACAAGCAACACAACTCCTGCAGCAAATGCAGATGCAACCTGAGTCTTTCCACCAGCACCATCCTGTACCAAACTACGTGAAACTGATGCCCCAGCTATGAAACCAGAAAACAAACTACACACCACACAAATTACACCATTGGCAAACATTTCCTGATCTGCATTCACTTTGTATTTATGCTTGATTGCAAACAGCTTCGCAAGAGCTATATTCTGAGCAAATGCAACAATTATAATAACCATTCCATCAACAATATAGTCTTCCGCAAGTGACATATCTGGTATTTTGGGTGAAGGAATGCCTACTGGTACATCTCGTACAATTGAAAATGAAAATTTCTCATTCAGCTTTGTTTGAGAATTAACAACTGTTGCTATGACCAAAACAATGAGTTCAATTGGAATGGGAATCTTAATTTTTTTCTGGTACTTTTCATTGATGAAGCGCTTGACTAAGTATATAATCAAAATGCTTGTGAATGTCATAATAACAGTTGCTGGGTTTGATTTGTGAATATTACTCAAAAAGTCTATCCAGACTTTGATAAGTTGAAACATGCCATTGTGTCTAGGAAGGAAGTTCAAACCAAATGTTGACTTCAGCTGACTGGTCGCCACATGACAGGATGCAGCAACTGTAAACCCAGTCACAAGAGAGTCTGACATATAAGTGGTCAACTTTGCAAATCCTAGTTTCCCCAGCACTGCTAAAATCAAGCCACAAATCAGAGTGACAGCTGCTGCAACTTCTATTCTTTTTTCCACGCTGAGGGACACAGGCAAAGGAGTTGATGAAGACTGCCATACTGATGTTGAATTTACCAGTTCAGTCAGGTCAAAATTACAACTTGAAGTCTTCATGGAATCCTGAATCTTCTGATCATATTTATCCAATATGGAGCCCATCATAATACTGAGAATGGCAATGCAGCCCCAAGACAACTGGTGTCCCATTCCCATAAATATGTAGACCACTGATGAAAAAAGGGATATGTATAGGCCAACAATGGGTGGAAGAGTTGATAGATGAGCAAAGGCCATGCCTTGTGGAATCATCATGACGCCTGCAGTCAAACCAGCAATAATGTCACTGGGCAAATCTTGTTTTATCTTATACCGTTTCAGAGTCCCAAGAATAGGAAAGTTTGCCAGCACAATGCGCGTGACAGATAACTTGTCGATCTTTCTTTTCACACATCTTTTGACAACGCCAAACGCAGTAGTTTCCTCCTCAGGTCGTTTGTATATATCGTCAAAATCTTTTATTCTTACTGGATTGCGGTCCTGTGCACCCACAAGCTCTAAACTCCCAGAGTTATTGATTTTGAAATCATGCGTCAAAAGTGGGCCTTCCACAGCATCATCCAATTTTTCTTCCGACATGGCCGACTTTCCGTTCACTGTGATGCAGACGATGTTCAAAATATTCGATTAGAATTGAAACCACGGTAATAGATAACTCACTTCTGTAGCAGTCTGTCTCACGACCTTCCTTCAGGTACTCTGGCTCTTGTCGATTTCCACGCAACACGGTGAGTTCTTTCGTAGATCGGATAGGTGTTGAAAATGTTAAGAATATCAAAATCTTCCTTGCATCACACCTGGACAGTTTATGCATATGGTTGATTTGCGACAGACTTGCCGCTGATCATCCGAAAGACTCGAGGTCAAATAGTAGCAACACACTCTCAACAAATCCGTTCAAGAAACGTATGTTTTGATTCGATACTTTTTTTAAGGGATTCCCGCTTTTTCCAGAAATTTGACCAATAAACGAATGTGTTGTAAAATCAGTTTATTGCTTATAGTGCCATCTATTGGCGGGTTTCCTTGAGCGCAAAAACAAAGATGGCTGACGAACAGGTGAGAGACTGAGATAGAAGTCTTAATAAGATGCTGTTTGTTATTTGCACTGTGTATTTTTACAAACTGCATCGCTTTTGCATAATTTGTGATTTATACCGAAACTGTCTCTGTGTTAAAAGTTGTTATTGCACGAAACAACGGGGTTTAGCGGTCTAGTTTAAAAAATGAAACGCCTGTCGAAGTTCGCTCATCTTTTAGCTATCTAGGAGTACTACAAGAAAAGTGAGGAATTAATGACAACTGAAACATACACACTAGGTATCCTATAGCTAGAGCCGTTCTTATGTGTCTTATGACTCGTGATTAGTTTCTGACCACCATCTGTGATTATAGTAAACTACTAAGGGCCTTGTCCAGGGTGAATATTTGCATCGACAATCAGTAAATCTTGTAACCAAAACGGTCAACATTGTTCATCGGTTATATTCTAAGAAAAACATTTCTTAAAAAAGGGAAAGCGACATTTCTGAGGGTGCGCATGTACGAGTGATCAAGAGATCTGTTTGAGATTTGTTAACTCTGTGTGTATGTGAAATAAAAGCTCAGAAAAAGGATGCTGCGGTGGGATACAAAGTGCACCAGTGTCAGCCTGTGTTTTGGTATATGGTTTTCATTCTAATAGTAATGTTGGAACAGCAATGTCTGCAGGAGTGGCAAACAACATTCTATAAAACTAAAGAGAACTAATTTACTTAAGGGAGGCTCACTATGCATTCACATAGGTTGTTATAGACACCATGACACACACCCTGAAACAAAAAAGAACTCCTAACCCAAAAACTAACCATAACCCAAACCCTTACCCCAAGGGTGTGGTGATTTTGTGTGTGTGTGGTTTAAGCTAATCAGACCTGCAGCATTTGTATGTTCCTTACTAAAAGGAATTTATTATTGTCTGTGATTTGGTCGTAGACTATGGTTTGATGTACATTACTCTGGAGCATGTATACTAAATTGAAACTAAGCCTTCTAAGTTTCTTGGTATGAATTTTATGTATGTGGTATGGCTTTGTCAAACAGGAAATGTTGCAGTTAGAAACCCTGTGTAAAGAACTTTATGAGACAACAGATGGAAATATCCGTTCAGAAGCAGAAAAGGCACTGGTTGCATTTGCTAATTCCCCCGACTGCCTTGCCAAGTGCCAGTTGTTGCTGGAAAGAGGAAGTGTAAGTCTTGAAGCAGAAATTTTTTTTATTGTGTCAATATTAATATTTTGGATTAGAAAACCATCTTAACTAGGCCACATTTGCCATTATTTGATTATTATTATTATTAAGATAATGTTTTAAACCAGACTGGGCTTTTTAAAAAAAATGAAGATGTTAACGAGAAGTGGATTTTATCAGAGCAAGATGATCTCCTCTGTGTGTGCATCATGTATGCGTGTATATATAATTTAACATTTTAGACATCATTTTTGAATGTTTATATATATAGTAAATATAGCATAATTAAAACAATAACTGTATAAATTATTGTTTGTTGTTAGACACATATTATGTTATATCTCTGTGTTAAATATCTTTATTTGTATGTTTCAAGTATAAAGGTGCCTTTTTCTCTTTTCATTATAATCACAGTAGATTTCAAAATAGAAATTAATGGGAAAAGAATAATTTTATTGGTGAAGTTGTAAAAGTTTTATAAATGGTCAAGTTGTTGCTTTAAGGAAAATTTTAAAAAAATGTTTTAACAGGAAAATCACAGTATTTTCATTATCAGCTTTAAAGAAATAAACAATTTCTCTTCTGAATTATAAGTTTTCAATGGCTGGTAGTTTGCATAAATCCTATGCATTTATCTAGGTTCTGGAAACTAATATATGAAAAGCGTACAAGCAATCTTTATTGATGATTTAGATGAGTTTGATATAATTATATCACACATGACTATAGAAAAAGAGAAAACAGGAACATCTAAAAAGATTCTTTAAATACGCGAATGATTGCCCTGTCTGTTAAAAATATTTGATAGGTTCATCAGTTACTGGAGCAGTATTTAAAGCTGTCTTACTGTATACTAAATACATGATGCTCTGTTTTCCCTTTTATTTTTCTTTCCAGTCTCCATATGCACAGCTTCTTGCAGCTACTACTTTGATCAAGCTAGTCTCTCGTGCCAACATCACATTACCCCTTGAGCAAAGAGTTGAAATCCGTGAGCAAACTGATTTCATGTAAAACTATTTGCAGATTTGTTGCCTAAAGTCCTTGAAAAGGCGTATCTTATAGTTTGATAAAAGCTTATGCCTATTTTTTTTTTTTTAATGCCATTACTACAAGATTACCAAGTACTAAATTTGTAAGTACTAGTTGAGCTAAGTGTTTTTTTTTCTTGTTATTGTTTTCACAGGCAACTATGTTTTGAATTATCTTGCCACTCGACCAAAGTTGATGCAGTTTGTTTCACAAGCTTTAGTTCAGGTAAGCACACTTTGTAACATTGTTGTATAGTTCTTGGTTTTGAGGTGTTTTTTTTTTTTAAAGATTTTAACAAATTGAAATAATTTGAAGAGTTGGATATGTAAGCCCCCCAAAAATTTTTGCAATATCTTGGAAACATTAAATTTTACATGTGACTATTTTTCCATTATGTTTTCTTGACCAACAGCCCTTTTTAACTGACAAAACTTTTTTTTTGGTTCTTTCTTGTTTGTGTAGTTATTTGCCCGCATCACAAAGTTTGGCTGGTTTGATGTGAGCAAAGATGAGTGCATCTTTCGAAATGTTGTCACAGATGTTGGGAAGTTTATTCAGGTAGGTTTGTAAGATTATTTCTTTGCTACTTTTCCATATTGGTTTGGATCTTTTTTCCACCTCATTCCCCCATCAGTCACTTTCTTTAGTGACAAAATATATGTATTTCTTCTTAGTATTATGAAAAAAATACTTGAAAAGTGAATAGAGGACACATCAAACATTTGTAATGTGTCATGCTCTCAAAACACATAAAAGTTGAGATTTTTGTTGAATTTGTGGGCCTTAACAGCAACATATTATACCATGTTTGCTAAACAAGTAAAGTCTGTTAATCTCTTTTTTTCTTCTCTAGAGTGGCTCCACTCAGCATGTAATGATTGGTGTACAGTTGTTGTCACAGCTGGTGTGTGAAATGAATCAGGTTAGCGAGGTAAGTGCTTTACCTTTATTTTAGAAATAGCTTACCTTCAATAGAAAAAAATTAATAAAATGACTTGTGTAAAAAAATTATATTATTTTAGGTTATTTCATGTTCCTGTTGTTGTATGAATTTTCATATTACCTTATTCATACTGAATTATATTTTTTAATGTATGCAGTCTGAAGCCAGCAGGTCGCTCACAAAGCACAGAAAAATTGCATCATCTTTTCGTGACACACAGCTGTTTGAGATTTTCCAGCTAGCATGTTCCCTGCTTCGGTCAGCTGCTGGAAATTTAAAAGGTCTTGATTTTTCTGATAGCAGTCAGGTAAGACCAGTGCAAACTCATTTCTTTTCTTAGATTTGAGTCAAATGCTCATCATGATAGAAAGTTGCCATATCCAGGACAGGACATGGTTTTAAAAAAATATGCATACCTTTTCCTTCTAAGAATGTTTTACACCAATCTGATCAAACAGTTTCCATTATCCTTAATATTATTATCAGCCTGATTCTCTCTGTGTTGGTAACTAATGTCATTGGTACAGGTCATCTTCATTTTCTGCTTGTCTTCTTTGATCTAATCTGATTCATAAAGTGTCTGTTGATTCAGAGGGAACGTGTTTCTATTATACATAAATTTCACACTTTGGGGAGTAGGGAGCAGCGGAGTTGTGGGTGGGAGGAGCTAGTGCCTGTTTATGATGAAGCTGGAGTTCACAATCATTCAGCAGGTTACTTTCAAATTGTGAAGTACTTTATCCTCAGTGTTGTAGATTGTTAAGTCATGTAGTTTTAGAACTTTGGCCATTAAACAGGACCTGTGCAGTGTTTAACAGGGTTGCTTGATTTCTTTCATGTGATAAATCATATTTACCTGTCCAATCACACTAGGAACACTGTTATGTTTATATACATATAAAGGTAAAGGTCATTCTCTTTGAGGAGTGAGATGCTGGAGACCTCACATTTCTTGGGGCCAGCCTTATGTGAGGGCAGTGCCTGTCTCCTCTCCCTCCCACTGCTTTACCTTTCCTCAACCCTCTATGGAGCCATAGAACAATTCCATACAGCTGGATCCACTGGGGGAAGTTTGCTAGGCCACACAGATATTAAATTGATGCACCTCTCAGTAGAGATGCCAGTGGTTTAACTGCTCGGCTATCCGGTCTAAGTTCATGACAAAAATCCTCAAAACTCCTCATATATCTTAAGAGTATTTCAGGTCTGTATTGTTTTTTTCTTGCAGCATGGTCTCCTGTCTCATACACTTCGCCTTGCACAGAATTGTCTCACCTTTGATTTTATTGGCACCTCTACAGACGAATCCTCAGATGACCTCTGTACTGTCCAGATTCCTACCAGCTGGCGAACAGGTGAGCACTGTCCTTCAAACATTAAGGTTGTTGTGCTGTGTGTCTGCTGTTTTTACAGTTAGCATCTGCAGTGCTGAGACACTGACCTAGTAATGTTTGATTATGCTTATCAATGGATTTCCACATATGGAAAAAAATTTTCTACTTAAGAAAAAAGAAATAATCAAGAGAGATGTCATGAGCTGAGTGTTAATGAGTTGATAGGTGGGAGGTTTGCTAGTGGTGATTTTGGATATTAAGGAGATAAGGGTTCTCCCTCTAGAAAAAAAGAAGAAAAATCAGAGTTACATTTGAGCCAGATATCATGTCTCAGCAAATCAGATCATACAGTCATAGAGTTAAAGAAAGGACAGAACATAAACTGAGGAATATTTGAATAATAATAATAATAAATGCAAAATTTAAAAAGTGCTTACTCACTCCTAAGGAGCATGCTTTTAGCGCCTAAGAACAAAACATGGACAGCATCAAGGGACAGGAAAACAAACAAATAATATATGAACTATAAAAGAATAGACAACAGTAATAATGAAGAATAAAGTCAAATACAGAAAATGCAAAGAGGAACCAAAGAAGAACTGAGGATAACATGATATAGCAAAAGGAAAGGGTGTGAAAAAGGACTATCATGGTGGGAAATGTTGTTAGGAGTAATGTTTATGGAAGAGGTGCGTTTTCAGTGCACATTTAAAGGATTCAATAGTGGTTAGGTGGCAGATATGGAAAGGGAGAGAGTTTCATTGTTTTGCTGCACAATAATTAAAAATCCTGTGTTCATATGTTGTTCTGGTTGCTATAATAAAGGCACTAGGCAGAATGTGTTAAAGTTAATAAAATAAATTATTTTACCAAGAAGACAATTGTATATAATCAGGATCTTGTCCAGTATTATGTTACACTTCTATTAGTAATTGCCAGGGTATCTGTGTACGTTCAGAAATTAATGCTTGTCATTAAAAGTAGTCTTACAATTGTTTTTTGTTGTTTGTATGAGTTACATGATTTCATGTTGTTTGTGATATAATAATTTGAATTTTTGGATGCCCTGTCCTTTCAGGTCAGATTTCTTGATTTTGTTTTTAGGTTGGACTATTACAAGTCCTGAATGTTGTTATGAAACTAATCAGATAGAAACCCCAAGTTCTGTGTTATTACGTGTGTAAAGCAGATTTAAGTTGAAAGGCTATATTAAACCTTTTTGGTTTGTTTTTTTTTTTTGATGTGAAGGGCACTGAAAAGTATTGTGCATCACTGAACTTTATGTGTGTCTTTGTGTTTTTTTGGCAGCATTTCTTGATGTTACCACACTAGAACTGTTCTTTGACCTGTACAATGGGTTGCCTCCATCTTTGTCACCTACTGTAAGCCTATATGCATCTAATTGATCATTAGACTGTTTTTGTTATCTAATTTAAAATACTAAAATGCAAGCCACTCTGATTTGCAAGATGCAGATAATGTTTAGCTTTGATTAATGATATGCACATCATACAAAGCTTATGCAAATTTTAATGATGTGATTACATATTTACCAATGACTATGGTGAGCTCTGTGCTAGATAATTTTGAAAATATTAAAGAACACCTCCTTTCTTGAGATGCGGGCCTGAAAACACTATTGTTTATATACCTAAATAATAAATGGATCCTTATATATATATAGAGTGTAGCCGTGGCAACATGGATATAGCCATTTACATTCCTGACATCTTTCTGTGCATGGTAGTGTTTGTAGGGCTGGGTCCCCATAAGGGAAAACGGGAGCTGTTCACTTGGATCTGGAGAAATTTAATCTTGCACTGAACTCAGCCCAGTCATTCAAAAAAAACAATTTTGTACTTTAGTGTTTATTCTTCTATAACTTTGTGTAGTAACATTCATACAGTGAAGATAAAGTCTCCCAGGCTGTAGTAAACAAAATGGAAAATATCCATTTTGAGTTAATGCATTTTCCAGATCCCCTTCTCCAAGAAGAATAGTATTTCATTTGGATTGTTTTTAGGCTTTGTCATGTTTGGTGCAAATGGCATCTGTCAGAAGATCATTGTTTAACAATGCTGAGCGTGCAAAGTTCCTCAACCATTTAGTCATTGGAGTGCGATCCATTTTAGAAAATCCTCAGGTGAGTTTTATTTTTTTATTATTGTTTTTGAAGGAGCAATGAGGCATTTCACCTTCTACCAGAAATAAGTACTATGCCATGCCCTTCAGAGGTTCAAGAACACTTTTAGAGGCCACCGCTAGACAGCTTATGCAAAATTATCTTTTATTAGGTCCTAACCTCGAAATACACATATTAGTCATTGTCGTGTTAAACTTGGAACCATTTACTTGCCTTTTGAAAGGGAATTATTCCATGTTTGTCACCAGAAGATTGCTTATTTTGCTAAATCCAATTTGATTTGGTACATTTCCTTGCATAGAGGTGCCAACCATACCCAAATGAGGATCATGCACAACTTCCTTGCTGGATATTCATGCAGTGTTCTAGTAATCATGCAAGTTGCCTTCAGCCACTTTACAGATACCAATGTTTTCTTTTTTTGTAGCCTTCACCATTACACTCATTTTAAACATTGAATTTTTTGTGTGACACATCATAAAACAACCCGGCAGATCCCTATAGAAATAAATGTCTCCCTTGTCTCAATTTAGGGATAAAGTCGTCATCATACCACTACGACATTTAAGACATTAAAGCATAGTAGACAGCAATTGCAGTATACCGAAAGATAAATTACAGAAGATGTACTGCTCTATTTCGATCCTTACATTATATTATTTCAAGGTCTTCACACCTGCAGTTTCAATATCTACAAAACTGTTTTCGTTTATACTCATTTATTTAGTTGCTTTCTTTTTTGCAAGTCTGAATGCTATACAGTTTATGCATTTTTTTAAAAGGTGAAAGTATACTCTATAAAAATGATTTTTAATAACATTTTGTGACAGTATAATCAAATATAAAATAACTATAAAGTATGTTTTTATGTGATCACGATGATAATTTTGACTGTAATCAATAATAATTTTTATTTTAATGTACTTTTTTTTCAAAATAACTGTTAGTACCAAAAATCATAGATCATTGATTTTAGGGTCTTTATAACATTAAAACTATTATTTAAATTGTCGAGCATGCTCATTTTTTATATCTTTGAAAGCCGTGTACCCTTATAAGAGGACACTACCAAAGTTTTTGGATGGCCTGGTTGAGTTTGAGAAAACTGCAGATTTTGATACTTTTAAATACTGCATTTAAAAATATATCTTTGAGCTACTAAGATACTTTTGTTTGATCAGGAACCATCTTTTTGCAGGGTCTGTCTGATCCCAACAATTATCATGAGTTTTGTCGACTCTTGGCTCGTTTAAAATCCAACTACCAACTAGGAGAGCTGGTGAAGGTTGACAACTACGGCGATGTCATCAAGCTGATTGCTGAATTTACAGTTACCAGCTTGCAGGTAGGAACCCCATGCAGAATAATAGAGCCATGTTGAGTGCGTTTAATGAGAGGCACTATGTGTGTTTCTGGTGGAATGGTTAAAGAGCTTGCAACCAATTTAGAGAGGATTGAGTGCCTTGGGTTTGCTTGTTTTTTCACTGCATGTGGCTCCTGTTTACAGGGTCAATTGCTTTGTGTGATATAACTGTAGTTGCTGGCTTGTCATAACCTACTAATTTAAACAAAAAAACTTTCTTTCACTCACACACACATGTACACACACATGTACACACACGTATACACACACATGTACACACACAAAAACTTTTTCACCAAAGATCCATTTCATACTGGTTTCAAATAACATAAAAATGGAATGTGCTTATATATTTGAATACTAAAGGTTCTGAAATAATGAATGGTTTATTGACATTGTACCTTTTCCTCCCATAGTTATTTTACATAGTTTAATTGTTTAGAAGATATTTGTGTTGTTCATACATGTGATACATCTTTACATTGGCATGATTGCATGCTTGTGTGCTTGATTATTTGTATCTGCATGTTCTTGTCTGTGTGCCCACAGATGTGGCAATTTGCTCCCAACAGTGTACACTACCTTTTAGGCCTGTGGCAACGAATGGTAGCCTCTGTCCCATATGTCAAAGCAGCAGAACCTCATATGCTGGAAACCTACACTCCAGAGGTCACCAAGGCTTATATCACTTCACGACTGGGTTCTGTGCACTCAGTCATTAGGTATGATGATGCGTTTCTTATAGCAATAGAAAAATTTGTGATAAATACTATTTTGAGATGGTACCAAATGAGTATATTACTTGTTACAAGGTTGAAACTATCAGGAAAACTACTCTTGCAAAAAATAAGATTCTATTCTAATTTGTAATGTTCACTGTATTACCTGTTAATTTAAATTCATTAGTCACACAATTTTTTTCTGCTTATGCTTCATTAAATAAAAAAAAGTGCAAGGATATTAAAGTCCATGGATACACGTATAGATTCAACACTAAAAATTACATCATGCACTTGACAAAGGTAAAAGACCTTTTGATTTCTTGCCTAGAATTAAATTTCACTGCTGTAAGCTAAAGCTCCAGTTTTTCTATAACAACCAGAAACATGCAAAGGCAGTGAGATGAGAATCCAGACAGGGTCTTAAAATTTTTTCGTTTATGTAAAGATGTGAAGAGACTTAGGGGTGGGGTAATAGTTGAACCTCAAACGATGAAAGACTGTCCTTTGCAGTTCCAGTGATGTTTTATGAGCATAAGAACTTTACATTTCTTCCTAGATGTGGACGTTTGCTTGGTTGGTTGCAGCCTCTGTATGATTGAAGAATAATAGCTGTAATATTGTCATGCCACATGGGAAAATGCGAAGAAGGAATATTTGCGCTTTATATAAGGACTGTTTCAGCACTAGTAAATATTATATTTATTTTATGGGTCTGCAGGGAAGGCACTGAAGATCCTCTAGATGACCATGGATTAATCTCTCAACAGTTAGAACAGGTGAGCATGCTGTACATGGACTCAGATTTCTTCCTCAAATGAATTTTACAAGATGAGAAACAGTAATAGATTTTAAAGTATTAGAGTAAAAAAATCCCTTCTTTTTTTATTTGTATTTGGCCTGAGAGTTGAGTCAGACCAAAAAAAAATGAACACTTTTTTTTTTCTTGTGTTTTTTTCCATTCTTTGTAGCTGTCTACAATAGGTCGGTGTGAATATGAGAAAACGTGTGCACTATTAGTCCAGCTTTTTGATGAATCAGCACAACGATACCAAGAGATGGTGGCAACAGGATCACAAAGCATGGAACTTGCAATAGAGGAAGGTTTGTACTTAAGCTCATTGATCTTAGGGGCAGTGAATATATTTTCATTTGTAGGGAACAGCATGTGAAAGTGGATATAAAACTCTTTTCCTTGTCCTTTCTTTATCTGATAAATCTGGTACCTTTTTCTGATGGGTGGGAAGGGAATGCTTTCAATTAGAGACCCACACAGATCTCAAACTGTAGACCTGCTCTAAAGACACGTGCACTAGTTATCAATCTGTGGAATCTCCCCCACTGTTCCCCTTTATTCTTATGGGTTTTTTTTTTTTTTTAATTTGTAACATGGATCCTATTTAATATTTATTAATTAGATAGTAAGATGAAGTGCAGCCATTTAATCGGGCCATATGTATTTGTACCAACATATTGGGACCATTTCATTTGCTTTCTGTGGAATTATGATCATTCAGTATGAAGTGCATCAAATTAACTAGATAATAAAGGATATAGCGCATTTGCCTGCCCATTTGCTGATGCTGTACAATTTACAACATATACGTCCATCCATATACATGCTAAAGGTTATGAGTACAAATAAGAGTCAATTGTCACCCAAGTCAATTGTCACTATAAATTCAGTAGCAGAAATGGCTGCATGGGTCGTTGATTCTGGGGAGAAAGAGCATACAACCCCACTGCTAAGGTTGATGATGTTGATGACTAGTTGTGTAGTTGTTTACCTGTATTTTGTTTTTAGTTACAGTTAAACTGGTGAGATATGAATATGTGGCTCCTTACATGGGCCCCTGCATATGAATACTTTCACTGTGTTTGCTGAAGGGCTTACTGACTTACCTTTCAGTGGGTGTTTTGACAGGGCGTTTGACCTGGCTTGTGTACATCATAGGAGCTGTGATAGGTGGTCGTGTTTCATTTGCAAGTACAGATGAACACGATGCCATGGATGGAGAGCTTGTCTGCAGGTAGAGGTCACATGATTTCACACATGCACAAACACATACATGTATGTGCTGGTTCATCTGCCACTAAAAACTAAGAAAACTACAAGTGTTTAAACACATTTGCACCAACTGCTTTCCTCGGTGAACATGCTGCAGAACATGTCTACACTAGGAAGTGAAGGAGTGTATGATAATGCATGTTTGTGTGCCCTTTAATTTATATGTAGCTTGCTAATGCGAATCCACACTCAGTGCACATTAAATGTGCAGGGTCCTGCGACTGATGAACTTGACAGATTCCAGACTAGCTCAGGGGGGCTCTGAGAAACTAGACCTGGCCATTCTCAGCTTTTTTGAGCAGTTCCGAAAAATATATGTAGGGGACCAAGTGCAGAAGACTTCAAAAGTAAGCTCAAAACAGTCTTTGCATTTTTTTTTTTCAACCTATGAAATTTGTGATTCCTAAAAGAACTTGTGTGTTAATCCTAGTAGGATTTTTGTGAGTGTTTATTTTTTTGGCAATTTTGAAGCGTTCAGCTTCAAAAATAGTGGTGGGGCTTGTTATTTTTAAAGATGTAAGCAGCCCATTTTTATGGGAAGCAAGTTAGGCTATGCTCACAATCTTGTGACTAAACATTTCATTTTCTTTGCAATATAAGCATTCTATGTTAGATATATGATGATGGTGATTTTGCAGGTGTATAGAAGGCTCTCAGAAGTTTTGGGTCTTAGTGATGAGTCTATGGTGCTAAGTGTATTCATTGGTAAAATGTGAGTATTGTATCGGGCTTGATTTTCTTTTGTTTTCTTTTTTTTTTTATAATTTTTTTTTTATAACTTAGCCAACCTTTCTTTGGAAGGTATTTAGAAACGAGAATTTCATAGTGATGTTTCTGCAGCAGCTAGATTTTGCCTTTATATATATATATAAGTTTGTATTCATTGTTATGTGAATAATTTGATAAAGAAAAAATTGAAACATTTTTTGAAGTAGTATTTTATGTCTCAATGTGTTTCACAGTATTAATATGTATGTTAGGTACATTTTGATGATGGTATTGCATACTTACAGCATCACCAACCTAAAGTTCTGGGGCCGCAGTGAGCAGATAATCAGTAAAACATTGCAGCTTTTGAGCGACTTGTCTGTTGGCTACAGCAGTGTCCGTAAGCTGGTTAAACTGGATGCAGTTCAGTTCCTGCTAAACAGTCACACGGTATGTCTTCTCTGTCCTTTTGCACCTGTTGATATAGTTCACTGGCAATAAGCTTTTGACATCATTCACTAGGACAAGTGACATTATTCATTAAAGACAAGCTGCAAGTCATTGGCTGTGCTTAGAAGTTGAACATAGGCCATAGTTATCAACCATTAATGCATTAGCAGGCAGTATCATGCAGTTAATACCCCGGATGCAGTGTGGCATGAAACATAGGTATTATGTCCCAGATATGAAAAGCATCAAGCTTTGGGCATACACTTATCAGTCTACTACTATTTAACCTTTATGCTTGTGCATCAGATGTAGACTTAAACATCTAAAACAGTCTTGCATATTAGGAGAGCAAGAAGTGAGGATGACTTTGCTGTGTAAAAGCCATTTGCAAAAACAACAGCAGCACTACTTCAGCACAGAAACCATGTTATTTCCTTAAATCTTTGATTTGCTTTGTTTTTAATTATATATAATTTGAAAAAGGTGTCACAAAACAGCCTGGGTAGAATTTGTCCCTACATGTAAGCATTTTTAATTGTCTTATCATATAACTCATTTTAACTGGGCACATCACCATTTTTAGAATCTGTTTTTAGGGGATTACTGCTCATAGATAAAAAATGTCATCTTTTTTGCGATATAACGCTTAAAAATTGTTATCAAGTCTCCACTTTGCCATGATTGCGTTGAACAGTATGTGGTATTTCTTTAGAACATGTTGAAGCACATAAATGGTTTCACTGAACTCTGTTTAAGAGTGAACACTTTCCCTTCCTGGGCATCACTACCAACAACAGTCCCATCTCAGACATGCGATGTCGCACTACATTCTACACTTCTCTTGGTCGCCTTCTTTTGGTCGATCTGGGAGAAGATGAAGAAAAGTTTTATCAGTTTATGATGCCTCTCACAGGTGAGCATTATTGACTGATAATTCTGTTTTGGAGGGGTGACCAATTTGCTGAAAATTCACTTAGCAACATTGAGATAGTGATGTGATTACAGTTATCTGTGATTTGCCAAAGTTACATTGTAAATAGTTTCAGTAAAAGCAATGAAATGTTTCACTTTTTTTGCCAATTTTTTCATAGAAAATGCAAGTATGCTTTACCATGCTGCACTATAGATTTGGAATAATTGTTTTTCTCTACAGCTGCCTTCGAGAATGTGGGAACACTTTTGAGTAATGCAGATTCTCAAATGAAAGTGGAGGAAGCCAAGGTAAGCTATTGGAGTGAGTATAAGGCGGGAAAGAAAAGTAATGTTACCTGCATATTACAGCATTGCTGTTATGAAACAAGTCTAATATGTAATGAAACAGTGTCAGATGTGCCTATAATATTTGTGGTATTGTGTGTGGGTATAAAGGTGCAAGAAGTAATGTGACATTCATATTACAGCATCCCTATTGTCCTAAAACAGTCTGATGTGTAGATAATAACAGTGGTATTGTGAAATGATATGAAGCAGGTTGTATAGTATGCATGCTTGTGTTCTTTACTAGAGGTCACTAATTGGATTGGCCAGAGACTTGCGTGGCATTACATTTGCCTTCAACACAAAGACCAGCTATATGATGCTGTTTGACTGGATGTATCCTTTCCTAACATTGTTTGTGACAAGTATTTAAAGTTTTGCATGCATGCCTTTAATATTTGCTAAAGTGTTATATTACTTAACTGTCAAGATTGTGTCTGTGGATGTTAACACGCTGATTTGTTTGGATTAAGGGAAATGTTCCAGTCTGGTGATATTCTTAAATGGAATGAGCTGTAAAATCAGTGTAGTAGTGTAGGTGGCAGAAATTAAAGTAAACAGATTTATGTTCTGAGAATGTAGTGTTCTGTCAGCATAAAAAACAATGTGGAGGGGAAGCCTTTAGTGCTGCAGTCCGTCACCCCTTGACCGGCACCTGTTGTTGGGGGGAGCACATGGGCAAACACAGCAGCTGACAGGCTTGCTACTCTTGCCTATTTTGGGTGGTAGCAGGTACTATACTGGACAACTAGTCCAGTCTTTGACGTTTGTAAGCCAGTTTTTTCTTTGGCCACAGGGTCATCGACTATCCAAGGTGCCTTAGAGGATAGTCGTTGACAAAGTGTTGTGCCTGGTCAGGTGGCCAAAGAATACCATCTTAAGTCACCTGACTGTTGAAAGCAGAGGTTCCTGGTGTCCTACCAGTGTGGCATTTTTGTTTTGTACAAAGTCATTGGTGCCTCAAGCCCCTTTAGAATACAGATAAACATAATGAATAAAGATGTTCATCTTGCAGCATAGGGCTTGGTGGAAAGCAGGCTTATTGATCAGTCTTCAAAATATCAAATGAGATTTAAGCCAGAAATAAAATTGTAGAGAAAATGTCACTAAAGTTTGTGAGCACTTATTATTTTCATTTTGTTGTGAAAGCAAATAAATTATTTAAAATGCTCAAAATATAAGAGTTTGTGTAAGCATTGTAGCTGAGTGTAGGGTTTTAGGGCACACTTTTTTTGTCCAGAAAACAACTTCCACTGGATATTGTGAAATGGTGCCTGAGTCAGGCAGGGGACATCTGGGCTTTGTTCAACATAGAGTCAAAAGCAGACAAGTTGCTCTTTAACTCTCTTCAGTTATCCAGCCTACACCCCTGTCTTGCAGCGTGCTATGGAACTGTGGTACCATGACCCTGCTGTGACTACACCCATTCTCAAACTAATGGCAGAGTTGGCACAAAACAGGTCAGACACCTACTTGTGGTCAGCCTTGCATAGGTTTTAACTGGACAATTTTCAGTTTCACAGTAGAGCAGTAGTTACCTATCTCCCCTAAGTAAGTTCTCATACAAAATTAAAAATTATTGAACTACTTGTGGACTGCTGGAAATTAGTAATTGGTGAAAATTTCATACTTCTAGGACAGTGGGAAGAGGGTGAAAAATCAGTTACAAAATTCTCAGTTACAAAGAGGGTAAGTTAAAAAAAATGTGTAAAAAGTAAAAACAAGTTAGTGCCAGTTTTCATGAATACATTGCCATTCCTGAAAGTTAACATGATATGTTTTCTTGCCAGGTCTCAGAGATTACAGTTTGATGTGTCTTCGCCCAATGGAATTCTTCTGTTTAGAGAAATTAGCAAGATGATTGTAAATTATGGTAAGTGTGACAAGTAGGTCAACCACACTGGGCTGTTTTCTCTTTTCCAATAAATATTTCAACATTTTTGCTGCTGTCATTCTTGACGGATTGTTGGAATATCAGGAACATTGAGTAATAGCATATCTGTGTGTCATGAATGTGCTTGGAAGATCTAACATGCATTAACAGCAAGACATGAATAACCTGAAACAACACTTGAATATAAAGCATGTGGAGTGTTTCAGACATTGTTCATATTTGGACACCACCCATTCTCATTATAGAGTTTATATACAACAATCAAGACTTGTTTTTTTTTTCTTTTTTACTTATTTTTCAGTCTTTTTGCTTTTCATCATGTTTTTTAGTTCTTCCTTCTGCCCTTCTAAAACAAATAACACTTTTCTGTGTCTGCTTCAGGTTCCAGATTATTAACAATAGGAGACATTCCCAAGGAACAGATCTACCCTATGAAATATCCTTTTCACAATAGATCTTGAAGTTATCACTTTCAGAATACTTTATACATATGCTGTACACAATCTACACCCTAATCTCAGAACAGTGTATGTATGCTTTATACAAGTTATTTTATGTGTACACAATGTGTTCAGATGGACTGAAACCCTGTCATTGCTTTCCCTGAACATTTCTTAAATGAGTTCCATCTCTTAACTAGTAAGTTGAAAGGTATGCATTTTCCAAAGCTTATTTTCTCTTTCTGGAAAAAGTGGCATCTAGGCAATACAGTTGACAGGTTTACTGTGAAAGAAGCATTAGAAGTCTTAGAAGCAATTATTCTGTACTATGCAGAGATTGATTTCAACATTGCTCGGTGCACACATTTTCATCTCTTTCTGCTTCCACTAAATTTCATTGCCTCACCAGGTTTACAAGTCTGCCATGAGAGGAATGCAAGACTATCAATTTTTACACTCGTCATAGATCAAGAAATTGTCAAAGCTATGAAGAGCCAACAAATCTTTATATGCAGCAAATTATAAATCGCGCCAAAAAAGATCTGGAACTTTGAACTGAATTGCCAAAATGAAGAAGGAAATCTTGTTGCTCTACAAGAAATAAAGACGTCTAGAATAAAATTTGTAAAGGCCATTGGAGATGCCTGATTTTTTTTAAGATTTGAGAAGAAATATTTGCGGGAATGGATGAGTGGGAACAGTTCATTTCTGCATAGTTTGAATTTCAGTTATAGTTTTGATTTGTTGTGCTATCACTTTTATATTTTTTCAAAATGCTTGAATTTTGTGTGGAGCATCTGAAATAGCAGTTTGTGACATTGCTAATGAGTTAAACATTTATAAAGGTGAATTGTGTCCATTCTGGCTTATCCAAGTTAAATCCTCAAGATGGCTTTTTTTTTTTTTTTTTTTTTTGTGGGGGTCATCATTTTGGGTCAAAGAATGACTATCAAGTTACAAATAACCTCTATTACATTTTTAATGGCCATTGATTTTTGGTCGGTAAATACTATAGCACAAAAAAATTCAATGACATACTGATAGTGTGTGCATAAATCAGATTCCATGTACTAAACAGCTTGATTGTCACAGCTAGACCTGTGTTGTGCAGCTGGCTAAGTAGACACACTGAAAAATATTTTTCTTTAACACGTGGCAAGCTAAAGGGCATCTCAGTCTGTTTCTCCATGCTGAAGGCAGCTCTCTGTGGCAACTACGTCAACTTTGGAGTCTTTCGCCTATATGGAGATGATGCTTTGGACAATGTTCTGGGCATGTTTGTGAAGCTGTTGCTGTCTATACCACAGAGTGACCTGCTAGTGAGTCTAAACCATCTTCTAACTTTCCATCCTCCATTCCATGGCCTTCTGCTGCCAATAGTACAAATGCCACAGATGTCTTTTGCCTTTGCTTGCTTTGCTTAGTAGAACATTGATCATTATCTTATATTTTTAGTGGTTATAGATGTATTTAAAGTTTATAGTTTCTTTGTACATCACCAGATGACATGACTGTATGGAGACATCACCCAGCTGTCCACTCTTGATTGGTCAAGGGATGACCAATGAATGAATTAACCAACTCTCCCTTCCCTGCCCAAATCCTTTCCTGCCTAGCTAGTGAGTGCACCTCTCCAGTTTTTCACTCAGCTTCAATCATGGTGGTCATATTTTTTTGCCACCTATTTGCTGAACGCTGGATTTTGCAGTGAAATGAAGGAGCCTTAAGTTTGTGGTGTGGTAGTCTCTCCTGCCAATTCTCTTGCTTGTTGATTCTTCTGCCTGAAATGCACTTTGCACCCACTGTGTGATGTTTACCACTTGTGGTCCAAAGACAGGTAGGTGCAGGTGTTAATGGATGAACTGTATGGGGAGAGGAGGCCTCATCCTGTCAAAAACTTGTCTTTTGATAAGGTCAAAAGGTAAGGCTAGATAGCCAAAAGGGATTCATCCTTTGCTCTTAAGCTAAAGGGGATTGTTACACCACTGCAGATCCATGACGGAGTACGCCTTTGTGAATGACAGCACATTGTTAGAAATGTTCTTCAATAGTTTAAATGCTTGACAATGTACCTTCTAGTTACCTTGTCATCAGTGGTTTCCTGTTGCTTCTACACTAGTCCCCTCACTCCATCTCTCTGACTAGTTAGATGTATCGGCACTCTTGATACCAAAGACATGCATGGCTTATGTCAGTGGCATTAGGCACGTGTGCATCAGTTTTAAAAAAGACTTGGAGTTGTTGTATGAAGCAAATAGAAGAGGATGGGGGAAATGCTTAGGACCACTTTCAATTAGGAGCAGGTATTCTTTTCATACCTTACAACTGACAGTTGTCTGTCAGCTACCCTGAGACATTTGTTTTCCATTAATGCCTGTTGTAGACTGTTTCCTGTGATGGCTGTTGGTGCCTTTCTCTGTTTTTAGGTGTGTGTGCATGTGCATAAAGACAGCAGTGTTCATACGCCCAAGAGGCCATTGTGTATATATGAATAATACTAGAAATGAGCAACAACAGTCTGGGCAGTTTTATCCTTGGCTCATGAGTTTGATGATCAGTTACACATGTTACACTTAACACTTTCTCACTTTGGGAGGATGTTTCTCTCCCATAGAGTGAATTCTGGCTCAGGGATTACAAAAACCTACATGTGAGTAGCTTTTTCTTCTTTGTGTATACCTCATGCCCTAGATCACCTGATGGCTGAGCTGATAGTCATGCCCATGCGTCACCTTTGCTTTGTAAATTTGTTTTTGTCAAACTGATTGGGGGGAAGTTAGGATGATGGCTTTGTACACTCAATTTTATGGAAAGTTTGATATATTGTGCTGAGGGAACAACTTGTTGCTTGTTCACCCATCTTGCTGATCCTTATACAGTCATCTGTCACTTCACACTTCAGTTTCAACAAAAAACTAGAGAGGTGTGCTTACAGGAAATGATGGAGGATGAGTTGGTTTGTATTCTCTCTGTTCATTGGTCATCCCTTACCAGTTGGAGTGGATGGTAGGAATTGAGATAGCTAGAGAGAGAGGTATATCCATATAGTCATCTGTACTCGAAGAAATGAATTTTACTACCAAAAATAGTTTGGTTTTTTTTTTTTGCAGGATCCATTGCTGGTTACGGATAGCAATAGTAGCTGACTATGCTCAAGAATTGGTTAAGCTTTTATGTTTGATGCCCTCTTTGCAGGACTACCCGAAACTTAGTCAAAACTACTATGGTCTACTGGAGTGTTTGGCTCAGGACCACATGACATTTGTTGCTAGCTTGGAACCTCAGGTCTTCCTCTACATCCTGTCCACCATCTCAGAGGGTCTAGTCGCACTGGGTGAGTCTTTGTCATCTCTGTCATTGTATTTTCATCTTTTATCATTTTTTTTCACCTAACATGAGAACAGGTTTCTTTGATTCTCGATTGTTGCCAATAGAGACTTTCATATTCTTTAGAGTGGAGAAAGAACATGTAAATTTCACATGCATATTACTCTTGCTTCATTTTTGTCCTTTTTTTTCTTTTTTTGTTTTTTCTTTGATCCTCACCATCTTTGTTTTCGTATTTAATTCTTTGTTATGAAGCAGTATAAAAAAAATTCACCAATAAGTATGAGCAAAGACATACATATTCTTTGCTTGTACTTTCTTTGTTCATTCAGTTTATCTGAATTACACTGCAAATAAACTCGTTAAAAAAATTTTAATATTTTAAAAAACACACTTTTATTTGAAATGTGCTAAAAATGGTAAACTAATTTTTTCCTCAGGTCTCGTGATGTTCTTAAAAGCATATAACTTAAATGGAGTGTTCCAAGTTCCAAGAGTGCTCCTCACACTTTTATATTTTAAGTTATACCTATTAAAGAAAATCCCGAGACCTAAGGAAAAAAAATTATTTTATCCTTTTAGTTTATTTCAAATACAAGTGTTTTAGAGAACAAATTCAGCTTGTAAGTTTTCATTAAATTAAAAAAAAAAGTGACTACCTTGTGGATCGTAAATTATTATTTAACCCTTTTGGTATGATCATGGCTCTGCTTTTATGACCTAAGAATAGTAAACTGTTAAATTCCTTGGATCAGAGTGAAAGCTGGCAATTTTCATTACCTTTATTGCAAAGTCTGAGTTTTCTCCTCTCCAAAAATTTATAGGTTTCTTGGTCTAACATTGGCTTGAGTGCAGCAAAGTACAAAAACAACCATCACCTTCTGACATCTTTGATGTCTTCAGTTTTATGCCATTGTTTTATTACATAATTTTATTTTTATGCCATGCTAACAGGGTCAATACTGCATTGTCACCCAAAATGAGTAACTGATGAAAATTTCATATCTCTAGTATGATGGGAATAATTAAGAGAAAAATTAATCACAAAATTCCACTTAACACATACATCCGAAATACATAATGAGTTAAATAATAATAAAAGTGTAGAATGATAAAATCCTAAAAAACATATGTATGTGTGCCAGACATTTGATGTTAAGAAAAATAAGTACATATTAAACAATCTATGGCCTGAAGGCCATGCTCAAGCCAGAGCCTTTTACCTTGTCACATTTTCCCTCTGTCATCAGATACCATGGTGTGCACAGGCTGCTGTGCCACTCTGGACAATATCATCACCTATTTATTCCGGTGCCTGACCAGCAAGAAGAAGAAGATGGGTCCACAGGCCATGCACAACTCGGAAGCCTTTCTGCGTAACTTGGAAGTGCATCCTGAGATTTTACAACAGATGTTGTCCACAGTCCTCAACATCATCATGTTTGAGGATTGCAGAAACCAGTGGTCTATGTCACGCCCTCTGCTGGGGCTCATTTTGCTCAATGAAGATGTAAGCTGTGGTGGAGTGCATGTGCCTGTGTGCAAGTCCAAATGCATATATGCATATTTGCTGCATGCAGGAATTTTCATGTATGCACATAATGCATGTATGTCTTTTCATGAATATATATAGATGCACTGTGTGATGAGTGCATGCATGCGTGCTTCAATACAAAGGGAAAAGAGGTACTTTGATGCATGTCTTTGAGTAAAAATGTATTGATGGGGTAAGTATGGTGTGTAATCATATTCAGTTCCTGGGTTGTCTTTTCATAAGCTGCTTTGTTACCATAACATTATACATGATACATCAGGTAGATAATTTCTTTCTACTAGATATCGATAGTTAAGAAACATTCTACCCCTATGTAGTCCTCAAAATTTTACTTTGCTTTTAATTGAAACTCCCAGAAGTGTAGTGGTAAAATGATCAATGTTACTGTTGCTGTTCTTTCATTTGTTTCAGTACTTTAATAAGTTGAGAGAAAACATTATCTCCTCACAACCTTCAGAGAAACAAGAAACGATGGCCCAGTGCTTCCAAAACCTCATGGATGGCATTGAGCGATCACTGCTGACCAAAAACAGGGACAGGTGAGTGAGAAAGCTCTTTGGATTAGCTTGAGCTTATTGTGTGTTACCACTCAGCACCAGTTTAATATAGTATGGAAATAGTATGCACCATAAGCTGGATATGTACATTTACACACTTTAGAGTTAAACAATACACTTGAATAGCCCAGTTTTCATTCTGTTTATGTGTGAGAAGGGAATAAAACTTTGTATTTCCAAAGACCAAACCACTGACATTATGAGTGTACATGGTGAGGTTTTGTAAGGAACAAAGCAAGTGAGAGACTTGAGGTCAAATGTTAATAGCCTGTGTGTCCATTGACATTCATGATTTCATGGTGTTGACCTCTTTCTGTGCGTCGGGGTGTTTGAAGGCTTGTGTCTGGAGAACAGATAGGTGTTATTTATTAAGATTTGGAGAAGTGATTTCTGGTCTAAGGCAGTCATATTTTGTAAAATATTCTTTTCACGAATCGAAAATCAATCTATAAACAGTTTTTATTCGAAATCTACTTCATCTTGATCAGATGTCTTTAGCTAGTGTCCTGAACAATGATAGGGGTTATTCTTTCTCACCCTTTCCTGTTCCAGATTCACACAAAATCTTTCAGTATTCCGGCGAGATGTCAATGACTCATTAAAGATGCCAAGTGGAAGTCCATCATCTTCAACATCATCTTTAGACATGATGAGCTACGGCTAATCTTGAAGCTTCATCCACCAGACTGCATGTGCATGAGAGAGAGAAATATAAAGAGAGTGGAGAGAGTGTATGTGTGCATGCATGTTTGCATCGTCAGTCACTGGAAGGACCTGCAACAGTGGGATGCATAGTCAGTGTTGTATGTATCATGTGTGCCTGCTCTGTCTTTTTAGAGTGGACTTAATGTGATTATTTCAGTTACAGTGACCTGGTCACCTATCATTGTCCTTCTGAATGGATTTCTTGGGAAATTGGCATAGCTGTGTTCGATGGTGTACACAGATGGGAAGTGTGCATGCATTGTGTTCATGTTGAATGAATGTACTTATGGGAGAGCATCGTTGGGGAGGAAGGTACACAGCAATGACAATTTTCCCTGTAATTTTGGCTTGTTAGAAAAATGTTCAATAAGAAAAGGTGGGTTTTTTGGTGTAATGTGGAATTTTTATTCATTTTTTTTTTTATAGTTAGTTCATTAAGAAATACATTTTTCATTAATAGCAAATGTTTGTGCATCTTTAGTGAAGTGGATTTAAACAGATGTACCCAGGTAGTTTTATAAACACAGTTTGCATATAAAGACGACAGTCAGAGTGAAGGGAACCACTTGTTTCATTTTGAAATTTCCAGAGAAGATATGACTGTATTTAAAGCAAAACTAAAGTCATATGGGCATGTTTTGGCTTCAGAAGATTTTTATAAAGTGGCTAGTGGTTGGTTGTGTGTCTCCGTATTTCAGCCTGGTAAAGATTTGCATACATGCCCATGTTGTGATTATGCATTTACATGTATGTGTGCATTCACCTGTTCATGCATTGTGAGTGTGTACAGCAGGGTGTCATAAATGCACTCACCTATCTTCATGCACGTTTGAAGAAAGATGTTAAGTGCCCTGTTCCGTTTTTGGGCGGTCCGGTGGCGTAACGGTTAACACATGTCACCACTACAGTGAGAGTTGGCTGTCCTGGGTTCAGCTCTTGTCTCGGGCACTTCGTTCTTTCTCTACAAAAGGCATCTGTTTACAGGGCTGGCTGCCTTGCCGTGATATAACTTAGTTGCTGGCTCGGCATAAAACACCAATTTCCCCACACACACACCTATTCCGTTTCTTTGCTGCTTATATCATAAAGACATCTAAATTCTTACTTTTTTCCCTTGCAATTAACTGCATTTTTCTTTTCAAGAATAAGAATGCATTTCAAAAGCATAGACACACATAATGTGGTGTGCATATACATGACATACAACTTATCAAAACTTTTTGGGAGAATTACTGACAAAGAAGCTTACTGAACAGGCTCACATGCGCATAAACACTGAAATTTAAAAACTGATTCAGACTTTACTGTGCAGTCACTTACGAAGAAGTTATTCAATATGAAGATTATACCACCAAAGTTGCATACAAAGCTCGAAATAGAACCTGGCCAATTTTCTTAAACTTGTGGAGCCATGGTGGTCAGGCATCTTAAAAGAAGATGAATCTAATTTGTTGAAATACCATCTTTTTGCTGAAGTATCATTCATGATCTTTTTCCTTGCAGATTTTAAATAGTACTAGGAGTCATAAAAAAACAACAAAAATCTTTAATTCTTTTGTATATGTTTGTCTAAACTATTTGCCTTAAAATGAATAGTTGTGTTAGGGTTAATTTGCCATTTTTAGGAGAGGAATGCTTTAAGGGAGCATAAACAACGATTTAGTCAACAAAAGTACTAAGGTTATGTAAAGTGAAGATAACGATTATTAAGAACATGCTGTTTTCAACGCCTATAGTAAAAAATTTAAGGAATATAAATTGCAGCATGTATTTTTAATTTTCTTTTTGAACCTTTTGCAATTTTAAAAACTTGTAGTTCTCAACATTGCAGATGACATCGGTCTACAAGTATAGATGTGTTAACGAGCATTTTTTGATTTGTGAAGTACTTCTAGGTATCACTACATTAGATTTTTAATTAAAGCCTGCTTTCTTCCATGTCAGATAAGTAAACTAGCAGTCTTGTATTTGAGCCATTGATAAAACATTTTCAGCTGTCTCATTAGGATTAGAAGTTCACAGGGTGTTTATGTAAGGCCAAATGATCACTTTTGAGATGACAGAATCATCTGATAGGTTGTTAAAGGGAATGGCAATGAGGTTTTCCTTTAATGCAACAAGGTTCATGGTAGTTTTTGGCCTTTGGTTTCATGTGTTCAATGTTAGTCTGGATTTTTTTGTGTGAATGATACACACAAACAAGTTCAGTATTGTGAGACTGCTAGTCTGCTTTCAAGAAGTGAAAAAAGTGCATGTGCCAATCAGACTGACAGCTTGCACATGTGACCTAGGTGTTTGAATGAATGCAGAGGCAGAGGGTTGTAAGCTCATTTTCCTCTGATGGCTGTTGAATGCTGAAAATGTTGATGTGTGTAGTAATAGCAAACTGGTCCATTCTCATACTTGTGTGGCAAGGGAAAAACTGTATGGTGATTTTGGTTTTGAAACTGCTTTGATCTTGAAGGAAAAAGACATAAAAGATTTTAAAAATGCTGTTTTACCAAGATCTGTGTGTGAGAGTTGGGATAAGAAATTTTGCAAAGTCGCGTGTATGTCTTACATCATTTGACAAAGACAATAATCTTACCAGTCATCATATATCATCCAGCTAACATTTGATTTATAAGGATGTAAATCAGTAATTATATATAGTTTTTCCCATCAAGTTTCTCTTCAACGGAAAGTTTAAAAAACAAAAACTATATGGCACTGGCAGTTTTTATGTGGATGACATTTTTGCTTTCCATTAGACTGGCCACATTAACCAGTGTAATTTTTTGGTTTGAAATTCCTTAGTGGAAGTGTCAGAATTATTCTTTCTGAAGTTGGTGGTGTCCCTGACAACTGAAATGATCATGCTATGTTGACCGAGTCGAGGATAAAGGCATCTCCAACCTTTAGTGCAAATCTATGTCTCACTCCCCAATAGCTGAAAGGGTAGAGACCTACACCTTTTGCTTGCTAACTAGCTTTTGTTAGAAATTCAGTGACAGTAAAAGAGAAAAGAATTATTGAGATCAGACTCTTCAATACAAAAGCAAAAGAAAACAAACAAGGGTAAACAGCTTTTAATATGACATTATCCCATGTAATGTGATTTAGCCAGTCCTCAAAAACATCTGGGGAGGAAAAAAATGGAAGCATAGATTAAGGATGATAAGCATAGATAAAATCCATTAGTGTTGATCATTTCTACTGTCATTTCCATGTATGACAGTTGTAAAAAAAATAGTGGCTAAACATGTCCCGACGTGGGCGAAACACCTCCATTACTGTTCTGTCTTGTTTAGTTTGTGCCAGCGAGCGCGCTGCTCACGAATGTGCTTCATCAGCTGTCGGGCAAGGATGATGCAAATGATCTGCAAAATATCAGGTCAGCGAAGGCATCAGACATCATCACATGTTTTGCAAACATTGAGCTTTTCACTATTCTAGCTTATACAGAGGAGTGGGGCACCACACTTCTGACCAGTTGTCCTAAACAGAACTAAGCAAATATTGTACTGATTGGCTTAAGTGCTTGTGTCCACTGGTGGAATACTGTTGAAGGTATACTGAACGATGTCTAACCTGGGGCGATATGATTGCGAGGGAGATGGCTCCAATGGCGACTTCGTGGGCGGACAGCCACAGTCCCAGACCCTTCATGCAGCCTTGCGTGTAAATGCGATCGAATACTTGATTCCACTTCAGTCGCAAGCATTCGCGTGCGCAAAACAAAGCAACAACGCAGATTTGATCATTTCTAATGACGATTTTGTATATACATAAATCATAATATCACTCTTCAATGTTGAAGAATACAGAGTACTATCGTTAAGACATGTACCATATGGAATGTCTGTGTTACAATGTTACGGACCGCCGATTTCTAACGCTGTTGTACTTGATAAATTAAATTTCAATCAAATTAACCTAGACTGAATAAAAAATAGAGAAATGCATCACATTTTGGCAGACGGGCCGGTCCAAAGACGGCTTTAGCCCACATTTGCATCTTAGAATCAACTTGTATCCCATTATTAGTACCCGGCCACTAATACCAATACATTTTTAGCTACAACTGTTATCACTCCGATCACTAGATCTGCTATCGTGGAATATACTTCAAACCAGAATTGTCTGCATGTTTGCCTAGTCAGGTCCAAAAGAAAACAATCCCTGGATCCTGTGAGGATAAGGTCTGGTTGATCAATACCATGGACAGTGGTGGTTGTTAAGAAGTTGGGGAAGCCGTCAACGCTGTCAGTAGTTGTCCTCTTCCACCTTGTTCGTCGTTTTATTTGTCACACAGACAAAAACGAGTATATACGTAACACTAGCAACGATGGCTTTAAACTTCCTCCACCGAGCAGTTGCTGACTGGCAGACATCGAAAACAGGTGGCGCTGGGAATCGATCATGAGAATGATTGCTCCGAGCGCGCATTTTAATGGTGTGAGTGCGATTGATTGTCACGCGGCGGTATGCACGTGTGTGTATGTGTGTGTGTGTGTGTGTGTGTACGTATGTGTGTGTGTGTACGTATGTGTGTAAATATGCAATTTATGTAAAGGTAGTCCCTAAACTTGAGGTCTTAGGGGAGTGAGCTGTGAGAGCCCTCACTGGGTTTTTTGTCGTGTTAGCTTTTTGTGATGGAAGTACTTATCTCTCTCGCTGTTTTACCTTCCCCAGCTATCTACGGAGTCAGGTTCAGCGGGTGGAAATAAATTGCCCAACGCAGGTACTGAATCACCGAGTGCGATGCTCTAAGCCTAGAAATCCGCTTCTCCCTTCCCGCTACTTCCATTCCCGGTACCGTATGTATCGGATACTTTCCCATTCACTACCAGTTTACTTCATCTTTTGCGAGTTATGAAAAAAAAAACAACCTTCGTTACCCACATTTTTATTTATTTATGTACTATATTAACCTAGTTTTTGTATCAAACGTTGAAATAGTGCTCTTTTATGAGCGTGGTTCTGCGCTACACAAATCATCATCATCAACAGCAGCAGCATGCTTTTGCTAAGATGTTTGTAATTGCACTGGAACTTAATATATATTGCTGTATTATTAGTAAACAATTTTAGAAACCATAATTAGCTGGGACGCACCTCTTTATTTGTTGTGTCGAACCCACACATATCGTTAATGTAGTCTCCCTGTAACAAAGCAACTGTCTTATTCAAGTAAGCTTTTATAAGCTGTAGAAATTTGCTTTTGGCACACTTCCACTCACGTGCGCTCGCACACACACACACACAGAAAGAAGAAAAAGGAAAGAAAGCCAGCAAACAGTTATGGGTGATTCTTGATGTACACCACAACACTACAAGGTAAGCTGCACCAATTGATGGTGGAAAGAAATAGCAAGCAGTGATCCAAATGACATCCATAATCAATGGTGGAATTGCACATATTTGTTTCAAATAAATAAAACCTGCTTAATTTATTTGTAGTAACATCCGTTGTATTTCTATTATTATGCTTGCACTTGTTGAATGCTTACTGTAAAAATGTATATAAACACCTATAGTTTCATTCACCTTTCTTTCGCCTACGGATTGAAATCAACGACGAACCATATACACAGAACGAAGAGGGCAAATATTGACCACCCACCCGTTCAATGATGCAGCAGGACCGCGGCACAGCACAGCGCTCTACGCTGGGGTTATACGGCGTGCAGTTGAAGTACGGATTCTCTTTCCAGTCCAGGTATCCGGCGTCTGTGTTGCTCGCCCCGCAACATTTTAGCTGCCGAGTGACAGACCATTGATCACTTAACACCTTGCACGAAGACCCTCAAACAAATTTAAAAGTTTTTCGAAACTATCAAAATGCTATCCCATGTTGTTAGTCTAAGAGCGCAAACAGGCATTTTGGACTTTGGTAAGAAAATGAGTATTATTATAGAAATTATCTTTCCTCTATTCTGTCCTCACTACCTTTGTTCCGTCATTTCCTTCTCTTATTCAATCATCATCAATCATCCATCATCCATCCATCGTCCGTCCATCGTCCGTCGTCGTCCGTCGTCGTCGTCGTCGTCGTCGTCAAACCACCACTACCTCTTTCTGTATCAAGTCGATCCACAGTTGAAGTTCGACGTCGTCATGGTAGAGCCTGACGGCCATCTTTATTACTCCCTCTGCTCCAGCCTTGATATGTTGTCTTACTTGCGGCATGGCGTAAAAGATGAAAACCACGGCCCCGATGGTCGCTTCGAACAGCAACACAACGATCATGCTCACCTGAAACTATCAGATATACTTGCTTTTACCTGCTATAGTCAGGCACACCTGTTCTACTTCAGAGGGACAATAAGGAAGGTGGAAGGTTATTGTTGCTGATATCACGCGTGGCTGTAGGTTTCCTTAAATTAAAAAATATTTTGCTGTTTTGGTTGGAAAATTTTATTAGCTGTGTTTCTGAAAAGAGATTTAAAACAAAAACAGTTGATTACGATTTCCTCTTGAAACAAAATCTTTTGTTATAAATAAACTGTAACGTTCAATGTCTTGGTTGGAATCTATTGTAACCGGACCGAGGCAAATAATGGCCGATTAGTGTCAGTCATTTTTAGCTTTTTTAAAGTACTGCGCAGCCAAAACGCATTTTTGGATGGTACCCTACGAGATAGAAAGATGGCGAAAGAACAGACGAGAAAGAGAATTGCACGAGAGTCGGAGCAATGTTTTCCCCTTCTTGGAAACGGTCGGTGGTACATTGAGCCAAGTACTGTTGTTAGTACGACCATCTGGACCATCTGAGCAGTCCTGCCAGCTTTTTTCAAGATCGGACAAATGATGTGGGTTTGTATAGTGCCTAAATGGACTTCTCCATCCACCCCATCTCTCTAGACTTACAAAAAGGTCATCGAAGATGAAAATGCACCTTGCGTAGAGACCAAACCTACTTACTGTCTTCAGCAAACAGATGTTCTCCCGTAGTGCCCCCAAGCAGCCGACGAAGGCAACAAGAAAGGCGACGGCGCCGACAGAACACAACATGGCGCTGGGATCGAGGTAGAACGAGGCTGAGTCTCGCACCAGCTGGCCTCGCTCCTTCAGCACCCACGCACCTATCACAATGGCAACTACACTGGTTACCTGGAGACAGAGAACAGGACGTTGAGTGCCTGACCAGCTAATAAACAGCATGGTAAGCACCGGCATGGTTCTTGCCCATTCAGCAATGATGTGTAATAGTCACATCTAACCTCTTACGATCTTCCGCAAAAAGTTTTCCTTGACACCCTGCCAGGGTCCATCTGAAACCATAATTATTTCCTCTAATACCAGGGCCCCGCACAACACTGTCTCCCTGACACTAGGCCCCCTTCAGCTCCGTTGTCCCATCAACACCACAGTTTCTTAGGGGATGTTTATTAGTCTTTAAATCCGTTTCCAAATATTTATAGTTATCCTGGATTTAAATTGTTTTCTTTTCTAACATCAAGGAAACTTTTCCTTCAGAGATAAATATTTCTGCTTTTTTAGAAAACAGTTTTATTCATAAAACGACGTTGACGACATTCAAGTAGTATTTACTCACCCAGAAGAGGAAGCTGATGACCATCAGGCAATAGGTACTCACCCAGAAAAAGAAGTTGATGACAAACAGACAGTACTTGAAGATGAAGGACATCAGCCGTTTACGAGTCAGCCGCCATCGCCACGGTCTTCTGTTGCGATGGCGACGAACAACAAAGCAGGGAACGGCATGTGTCGCATCCTTGACCTTCAACCCTTCTTCCCATTGTGTCTTTCTGTATTCAGGTTTCTGAAGGTCTTCACAAACACGACTTTGACACTGTTCATCGCTGTTCGTATGTCCACTAGCCCCGTCAGATGATTTCTGCGCTTCTTTGGCTGATGTCATTCTCTGAAGGACGGGATCAGTGTAATCAGGTCCTTTGTCTTCTAATTCATTGCAGGTGTTTGCACTTACAGAAGCAGCGGAATCGGTGGTGGAATTAATTTTTACCCTCTGTGACAAATTCTTGTTGCAATTATTAGAAGTACTGCCCACAAGTTCTGGATATTCCAATTTTTGTTTGACCTGAACATGCTCAGTTTTGGGCGGCTTCTCGAGGGTAAACTGTTCCGTTTCCACAGACTTCTGCAGGATTTCTGGGCTGTTCATATTGGTTTTCATTGTTTCGCGCACTCTCCAATTGTCGAACAAATATTCCTCATCCACAAACAACAGCTCTGATTCCACCGGCTCGCCACCGTTTGTTCCGCCAGCACTTTCAGAACCAGGGACACTAACACCCCTTTCGCCAAGAGCATTGTTTGCTTTGTTTTCATCGGTGATTCCCTCTTCTGGTCTCCATGGAGACGGTTTGCTGCTGAGCAACGCTTCTGTAGCCTCCCTGGCAGATGTTTCCCCAGCATTGACTTGCTTGACCAAAACTTCCGATTTATTTCCCAAGAGAAGACAACACGTTGGTTGGTTGGCTGAGAGAGCGAAGGTCTGTTTCTTCTCGTTTCCAGTTTTACACAAAAGCTGTTCTTTTCGCGAAAGATCATCATCTTGAAAATCGGAAAGCATCTTCACACCATGCTCCCCGATGTCGACCAGTGTAAGCGGATATGGGGTTGCTGAACAGAGTGTGGTTACAGAGTGAATCTCCACTTCCGGCTCATCATCAAGTCTTGCCAAAGGCGCTCGTGCAAAGTGGCCTAAACAACAAATTAAACACGTCAACGTTTAATTTTGTTTTTAAAATAAGTACTTTTAAAAATTAGAATCTCGTGAATGATAGTAGTGAGTATGACTTGGTGTGAGTCAGACAATTTAAGTCACTCTTGAAGTGAATCCATCGAAGAGACCTCTGCGTAATTTTGGCATTTTGTAAACAACTCTGCTCAAGTAGTCATGTAGATACTACTGCACATGTTTAAAGTCTATATTACGTTACTGAATGAAAATGTAGATATTGACAATCGAATCGTAAACATGTTGTTATATAGTGGAAAACTAATTTACTATTATAATTACAAGGGTCCATAGAGGTCGTCTGCCCCGGGGCCATGCTGGGTCTTGGCAGCCCTGGTAGTTGCAAAGCAAGAGCAAATCTTTTTCCCGAGACAAAATCGGGAACTAAAGACAAAGCTCATTGTTTTCGTAATTAAAAAGAGTAAATATGATATTTTTTTTACCTATGGCTGTTTCCTTCCATTTGTGATTTCATACCACATTTAGGTCAACGTGCGTTTTTGTTTAAACCTGCCTGTTTATTGCTTGAACTTCTAGAGTAATCTCTAAAACCAGCAACATATACCCGACAAAGACCCTCGTTTAACCCTTGTTGACTACAGAGCAGCTTTTCATCCTTCAAGTTAATTCCCTGATCTCCAAAAACAAATTACAAACGAGTTCATGAGAGATTAGGGCTAACTCGAGCTAACATTTCAAATGTTTGATAGAAATTCCGACACATTTGATCTGCACGTTCGTGAACTTACAAAAACATGACTTACCGAGATGTCTAGTGTCTGGGTGGATGGAAGGAGGACGGGTGGGTAGGGGTGTCTTTGCTGAACTACAAAATTCGTACCCAGAAAACACAGAGATTGATACATCAGAGGATGCTAGGTCTCGTCCAGCACAGTTCTGTACACGTCCGCCCACAGAGCCGACCACTTATTTGATCTGGTGCTGACATCGGTGGTACTACTACCACAACGGCCCCCGGAGCATCGAGACCGTTGTATACACGTCCCCCTCTGGCGCTTTTGTGTGCATACGAGTCAACACAATTTCCTCTCGGTCTTAATTGCTGTCAGGGCCCAGCAAACAGTGAGCACTAGTTACTTGCATGGCAGAGCGAGCGAAACTACCGGAACACATGTTCTGAATGTGACTCATTTCCCCACCCATTTGGGAGGCATACTGATAAATATATAACTATATATGTATACACCTTTACTTTAGCTCTTTTTTTGGTGTAAAGTTGCTGTACAACAGTCAAAAAAAAAACAACAACAAAAAAGCAGCTTCTTTCTAAATTCATGGGTTTGACGCTTTTCGTATACACTTTCAAGTTTTCTGTCTTGTTTGTTTGTTGGTCCAGGGAGTGTTTGTGTGTTTTGGCGAGCTAGATGGGTGCATTGTAATTAAGGGTGACTGCATACATTAACATAAGGGTTAGGGTCAGGCAGGGGGAGTTTTAGGGATTAAAGTTCAGATCATAATCTTAAAATCTAGAATATCGTCATTCTATTATTGTTGACTGTTTCAGATAGAGGAAATATAGATAATATTTTACTGCTTTTTTCAGTACAAGTCAACTACGCAAGTTTAATCTTGTTTAATAACAGTCCTCAGATTGTGTTGTGCACGTTGTTTCTACGAAACTGATTATCTAACTAGATTTAAAGCATCAAAGTGTTTCAAATTATAAATATTTGATGCAACTATCCCTTGTCACTGCTGTTCTTATGCTTGTCCTCGTGTCGTCATCACATCGGAACGCGAGCGGCGTTTAACCTCTGAACCAGAGTCTGGCAACAGAGAACACGAGAGGCGAGTTTTGCAACTGATGCCAGCGATTACTGATTCGGAGATGATGTTTGCTGCTTGCATGACTGTAGCAAAATGCATATTTGTTGTAAACGAGAGCAACTTTTTTCTGAGCGTGTTCTTCTGTCACACTTCGTCACTTCAAATACAGAAATTAGACATCAAAGAAATGCAAATAACAATTTTGAAAAAAGAAATAAAAAAGGTGTTATGTCGGAAAAAGAAAAGTAATGCGATATGCAAATGTGAAAACCAAGAGAGGCTGAAGTTAAATGATGAAGATGAAGAGAAAAGTTTGGAACAATAGTCCCGGAAGGCAGCTCTGGGAGATCCTGTCTATATGCCTGCATCATTTCTCAGCATGCATACAGTTCTTATAAGGTCTCAGATATTGTTCCGGTCATACTCAGGTTTCACATCATATCACATCCAAGATAATTCAGTAAACCACTTCCCAGACTGTGGATTATATCCTTATCGTGACTGAAGTCATGTGTCATGTTTTACTGCGTGTAACACATCATGTCTGAGATCACGTGATATTCACGTCCCATATTTGTCTACGAAGCATTACACCGGAGGGACAAGTCCCTAAAATATCGGATTTCTCTGTGGATTCTCTTTGTACTCGTATTTTCTGTAAATTTATCATGCTACTTGGTATATTTCCTATAAATGTAACCGTGTAGCTTTTGCTAAAATATAAATATCTTCATGTTGATGACAATCCTGCTGCATACTATACAGTTTATGTGTATATACCTTTAATGGTTTTGTTATGTTTCCCCTTGAAACAGCCCGATGGCCTATTCAATAAAGTGATTCTGATTCTGGTTCTGATTCCATAGCTATTTTCAACGCTCCTGAAAACAACACACGAAAGACAAAAAAGAACGAATGACAAAAGAATGACATGGAAGAGTACAGTGCACATCAAGTAGTGCGTAGATTTAGCTTATACTTACGTTCCCTGGTCACCATGGTCACTATAACTGTTGATGTTGGGCCCAGAAGTTGCGAGGCCCCTTCCTCTTCACCAGTCTAGGATGTCCGACAACTCTCGACAACTCTTCGATAATGTCCGATAACTCTCGACAACTCTCCGATAATGTCCGACAACTCTCAACAACTCTCTGATAATGTCCGATAACTCTCAAGTACTTAGAGTATGGGAGCGACAGAATAGATTTGTTGTACTAACCTGTCTTTTGCAATCCCAGAAGAACAGTTACCTGTGGAAACGTCCTGATTTTTTGTCAAAACTTAAAATGTTCACGATTTTTTTTCTTAAATATTCACTGACGTTAAAACTTAAATACTGAAAGAAATTTTATTCATCTTTATATTTTTATCATCGTTCTAATCTCCAATCTTTTTGCGTCTGTTTAGATTTGTTTCCTGTTGTGAGATCAGTATAGCTAGTTACACAGTTATACAAATTTTCAATATATTTTTTATTACTTCCTTATTTTTTTTAATTTTATCTGTTTCTGTAACCTTTGATCACTTTTTTTTTTTAAAGTGTGGTCGAACATAAAATCCAGGTAGCGGCACCAGTCCCTTTCTAGAGTCACCCTTCTTTAGAAATCACGTGACGCGCTGATATGTGAATTCAGGCGGAACGATGTCGTACAACGTGGTGGATACCTGGACCCACAGAGTATATCACGTCAGCGGTTTGCTGGATGCACTCAACTGCAGGACACTCAGTTGTACAGCCTTTTGAATGCATGGACCTGAAGGGCACAAGTGAATGTCTGGCCTGACAGAGTGGACGATCTGACAGAGAGAGAGAGGGAGAAAAAAACTCCCACTAGATTTCTGCAAACACGTCCTGGCACCGATTTGTGGCTTCCTGATAATTTGATAACGACTGTTATCAGATCGAGCATGAGCCCCCTCCCCAAACACCCTCTTCCGCGTGAAAATGATTTCTGTGGATTGCGAAAGCTGCAGGACCGGGTATCGTAGGGAGACCGAAAAACCCTCGTCCACTTTGCCCCTGTCACTAAGCGATCATTGTTCCACACATCTGGCCTTTTAATAACATAGGAAAGTCTGCCAGACTGAGTCAAGAACATACCCAGGCTGGCACCAACACACTAAATAATGCACACACACACACACACACACACACACACACACACACACACACACACACACACACACACACGCACGCACGCACTCACACACACACACGCACACACACACACACGCACGCATACACTCTTTCTCACAGACACACACAAACAAACACACCACATACTTTTTGAATTAACACACCAGGGGATACGAACGTGGGAATCGTTAGAATGAGTATTGGAGAGGTTACTATGTCAAGCTGTGTGAAATAATTAATTTTGGCTGGTGAGCCGTGTCCATAATCAAATGCAGAGACAAGTGACGGCAATCCAAATAATTCGAGTTGATAGCGCTCGAGTACACACACACACAAACACATGCACGTACGCACGTTTTCAAATATATGTACACGCGCTTCCACACATATATATGTTCCTTACAGACATGTGTTCTGATCTTCACGTTTTCATGTTATATGTATAATTTTATGAACTTTATATACATCCATAGTATATAATTGTAAAAGAGCGGTGTATAATTACTTAAATTATAGTCCTGCACAAGATTTTTGACTTTTTAGTTGGTTCAAAGACTATCTAGAACAGAGATGGCGAACCTATGGCACGCGTGCCCAAGGTGGCACGCGAAACGATTTTGATTATAAAAACGAGGCATGATACTCCAAAGCTTCCGGTTTAGTCGCATTCTTTGCTTAGGCTCGCCGAGACTAACAGCGGAGAGCTTTGCAAGATGCTAAGCGTTGGTCTTGGCAGACCGACAGCAGTCCACCCATACACATCCATGGCTGCATTACCTCCACAGCTAGACAGCAAGAAGAAAATAAATCGAGGTCTTATTTAAATGCTGCATGTTAGTCTCAAGGACCTCAGGGGTCTTCAAGGGGACATAAACATCCCAGATGGTCTAGGGGAGAAGCAGTTCTTTGTCCATATGTTTAAAGCTCTTTCTTCGCAATCAATACACACCTCGAAAACATACATTTCACGCGAGGGAAAACGAGACAGGGTCAGGGACAGAGGTCAGAGAGGCTATTAATGTCGGCTATTGAACTTCTGTGTGCATGGGCATGGCAGACTAACATATGGACAGTAAGGGAGAAGAAGAGCTAGCACCATTCTGGACTACCGAAGATTATGTCTTGATAGACCATTCCTTGTCCTACGTTTTCATCTAGTTGTGTGGGTCTGAGAGGACTTTGAAAAAAAAAAAAAAAAAATCAGTCGATAGTTCACTGTGTACAAGTCAGCTTCAAGCGTTGGTGACAGGTTTACAATCAGCCTGCTTATGTTGGTTTGTGACCAGATATTGTGTTGACTTTTTTCGGGAAGGACTGGTAATTGCTCCTGAGAAAAAAACCCGTGAAAAAAAAACATTTTTAATGAGGCTTTGGCTTGAATATCGCGAAAGTGTTAAAAACACTTTCAGATAAGCCTTTGAATAAAAAAGTTTAACAATCGAAATTTTGCGTGAGTGCAAAATTGATGTTGCTTCTCTGGACAAGTTGAAAACCCAAACATTTGGTGCACGCCTGAAGATGTTGGGCATTTTGAGCGACCACCCCAACAGTATTTTATAAGATCACCACAAGCTGTGTTGCAAGAACAAAATTTTTTTTGCATACTATTGGTTTTTTAAAATGTTGCGCTTCTGATGTCAGAAATTGCATCGTTATTCTAAAGTTATCTCAGAGTCTCTCTCCTGCAATCCCTAGAGTCTCTGTTGACATCAAGGTGAGAGTGGCAGGTGAATGGCGAAGCATCATCATCATCATCTATGCATGCCGGAGCTCCCGGTTAAATATGTTTTCGGAGTCGTGGCAGTAGTCAGCATTATCTCCTTGGCTGTAACAATGAAATATAAAGTCGCCAGCATAGTTCCCACCATTCAAGACTCTTCGTTTAAGTTCTCATTCGCGTTGAGGCGACAGACGACCACTTCATCTTGGACAGCAGAAGACCAAATGGACAACAAGTCTCTGAGGTACAAACCAAGTCCTTACCTGCCATTGAATCTCTCTGTTACGACCATGGCTACCAAAAATGTCGGGACACAGGACTTTGAAGACTGGCTTCCTCCCAACAGCGAAACGAATCAAACATGTTTGGAGACGCCAAATGGATCCTGGATCCACATCTATCAGGTAACATTATTTCTCCACTCCCATTTTAAGACTACTATCCCTAACATGTAACACAAAAAGATGTGTTGGTATTCAGCAGGTTTGCCAAGTCCGGGCTGGTGGTTAAATTGTTCTGGTTGCTGAATCCCTCGTGTTGCTCTATTCTAGGTTTTTATTTAGCTCTCGGGTATTATTTTTGTCGCTACTTTTAAACCTGAGTTTTAGATGATTTGACACGTCTTTCCTTCAAAATAATATACTTTTTCTGGTTGTTTGAAAGTAAGTCTTTTTTCCTTCTATCACAGAGTGCCCCTTGGCGTGCAGGTGTGAAAGACGTCGGAGCACCATACCTCTGTGTAGGAACACCTGGTCGTCTGGGCAACATGATGTTTACCTTCGCCTCAGCCGTGGGCATCGCTGCGCTGACTAAAAGGACCGTAGTAGTGCTGCCTACCTCCCCTCTCTTGCGTCACTTCCGCTTGCAAGCTCTCGTAGACTGCGACGGATCGCGTTGCAGCGGCGAGCGGGTCGTCGGGGTCTCGGAGAAAAAGTGCTGCACTTTCGACCCAAACATGACGTCACCACGGCCCAAGGTCCGCTCCCTGTTCATCAGAAAATACATGCAGTCCTGGCGCTACTTCGCGCAGGCGGAAGCGGATGTCAGGCGACAGATGACGGCCTACGGCGACACGGCAGCGCGCGTATCCGCCGTCATTGCGCGCCTGCGGCAGGAGCTGGGCGGTACCGTCACTCTGGTGGGAGTGCACGTGCGGCATGGCGACATCGTGCGGGTGGCCAGGTTTCGGGAACACGGCTACCGGGTGCCTCCAGTCGGTTACTTCCTGCGGGCCATCAGCTTCTTCGCTGCCAGGCATCCTCGCATCGCCTTCCTCTTCTCCACGGATGTCAAAAGCTATGTGCAGGACACTATCCTACCTCTCTGTGAGCAGGTCCAGGGTGGTGGTCCTTTTTTTGGTCGTAGCGGAAACGCGTCACTAAAAAAGGCGACGTATGTGGGCGTCAGGTGCCGTCAGATCTCGACCGATGACCCCGTCGTGGACCTGCTGACGCTTGCCAGCTGTGATCACGTGATTATGAGTGTGGGGACGTTCGGGTGGTGGGCCGGCTGGCTGGCAGGGGGTGACGTCGTGTACTACAATCACCCTTACCGCCCAAAGAGCACTCTCTGGAACAGCACCAAGATGGAGGACTTTTTTCCACCAGGCTGGATACCTATGGCGTAAGTGTGACTCGTGGAGGACCTGCAGTTTGCGTGGACACGTGACCACTACCGGCCAGACACATGTAGGCAGCGGGAGTAGATACAGGCCACAAAGAAGACGAATATGTTGCGTGAGATACATAAACACAGGGTCATTATGTAACTATTCACACATACACACAAACTTAACTAGACCTTTTTTGTTGTTTGTTTAGATGTAACTATGTGTGCAATGTGTCAATAAGTACAATGAAATAAATATAATCGAAATGTTTTCTAGCAATACTGAACCTCGATACCCTGACTTGTCGTACCTTGAAGTTTTCACGACAACAGCTGGCAGTCCTGATGGTCATTGACTCGGCCCTTGTGTAGAGGTTCTCTAACCCAGGAGTTCCAACTTTCTCTTTGTCTTTGTTAATTTTAATTAATTAAAGGTCTTCTTGATGTGAGCATGTTGTTGGCTTTAGTCTAGAGAATTTAACTGTGGGAGATGTTCATGTCCTGCTTAAAGCTACCTCGTGACATTTACAATACTTTGCCTTCAATATTCCGATCAATGCACATATTATTGACCTTTCTAATAGTAAGCCTTTGAACATAAACAACTGGTTTGATTAGCAGTTCAAAAATAATAATTATTGATAAAAACGAACGCCCGAATTCGGTACGATTTTAAAATTAATTATTCGGAGGTGTCGTTTGATAGTTCAAATTTACTAGGCATTTCAAATGGGTTTTCTGTATGTTTGTTTATTTTAGTCACAAATTCAAACCAGGCAAAATTTATTTAGCAGTGCATATTTAGCAGCTGCCATTAAAATGTAAGCTTGTGATATGTAATCACCAGAAAAATGGCTTTTTTTTTTAGATAAGGGAGAAGCTAAATAACATAAATACATTAAATAAATAATAAATAACAACAGCATATACTCATAACTATCAGAACTGAGGGGTTCAGATATGTGTAGTGGTAGAAAGTATAGTGAAATCGGAATCTAAACCAAAAATTAATGAAATTTGAACATAAAAGGCTAGAGCATTAATATACTGAACCATATACAGTATAAGTGGATGATTACCGCCTCATTAAATTATAAACTGTTAAAAACTTGTCAAAGTTTTGTCAGTCCGGGATGGCAGATAGGTAGTAAATGAATATAAAAATGAATCTGAGAAAGCAATTTTGATATTATAAGTAATTATTATTAGTACTATTACATTTAGTAACTTTACAGATGTTATTATAAAGTGAACATCATAAAAGGCAGTGAGTGAGAAACAACATGTCGGTGCTGCACTGCTATGTAAAAGCACGCATGGGCATCTCTTTGTGTCGCACAGTCCACTGTCTCATCTGTTGTTTAATCTGCTGCTTCAGACGCCTGGTCATGATGATGGCGAGTACCTGTAACATAATCTTGCAAGAAAGTAGTGAACAAGAAAGAAGGAAAAAATGTCAGAAAGGGAGACAAAGAAAATGACTACAGTTTTAGAGGCGATGTAGAGCCTTTCCCACACCACACACGCACACGCGCGCGCGCACACACACACACTCCTGCACAGTGAAAATCACACCAGCGAAGTCTCTCACCTGGATGATGACGATAATCAAGATGATGGAGACGAAGATTGGCAGATTTTTGACGGTAAAGGTTTTGAGACGAGACAAACAGCCCTCAGTGAATATCTTTGAGGATGCGTGCACAGCCTTCGTTGGGCGTTGTCATGAGAACAGAAACCAAAACAGATTTGAACCTTGCTTATCCTGGCCTACTTTCACCCAGTCCCCTCAACAAATCTGTCCTCTCTACCGGCATAATCCTTCATCGCTTCATTCACCTCTTTAATTAGTCAGTAGATGTGATGGCTTATGGAATTAAATTTACCTTGGGTAAATATTAGATATTATACAGAGTTTACCTTGCATGTTAATGGATATTCGAATATGCAATACCTCTCAGAAGGTTAAAGAACAAAGTATCTACTTAGTTTTACATATTTTATAGATTAATATATATTTAATATCGTTTTACAAATCACTAAAATTCCGCAATCGAATAAATACGTAAATAAAGCGAGCAAGGAAACTACGTGGCGACATTTTTTAATTGCAACCGAAGGGAAGTAACTGACAAGCAATAAGCTTTGCGCTGTTACTTCCCTTTATTGCTCTTCTTTAATGCTCTCCCTTTAGTCATAGTCCTGATGTATTCAGCAGTCCATCCTGTTCTCTTGGTAAATGTCCAATCCCTAAATGAGTAGCTTCACACACATATTAAGTTTAATTAATAAATATATTTGTAAATGTAAAATGCATCTAATGTTCCCATTTGTCGAGAAAAGACATTTATAAGCGGAAGAAAGAGTGATGCACTGAGTGCTGCAAAGACCGCCAACTCTCACCTGGTAATGTAGGACTTCTTTTCCACAGAATATGTTAGCCACGCCGTGCTGAAATCCCAGAACACGAGACCATCTTGAAACAAACGGCCATGTACAGCTCTCAAGACAAAAATGTGGCAGTGTACGCAAATGTACAGAACGATATACATATCTAGCATGCTTACAAAGAAGTCTGACAATCTGACAAGCCGACAGACTAACACAGACAAAGAGATGCACAGACAAAAAAAAAAAAAAAAAAAAAAAGGATGCTTCTCCTCTTAAGGGTAGTCTGGTGACCCAGCAGCGAAGCGTCTTAATATCAACACATTGGGTTCAGAGGTCATCTCCGTTACACTGAGGTCTGAGTGGTCTGGACTAGGACTCCACCCTATACTTAGCTGTTGAGGGCATATAAACAAACAGTCAACCATTTTGATCCTTTCCTCACCTTGATCGTGTCCGGCCGTTTACAACAGGTGTAAGGGACGCTGCATTTCAATACACTTATATTGGCATCTGAGCAGTTGTAGTAAGCGTTCAGATTCCAGTCGGTGAATCCTTGTGATGTTATGCCGCAGCAGTGGAGCTGTCGATCACGTGACTGTCAGCTTATTGCATATTATAGACCTTGTTCAATTTTATTCTGTTTATTATATATATATTGTTGGTTAATGTGACTGGTGTGTAATAGTTCTTATTGGTGATAATTATGATTTTAGTTGTTGTTACTGATTTGAATGAGATTCTGTTACTAATGCCTATGATTTTATTTTTCTTGCTGTTACTGTGCAAGTTTCAGTTCATAATTGTGTGTGTGTGTGTTTTACAGATGCGTGTGGCTTGTTGTTATTGATGAGGTATTTTGTATTTCTATATGTATGTGCTTCACACACTTGTCGCTGTAGAACGTTCACAATGAATTTAGCATTCTTGTCTTCCTCGTAGTTCTGGATGAGGTACTTGGTCACGCTCCACTCAAGGAAATGAACGAAGAACGCACGCAGAGCCAGCAAGGCTACAGCACCGGACACTTCCACCATCAACACGATCAGCAACGCCCTGTAGTACTGCCATGAGTAGTGACATCATCATCATCATCATCATCATCATCATCAGCAGCAGCAGCAGCAGCAGCAGCAGCAGCAGCAGCGTCGTTGTCGTCGTCGTCGTCGACGATACATTCATCATATACTACAATGAATTCTGTAATATACTGGATTTTTTCGTCTATACTGGTCGAAAGATATTCAGAAAAAAGTATGTCTTTCCGACAGTTCATTTGTCTTGTCCGTTTGTCATCCTGTAAAGGTGAATGCTCTTTCTATAGAGAAGTGTCGTGTATAGCATTACAAGCATTGTGAGCAGAAGACACAAACAGGGACTCACGAATTTCAACAGACAAATGTTCTCTCGCAAAGCTCCAATGCACCCAGTGAAGCTGATGATGAAGAGAAAGAAGCCGGTGATGATAGTTACAGCACTGAGGAAGTGGATGACATAGTCGATCTTGTACAGCTGTCCGCCATTGAAGATGGTCTCCGACACCATCAGCTCCCACACGCCGAAGCCAAGGATGACCACACCCAATACCTGGAAGCGAGTGCCACGCTCTCTGACAGGTCTGGCAATAGACAAATACTGCGCCTCTCCCTTTCCTCGGTGAACCATTTATCAGCAAAAATACTTAAATAAGGTTTAGGTTTGTGACAAAATTTAAACAAAAATCTAGGCTATTAGCAGTAATGACTGTCATGGTCTGTCTCACCAGATTTGCGTTCGCGAGCACGCATGTAGCCAAACTTTGAACAGTCATCCGACAAGTCAAACTATGATGCCAATCAATCCGTAAAGAATGGGGCTTTCAATGATAAATTAACATTATACATACACGGATATTTGCAAGTCTACTATATCTGATCTTGAGTTATCACTAGGGGATTTCAAACACTGGCCTGAAAGGGTTTATGGAGGGGCGACACGTCGACTGCATACTGATGCAGACAAGAAATCTGCAGCACCTTCCTCTAGTCTTGTTTTGCTCTTTGGTCTAAAACTCCAGCTATCAAAATTTCTAGTATCTAGACCACCCTAACCACAGTGCTGAGCTTTCAAACCCTCCCTTCCTCTTCCCCCGTCATTTTTCCACCCCGTCAGTTCTGCCCTACAGGTGGGCGATCCGGTACGACGGAGATGCTTCGAGCAATAATAATACAAAGGATTGTAGATTGTAAATCACCGGCATCCACGTGCTGCTTTTAATACAATCCAGAAATAAACAGCATAGGTATCCGGCCTGATGCTCACGACCTTGATGAAAACTAGAGAAGTATGTTAGTCTTAATAAGCATAAACCCTACACAGCGAATTTCATATTCTGTCAACAGAGCATAACCACTAACCATTCTGTATAACATAAAGCCAGTTTTAGGTAATAAAAATTAATCAATGTGGCATATGAATTAAGCGTGATACACCCATTGATCGGAAAATAATAATGTTTTTAACAAATAACTAAAAAAGGTTAATTATTCACGACTATGAGTCACAACAGTAATACACAACTATCAGATCTCCATCCCCAGTAGTGTCACCTCTGTATAAAGCCCTAACGAGAGAACATGTTCATGGCAGTGAATTAAATAAAGTCACCTGATATTTGACAAGAGAAATAGATAAAGTATTTAACTTCAACTGGCTTTACCTTGGTATTTGTTTCTTAAACGCTTTAATACTTTTATTAGCTGAACATTTAACATAAAACAGAGCTGTCATTAACTTATAACTAAACATGGTTTGTGAAGTAAAAACAAATTGAGTTTAAGAAAAGCAGATGTTGATTGACATCAATTCTTCGTCAGCCAATGCGAGAGCTTCTAGCATATGCTAAAAAGACGTTATCCAATCAGATTTCGGGAAATAAGTTAATGCTGCCCAACTGGCATGGCGGCTTTCGTCACGGGAAGTGAGACATGATTTTTTTTTTAAACCCTGTCCAGGTAAAATGATGAGATCTACAACGTTTCAATTCTTGTGAAAAGAACAAGTTTTTAGCTGAGATTTTGGAAATCAATTTCATAATAAATTAAACACACCTGCTTAGAACAAACTGGTACAAGTGCGCATGTGCGTCTGGGAGCAACAACCGTTTGTCAGATTATTATAGACTTCAGAAAAATCTGTCCTGAGTCTTTTCTTGAAAAAAAGAAATAATACCAGACTGCACCCACTCAGGCTAAACATCTACTCACCCACGAAGCGAAGTTGGCAGAAAACAAGATGTACTTAAGAGGCAAGCAGACGAAATTTTTTTTTATCCTTGGGATCAGAAGACTGGCTCGACGGATCAGTGACATTCTTCTATTATCATACATGACGAGTCCTGATTTCGCAGTATTTTGTTTGTATTCGATGAAAGATGTGTTTGGCTAAATGAATTGCCGTTTATATTGTTTTACCCCGTCCAAGATAGTTCCAGGACACTACCCAATGGCGAAGACTATAAGGCTGCTGTAAGTATTTTAGACGAGATTGTAGGTAGAGGAAAATGTCTGAAAGTGATGAAACGTCGTCTTTATCGCACGTTTGTTGTGTTATCTGATGACGTTGTCGTGGTGTTATCAACTGACGTTGCCTCAGATGTATCTTCTTACGTTGTCGAATGAGGAACAGACGTGGGAGCTGACAACACGTGCTAAGAGAGAGAGACAGAGAGATACATTAGGATTTAGATTGTAGGTATATTACATACATGGGTGAGAGAGACAGAGGGAGGGTAGCACAGCTGCGTTGTGGGAGGGACCACTCGTACTGTTTGTCACGCAGAAAAATACTGTCAAAACAAAACATGGCGCATGGAGAAAGACACGTCGATGGCCAGGTAAAAATACTGAGCATGACAACATCCTACTTTTAGCTCCTGCTCCAGTGCGCATTATAATGAGGTCACTGTTTGTAAATTTAGCGCAGCCATCAGCTGATGCAGGGACACCTGTCGGTCGTCGCCACCAAGATGCTGTTCTGGGTGCTGTTGTCAGACAGTGACGTGGTCTGGGTACTAGTTGTCAGACAGTGACGTGTTCTGGGTACTAGTCAGTCAGTGACGTATTCTGAGGGCTAGTCAGTCAGTGACCTGTTCTGAATGCTAGTCAGTCAGTGACGTATTCTGAGGGCTAGTCAGTCAGTGACCTGTTCTGGGAACTAGTCAGTGACCTGTTCTGGGTGCTGTTGTCAGTCAGTGACGTGTTCTGAGTGCTAGTCAGACAGTGACGTGTTCTGGGTACTGTTGTCAGTCAGTGACGTGTTCTGGGTGTTATTGTCAGTGAGCACGGATTCTGTCACAGATAATGTTCCAGCAGAGCCATCCATTCATCTCGGGATTTCCATTTAGCACCTCTTCAAACCCCCTCTTTCTCTCAGATAAGTTCCTGCAGCACACAACATACATCACAGACAAGGGATTGCTCTAAAAATAAACTGTGACGTCAGAGCTGTTAATGTCGGCGGTCGTTAAACTCTTTATGGCGAGATCTAGTCACAGGCAGGTATAGTCTGCTCAAAGAAAATAGAGGATAGCCTCTAGTTCATCAGTGACCAATTGAGAGAGAAAGAGATAAGGAGGCAGATAAAAAGAAAACATTTTTCTCTTGATCACCCAGACGTCGGGCAAGGGCGGGATAAATCTTTTCACTTCAAGACATCTACAATTTGTTGGCAGGATTTGTCAAGGATGGTCCATTTAGTGTTATCGGACATCATCGGTTAACTCCATCTGTTGAAGTCCCAAACCAGTTCTCATGTTAGCATTAAAATAAGTTATGGAATATTCAGCTGTGAAATGAGTAATGATGGTGTGTGTGAGAGAGACAGCTTGGTGACATAACGGGAAAAAGGAGCTTTGATGACAAGACAAGCCAACAATCCTGTGTCTTTTCTTCGTGACAGCCTGTACTTCTCTGTGAGATAGAGAGAAGAGGAAAGAGAAAGACTTGCGGCTGTGAGATGACTGTTTCTACACAAGATGTTCCTAAAATAGCAACAGCAACCAGTTTTCCCCAGTTCTGATCGGCTCAGTTATCCACACCTCCTCCTCTCAGAACAGGTCAATAGGATGATTCTCTCTTCCCAAACTGTAACCGTGGGTTTTTTTTTTAAATAGAAAAACAAATCGAGATCGCCTACGACGAGAGGCGCGTGCCACCAACATGACATGGTGACGTCGGCGAGACATGGTGACGTCGGCGAGACACACACACATATAAACCCTCCCGCACAGGAGAGCTTGGAGAGGCTGACTCGGTGCGGCAACCCACACCCGACACAGCACGTGAACTGGTTGCAGCATCCGCGCGTGCCATCGATCCCTGGAGTCGCAGGGAGAGTGAGAGAGCGCACTTGGGCGGGGACTGCCACGCCGCAATTTTCTTCAATTATCGTCCTTTCTTCCTCGTCGCTATTTTGAGTCGTGTGCTCTCGGCGGCTGTGTCTGCTCAGCATTTACGAGCATCCACTCACATCTGAGACTGAGGCAAGTCCTTATTATCATTATTATAAAAATTATTATTACTTGGCTGGATGAGACTTAAAAACCTGGCATCAACGGAGGGGCAGTGTAACAGATGTTGTAGTGGTGAGACTGGTTGTACTTTACGTGGAAGGAGGTTTGTTACGGCGCGAGCACCTGTCAAGCATCCCGCACTCACGTGTTACCTCAGTGAAAGTGAGAAGTGTGGCAGACGTTATCTGTAAACTGTTGCCGGCGGTGACCGAGATTGAGAGGAAACGAGGCCAGCACAACAGACAATATCGGTCAGTGCTAGTATTCATGCTGTACTTGACCGAGGGTAAAACTACAAACTCGGGTAGATAACCTGTAAGGTACCCCGACAGCAAACTAACTTCCGCTTTGTGAGTCACTGACGTTACAAGACCGACTACCATAACGGAAATCCCCGATGAAGGATGTCATTGTGCAGCCGTTGTATATGTACGTGAGAGTCTTACAACTGAAATGAAAATTATGGGACAATTCGAGAAAGGAAGTAAAATCATTTCTGATTTCGATTTGTTCGGTATTATCTATTGTCGTGTTTGTCGTCCATTCTTCCGTCGTTTCTCATCATCTTGGTCTGTCCAGATTGGAGATCCGCTTGTGATGGTCGTAGTGCCACGAGCTATCTCCCAGATATAGGACAACAGGCCTGTCTTCATTAATTCACGTTAATTCTTCCTCAAACGACGTCAGAGTTGACCCTCGATCCTATCACATGCTGAAGCGCGTGACACAATTTTTGTTTGTGTGTGCTAGTGACCTCGAGGGTGTGCCTCGTTACCTTTCAACAGTACAACCTCGTAACACTCATGGGATCATAGTTACGAAGCCAGAGTTGTTTCCTAAGGGATAAATGAGGAACTACAGGAAATCGTCTTATTTTTCCAATTACAATTTCATGTCCACATCCCGTGGACAGTGCTCCAGTTTCTTTACCCGAGGGTATCTTTGCCACCGCTTTATGTCTACGGCGACAGTGGTAATAGAATTTCGGGGTCTGGACCTCGTCTTATAGCATTGGAAACAAGACGCTTGTCCTTAAATTCCCAATGTTGCCCGGGCAACGACTTGCCTTCGTAGCGAATAAATAAGTTCCCCGATCCCTGCTAACAGTCACTCCCTTTTATAATTATGTCCAGCAATGCGCTCAAACCGACTGGTTGGACGCCCCGGCCCTAACACATTTCCAGAAACCGTAACAGCATCACTACCACTCGGTTATTCGGCTTCTGTGGGTAGCTGATGAGTAGATTTCAGAGCAGACATTTTTGTTAAATAGTTCTTGCAAATCATCCTTTTTGGTAATTAGAAAATATATATTAGTAATCAATTAATTGTTTGGTCCTTCTTTTACCGAATAAGACGCGCGCTCACCCACACATACACACGTTCTCCACCACTATACACGAGCACGTGCTTTGGGCAGGGTTAAAGTGCGCGTGTTGTTTGCACTCACTGTAAATGAGGTCAGGAGCGTTGCACGGTGCACGTTGCTGGTGGTGCAATCCGCACTCCCCGCACCTCGACACAAAGAGGCGTCTGCTCCACATCCGGAAGCAGAGCCGCCGTGGGTTGGTTGTCAGCAAGAGTTGATAGGAGCACAGCTTGGCTTCAGCAGCGAGTGTGGCACTCCTGTGGGGAATTTGATTGAGGAGAAAGGTGAGTAAATACGTGGGATACGGTTTGAAAGTAACGGCACCACTGTTGTTACTTGTGTGTGGGTTTTGTTTAGTTATTGGGATGTAGCATCCTGGTAGTTTGTTACCAGTCTAAGCTGTCTACTTTCCTATAGTGATACACTTTTGAAAGGGAGGTAGCATTCCACATGACGGTGATGCTTGTTATGGTGCATCGCTCGATGGAGGGCTAGGGAGGTTCTAGGCTCATCGGTGCGACAGTATGAGATGGTTTAGACAACGATGTAAAACTCTCTATGTGGGTAATATTTTTCTACTTGTGGGGTTGTGACCGGTATGACCTTAGCCTTTCTCGTTTAAGACATGTAAATCAGCTGTCGGGACTGGGTCACGACTACCCTAGGGAACATCCTTTGTGGCTCAAGGATGCGAATAGGCAAACATGCAGCATTAGGACGTGCCGCACCTAGAGGGTGCATGCAACATTATTAATTGCAGTGTAAAGTTCAGCAGTAGAATAATAAGAAACTGATTTATAAAGCGCATTTCTTCATTACATAGCAGACTCAATGGGTTTTATACAAACAAAAACAACACCGACATACAGAGTCGTAGCACTGACAGATCGCAAGCCATTCGCAGTTGAGAGAAATATAAACGTAGAGATACAATATTAAATTATCATTGATACAATAATAATAACAATAATCAGTGAGCTAATATAGCACAGTATCCCGGCCAAAGTAGGCTGACCACGCTAGCAAACACAAAAACACAAAGACGAAAATCCCGCGGCTCTTTCTTGGCAGTTAACAGAATTTTGTCGTTGCTCTGCTGGTTGAAATCTTTATTAAAGATGTTTATCACGTGCAGTTAAAATTTACAGGTCATAAAGACATTGTTTCTTCCATGGAAACACAATCGATATCACATGACAGTGTAGGACAGTCACGTGCTCTGTGTGATCCTGCTATGCAAGACGTTGCTGAAGTCTAATGATTGCAGGAAGAGAACAATTATTATGAATACACCTTGTGTTATGCTCTGTATTCTTGTAGAAATAAACATCGTTATGTCATGGAACTTTTGGACTCGGGTAAACTGTAGCCTGAGACTTTGTCTTCTTTTGAATCTGGTAAATAAAGGGCAGTCCAAAGGCGTTTCCGGTCCATTGTTCTTCTGTCTTCTCCTCTACATCCCTGTTCTGTGTCCCGTAGGATCGTCTTTGTAAGTTCAGATGGTTCACATTGTCCCCGTGGACTTTGGACTGCGTCATCGTAGGTCTAATTATTTATTGATTCTTCATACTTACTGGTGATTTGATGATGTACTGTATATGGAAGGCAGAGATTTCGTGATGTACTGTAGATGTAAGGTGGAAGACCACTGTCAGAAGATTATTATCATCTCCATCGTCTGTATTTAGGTGCTTCATGTCTTGCCAGTGAATACACTTTGACTAGAAGCGCCACTGTACCGGATAGGACTGTTTGGTGAGCAGATTGTGAGGGTCGTTCGGGTTTTACAAGAGCTACTCGCATGGGGAACAAACCCGTTACTTTAAAATCTAAAACATTTAAAACCCGTGATACCTCGTTGTATTAAACCGATTTGTTCCTTTTCAATCTTGAGGCTGGTCGTAAGGTGCAAGCCTTCTGTCCGTCATCCAGAGGGCATATCTCTGGCACTTGTTCTTTAGCACACATTAGTGTCTCTGCACAAAAAGGATCAAAAGATAAGCTAAAATGCTTGAAATACACTCGAGATATAAAATGAGCCTTGCTCGTGTTCAGACATAAATAAGAAATCCTTTCTACGATACTGGCTGTCGTATGTGCAGATAAAACGGTTAAACTATCATTCGTGGTCTTGTCTGTAAGTAGGCTACACGCTCGCCTTGGACATTTAACCGTTGATGCCATTTCAGTTCTTCTTTGTGCCTAGTTTGCAGGAGACTGTGGGAGAGGATGCGAGGGAATAGGCGCGTGGACAGATTCGATGTTTCAGAGGAAGCTAACACCGTTTATTTTTGTTTTCTTCATTCTTCAGACATGGAGGAGACACGTGAGGAGGACACCAGCGGCGCTTTAGAGGACATCGTTCATCTGGGACGGCGAGGTCGCCGAGGGTGTTGATTGTCGGCGCTGGCTTCGCTGGCGTGGCGGCGGCGGGAACCCTTCTGGCTGGCGGGATCCATGACGTCACCATCCTAGAGGCGCTAGACCGGCCCGGCGGCCGCGTGCAAACTATCCTTTTGGGTGAGAAGTGAATCTGACGTCATTCAAAGTGTCTGGACGAGAATAGTAGCACTTATGACGTCATAACATATTTTGGGGTGAAAAGATTACGTATGGCGTCATAAAACTTTCTTGGTGAAAAAAAATTACGTCATATCATAGGTAAGGTGAGTGCTAGCTACTTTATGTGCATTATTTTAATTGTGTAATACACACGTGTGTATAATCTATAAATAGATGTAATGTCTAACAATATATATATTTGATTGTAATGTCGATCACGCATTACCGAGTGTTAGGTGACCTCTCCTCAAGTGTTTTCAAGACTCTTAATTCATTTGTGAAAGCAATTAGTGTCGGGTTCTACTATATAGACAGGGGACTCACTAGCACGCCGTATGCAGAAACCGCGCTTTTCTTTCTTTTTTTTTTTATCGACCTTTCTGCACTGGTCAACACGCACGCTCCGCTACCACGATTATCAAAATTCTCCAGAGGTAATGCGAGGACAGCCATTGTGGCTGGTGACCTCCAGGGGCACCAGACAGGACACGAGTACAATGACGGGGTGACTCACCCAGGCTTGTTAGCGCTGAACATACCCGGCCTACGTCATCAACGTTGTTTACCAAGCTAGGGTCGTCGTCGGACCCCATTCTTTAAATGTTTCTCAAATATATGTTGCGGTAGATTACTCAAATTAGGTTTTGGGGTTTTCTGAAAATATATTTCAGTTATACAAGCATTTTAGCATCGTAAGTAATTTCGACGTAGTAGTCGGATCATACGTTATACAGTACAGTCATAATAACAGTACAGTACTGCAAACACTTAGCCTATCCAAACAGCTATCCTAACACGTACCCTACATAATTATCAATAAACATAAGTACAGTATTTTGTTATCACTGTCGCTTTCATAGGAGCAGATCCTGTCACGTGTTCAAGGATGCGATCTTTGTCCTTGATAATCGTAGCGACAGTCGAACGACTAAGTCCTAATGACCTGCTAATTTCTGTTGCTGTTTCCCCCTTCTCAGACTGCCTTATGATATCCACTTTCATTTTGGTGATGGCCTTCCTTTTCTTTGATGCGCTGACCTCGTAAGTCGGAATGAGCGTCGTAACCACGAAACGACGTAACTCGAGACCGTCGTAACCCGAGGACTACCTGTATATCTGTACAAATTAGTTTTGGGGTTTTCTGAAACTCGCGTGGATGCTGTCAAAAGCCTTCTCCAGTCGATGATTGACAAGCGGTGTGTTCCATTTTTCCAGCTGTCGCATCAAGTATTTTGTTTATTTATTTCAACAGTAGTTCGCCAATAAAATTCATTTACTCTTCTTCGTAAAAGCCTCTACATTTTTAGCTGAAAAGCTTATTATATAACTTTAAAAGTACAGTGTTAGCACGTTTTACATCTGATTACCTACAGAGTAGTATTCTGTATAACCAGTTATATCATTTTTCTTGTCTGGATAAAAAGGACTGGCAAACCTGATGAAGTTAATTTAGCTGTAGCAAAAAAGATTTTGTAAGTTCACTGAGTACAGGTGAGTTGATTAGACATAACAAAGTCGGACCAGTCACTCGTGCAAACCACACCAAACTCTGTTAATTAGTTTTTCAACGATGCAGTAATTGCAGTACAAACCACACTAAGGCCTGTCATGATGCAGTAGGCGAGGTGTGGCAGCGGAAAGAAAGGGGAGGCTATTTTGTTTGGGTTTGCTTGATATGGGAGGTAACTCCGCAATGTTATGTAAATTGGAACGACTGCCGTTATCTTTCTTTCTTTTCTTTTTTTTTTTTAATCTCTCTTTCCTGCTTGTGTTTCTTGACATGACCTTCTCTTGTTTGCAGAGGATGGACACCTGGAGATGGGAGCCCAGTTTCTACACGGGGAGGAAGGAAACCCACTCTTCGCACTTGCAGAAAAGGAGGGGCTGTTGCTTGGTATGCTGAGTACTACTTATTTCTGCTACAGACATTTATATCTTACAGAACTATAATTCTGCTAAATGTTATTAAATCCGTCCTTAAAGTTAGAGATTTGAAGTCAGTACCGTGCTGATAAACTGAAGCTAACGTCCCTTGCATGTGCTCACATGGTTATTTCGATCAAAACTTAAAAAAGACAAAAATCATTGCTTGCAGACCGTGATGCGGATGAAGAGACTGGTCCGGATACAATCATTCAGTACAAGGACGACCTGTTCTATACACCTGACGGTCACGTGGTCCCCAAAGACGTCATCACCGACCTCCTAACCCGCCTGGAGGACTTGACGATGGAAGCTAACAGGGTCTACGACAAAGGGGAGGCAAACGATATCACAGTGTCCATGGGAGATTATTTCAGGCAGCACTACCCAACCCTGTTCGACGGCATCCCAGCAAACGAGGACCTGAAGAAAAGCATGATAAGGTAATTGTTTGTATCTCGAGACTCGCTCAAATGAATACAAGCTGTTAATTACTGCCTAACGCCGCTTAGGTGGGGTTTTGGACCATCCGTCTACGAAAAAATATTTTTTTCGACAGGTATCTCGTGTATTTATCTGTAGTGTCCCTGTGGTTTGCTGAATTAAACAGTTGTCAATGTAGTCTGTTGATACTTGGATGTAACGGGTAAAATAAATAAATTTATTATTTAACTTCTGAACTATCCAGGGTGGTAGTCATGAAACAAAAGAATATCGTTGCCCGAGAGAAACATGAAGCTCATTAACCTAGTTTACCCCGGTTGGGTAAATCTGCTAAATTTCATGACAAAATACTGTTTAGGTGGTTCGAGGCGTGGCACATCCTGGACTCCGGGGGCACCGTGGACCAGCTGTCGCTGCCCGGGCATGGCAAGTACCGTTACAATCCTGGCAGTGGTATCCAGGAGACCAAGACTGGCATGGCGGCGCTACTGCACGTGCTGTTACGAGATACGGTGCCTAGCGCCTGCCTGCGCCTGAAAAAGCCCGTGAGAACAGTCTACTGGAACGCCAGCAGCGCCAGGCACTGGGCAGCACGACTAACGGGTCACCTCAACGGCCTCTTGACCCCGACGTTGAACAACAACGTGATGCTGGACCTGAGGACGTTAGTTGACGCGGGATTGGGTGAATTTGACCCCATGGTCGACAGTGCTAAGGACTCCAAAGTGCTGAGGACTTCCGGAAAGGGTTCCGTGGACGACGACGGCAACGACGAAGCCTCGCTGGTGGTCAGGCGCAACCAGCAGAACGTGTCAGCACAAAATGGCGTCCTGCTTAAGCAGTCAGGGGGTGACGTCATGGTGGAGTGCGAAGACGGGGAGATTTTTGAGGCCGATCACGTGATCGTGACGTCCTCGATCGGCTTCCTGCAGGGGCATCCCGGCTTCTTCCAGCCCAGCCTTCCTGCCAAGCACTATAAAGCAGTGCAGGCCATGGGCTTCGGCACCATCGCAAAGTCTTTCTCATGTGGGAGACAGGAAAAGGTGGCCACCCAATGCAAAGTTGCGTCCCTTGCGTGAACTGTGACGCAGTCGACGAATGGAGGCACCAGGTGCTGGGCAGTGACGTGGACAACATTCAGCTGCTGTGGTCAGATGGCTGCGAACCACAGCTTAAATCGGCCAAGAGTTGCAGGAGAACCTCGGTGAGAAGAGAGCTCGCTAGGACATCTTGCCTCCTTAGTCCAACTTCTTCCACGTGTGACATTTGGTCTTGGTTTTCTTTCTGTGCCTTGTTCCCTCATTTCTGTATTTATTTTTCTTTTATCCTTTCTTTACTTTTCTCTCTCGTTTTTTTCCTTTATTTACTTATAGAGATAGTTTTTCAAATGTTGTTTCTAAAAGACAAAAAAAAATAGATAAATAAAAATAAAACTTTGATGTTAGTCAAGATGCTGGGAAGCATTTTTTGACAGATCTTCTCCTCATTGTCACCAAGCTACAAAATGACAAACTGTGACGGCTTTATATTGTCATGGTGTGGTTTTGTCAACAGACAGGAAAACCCTGGTACGCCGATGTCAGCAGCTTCGGCCTGATACACAGTCAGGAGATGTGTCTCTTGACCTGGATCTGCGGCGAGGCTGCGGAGATAATGGAGACGGTCCCGGAGTCAGAGGTCATCGACGTTCTGCACGAACTCTTGGCGCTGTACCTGAAAAAGCCGGCCATGCCTCGTCCGTCACGCATGATCAGGTGAGGTGAACAGTGAAAAGCGACAAGATGCAACTTTGAGGTGTACCTGGTAGGACAAAGCTGGTACATCACTTCTTCATTGGCAGCACGCGCCCACACACGCACACTCTTTCCTTTTGTGTGTGGAAAAGAGAGAGAGGAAAAAAATAAAAAGTAAACCAAGATAAAGCAAGTAACAAGAAACAAGTAAAGTAGAATACGTCTTAAAAATATTTATAAAAAAATAAAGTCTAAATAAAAAACTGGGGAATTCGTTGTCAAAAATGTTGTTTTTTTTCCTGTCGCTATAGGACCACGTGGCACACGAATCCATACACCAGGGGCTCCTACAGCTACCTGGCCACAGGCGGCAGCTTGGAGCTGCACGACCTACTTCGGGAACCTCTACCCTCGCCACAGGTCAGTTGTAGGCTGCTTACATTTTCTCAAATGAGTAATTATCACTCATCATCGTTGTCCACATCCTCATCATCAACTGGCCTCCAAATGTGACAAAAAATAGACCAAAAAATCATCATCATCATTTCTTCTTCTACGTCTACATCCACTGTAGCTTAGTCATTGCAGTCCAGTAGAATGATCACACAAGCATTAACCGTGAACACTAAACACGACAACAGATGAAATGTCATCGACAAATGCAAGAGCAGCAAAACCGTTCAATATCCGAGATCAAGGACAGTTCAGTGACCTGCCCAGACCTTAAAGTATTGAGTGGCACCAGGTGCCGCCGTCCTCAGGTGCTAGAGAGCTGCTGAACCTGAAGATCAGTTTCACGAATCACCTGACTGGCGGCAGACTTCTGAGATTGTCTTACCGATATACCCTGAAATGGATGTCTGGGATCGAATGTAATTCAGCGGACCTGGGGGAGTAAAAAATACGTGTAGGTGTCAGGCAAGAGGCTTCAATAGGTAAACCACCGGAGGAAGATTTAATAATTCAGGTTGCCTCTCCCCTAGCACACCTACTGCTCGCCTATCATGTGTGAGCTAAAGGGCTTTTGATGCTTTGTTGTTCTTTGATGTTTATTTTGTCGTGAAGGTGACTAAGTGCAATAGTCTCCAGTTCACAACAAAGACAGGCATCGCTACTAGAATTGTAGATCAGTTCGTCTGTTTGTACAGGAAAGTGAGCTGGAGTGATTGTATGTCCCTAGGCATCACAATTAATATTGATTCAAACGGTGTTTTATATGTGTGTAAGGATATGTGTGTAAGAGTGCGCGCGCCAGAATTAAATTAAAAATTATATTAAAAGAAGATAGAGAGATATTATCTACAACACATTTCTGCTTCCTAATTAAGTGATTAATTAAGCAAGCAACGGGCTAACAGTAACCTATCAGGATCCTGCTCAGAAACTCGCATAACTTTTTCTTGCGGATCTCTTTACCACCGTTTTCAAAACAAACAAACAAACAAACAAACAAACAAACTATGGAAGTTGATTCTCACCTTTACATAAAGATTATCTTACTTTTGTTTTATTTTTTTTTTCTCTCAGATGCCGGTTCTGCAGCTGGCGGGAGAAGCCTGTAGCAAACATTTCTTCTCTACAGCTCACGGCGCTTTGCAGTCTGGCCGCATGGCGGCGCGCACGCTACTACGTCACTACAAGATGGCGACGGAATGAACATCATTGGGCTAAGGGAACCCGCAAAGAACATTTCCAGTTTTTATACTGTTTAAAATATTACCGTATGCTCTTACTTTACTATTCAAGTTTATGTATTTTATTTTGATGAGTGTAAATGGCAAAATAATCTGTTTGTGTTTTGTTTGTGTTTTGTTGGTGTCCGCCATTTGTTCGTCTTTGTCGTTCTGAATGGTTATGAACAAAAAATGATGAACTACTAGTCATCAAAATACTAAGACTATGAAAATATTGAATGTAAAACATTACTTTTCTTGCTTGTGTTCTTTAGTTCTATGTTAAAGCCAGGGTGTACTATATGTTATTGTGATAAATGTCTTGAAAGATTTACAGATGTAAACGCGGAAAACAAGTCCCCTCACAGTGTAGTGATATGCTCAAGGCAGAGCGAGACAGAGACAGAGACAAAGATAGATTTTTGGGGAAAGGGGAAGAGGTATGACTGCATTTCATCATTCCAAAAAAACTTTTGAAGATTGGGTTGCATGTATCAAAAGGTCGTTGACAGAAAGATGAAATGCAAGATGAAGTTACCTTGAATTGTTTTTATATATTGCTTCCTGTTTCCACGCCGGTTTTATAGACGTTTATTTGCGATACCACGTTTTATATCAATACAATGTAAATAAATATCATGTCTTTCTCTGTTTGGTTATGTCTTTGTATGTATATATGCACTCATGGATATGTGTGTGAGTGAGACAACATTCATGATTCTCATTAACCATTGAATCGCGCCATGTCACTAGAAAGTAGTAACATAAATCATATTTTACTTTTTTGTTGTTGTGCCAGCCTGAAGTGAATCTTCAAAATATAAAGAATATAACGTCAGATGACAAATATTCACTCAGGATATAAAATGTAATCGTGTTTTATGGATGACGTCTGGGCCCTCCCTGAGGAGTCTTCGTGTTGTTCGTGACCTTTCGTTTAGGGCTGTCATGGGTTTGGGACCAAGGGGAGAATTTTAAAATCTCCCCTAACTGGTTTAAATGTAACTTTAGAAGATGTTTATTTGACATGTTTATATAATAAAATGGTTCTCTGAATTTTACGAGAAGGATAGGAACTGCAGAATGTTTAAAACTTCGTTCTTTTTTAACAAATACATTACTTCAATAGCTGTCTAACACATTTTAAGTTTAGAACATTAAATATTTTATCTCCAGACTGAACGATATTGGTGACGAATTTTACTACATTCTAGTTTGTGATTACTTCTAGGATGAAAGAAAATATTTATTTATTTAGAGTACTTCAATACGGTTAAATTTGATAGTCTCTTCTGCGCCACTAAAAAACATTTACTGAATTTTTTTTAATTAAATTTATTAATATTATTTGATAGCTTTGCTAAAAGATGTCGTTTGTTAATTCATGGTAATGCGGTAACAAGTTTATTAATATTTAACGGTTATTAGTATCATTGCTGTGCTTTCCTTTTTCAACTAACACAGTTTTGTATTTACTTTTCTTTATTTTTTTACCTGTGTACATGTATTCAAGCTTTGAATAGGTGAACTGTTGATTGTTTATCGTCGAAATTTCTTCATACCCCTAATGGGCGGAATATCAAATGTCTTTCTGCGCTGTAAAATTCACGTGGACACGTAAACTTCCGCCTATTCTACAACAGCTCGCGTCCCATTTTCTGGTAAAGAAAATACTGCTTTTCTGAGAAATATTTGTTGTTGACTGTCAAGGGAAAGCCAAGTTGACGACTGTTAGTGTCATATCAACACTCCCCCAAAGACAGTTTCCTTCTAGCCCATGAAATCGGTCTTGCCGGTCTTGCCATCCGTTGAAAATTGACTCGTGTCTACCTGCACGCACACCTTGTAGTGACGTCACTGGAACGCCGTGGCGCATGTCCGAATCGTCATTAATCGAGACAGATTTCCGCCTTCCACCCCCAACGATAATAATACCCACAGCTGATGCGTGTAATTACAATGAACAGCTGTGGAGTCTTAATATATCTCTGATTACAACAATATATAACTGCGACTGTGCCTTGCCGAAAGCAGAATTAAAGAAGAAAGAAAAAAAATCTCCCGTAGAGAATTTTACGAGAACTGTGTGAACTCGTTAATGAAAGACAAATTTTGAAGTCATGCTTTTCAGAAACGTTTGCTTGGTCACAGATCCTTCATCGACACACTGCCACACCATCGAGTTTTCTGACCGCTTCCTCCATTGCCTGACCCCACGTTTTTGTAAAAGATACCCTTTATTGCCAGGCTACGATGAAATCGTTCTCGTCTGATTTGATGTCGGGCTCCAGGGAGGCAATAATATTGACAACCCGGTTCGACCCGCGGTCGGGTACGTCAGCTAGGGAGCACGTGGAGCTTGCACGCGCGTTGTGTCAGAGTGTGACTCACCCCATCTCAAACACCATCGACAAATTCTCGAAGGGCGGCCAATGTGTTTGGTCAATGTTTATTTCTTGTCGTTACCAGCTACGTGACGTGCCGTGGAGACGACGTGATTATACGTAACGAGGGGACGAGACTTTGCCGGTAAGCTGCGGCTGGTGAAGGGTCATGGATGTGTGGCACGTGACACCGGCGTGTCCATGGACCAAAAAATTAATAGTTCCTTAATAGTTATGTGTCTTTTTACTCACAATCCCTTACTTCTTCTTACCGCCTACCTCCACATGCTTGTACCTCCCTTCCTACGACAATCTGCCCTGTCTTCATCTCAGTTTTTGTTCCCCTGTGTCTGTCATACAGGACCAGCCTCAATATTTGTCTCACTGTCTCACCCTCACTGTCTATCTCACTTCGTCTCTATCAATTCCACCTTCTATGCTTCCTCTTCTACCCTCTAAGTTCCACAGAATTTATAATGGTCTTATCTGAATGTCAAGTCTTCGTGGTCACACAGAGAGGGTGTAAATGATTTAACGAAGCTGCTAGCCGCTTAACAGCAAACATAATATCCAACAGAATGTAAATCTTCAACACTTAGCCCGTGTCTGGGCCCTGATACTAATTAACGACCGAAAGATGAGAGGGGGGAGGCGAGGCAACCCGCAGGGGCAGCAGGTGGTGGCAAGGTGACTACCGTCTGACACTTGCGCTCACCCGGTGTGACAAACACACCCGTGACTTTGGCCTCAGGGTCTAAAAAGCCTTCAGAGAAAATTTGTGGTTGACGATTTCAAAACCATCTAAGTGACTAAAACAATTTACTTATTTTCACCGGTTTTCTGCTTCTCTTTATTCTTCTGTAACCAACACGTCATCGCATGATGGAAGAAGGGACTCACACTGACAAAGAAAAAGAAATAAAAGGAGATAACTTGTACTTATAAGTACCGGATAAACAGATACAGAGAGACAGATTGACACGGAGATACAGAGACTTAAAGCTACACAATGAGAGGTACACAGCACAAAGAAATAGAAGACACCGAGATATTGAAAGAGATATAAAGACATAGAGATACAGATGGAGAGTAAAAGAGAGAGAGGTACAGATACAGGAAGATCAAGATAGTTTAAAACACACACACAGGCAAAGAGGGAGACAAAATTTAGAAACAGCGGTACAGAGAGACTGAGAAAAGAAAAGGTAGGTTAGAGAGTTTGATAATCCGAGGGGAACAGGTTTATTGGATAGTCATGGGAAAGAGGGCAGTTAGGTTCATCGATGTAAATTCTCCACCTACACCACCACAACCGCCACCACTACCACCGACCCCTTTAGGGTTGCGTGGACTTTAGGAAAGGGCAGTGGAGTCGTCGCACTTTTGAGCGTCGAATAAATATTGAGGAAGACATTTTGTAACTGTTTATATAGGCTCTCCACTCTCCCACGCACGCAACCTGAGTACACGGACCTATCCCACTCTTCTCAGACCATTAAGACAACAATGAAAAGCACAGCAGTTCTAGATTTTCGAGAAATCGGGTTCACGTATGTAACAGGTAGGAAATAGCCAGCAAGTGTACGACCTTTTAATGAACGGGTTTGAATAATTGCCACGACTGCATCCCTTCACAGTTGGTTGCTTGGTTGGTTTATTAAGTAGGAAAGTGCTTCAACCTTTGGGTGATTTCGCACTGTAGAGGGAGAGAGAGGGAGAGGAAACCGGAGTTCCCGGAGAAAACCTCCGACAGGGGAGGACGAGCGACGAGTTCATCAGGAACAAAGTTCAGGTGATTTAGGATTACCTTCAGCATAACTTTGGTTGACATGTTCAGCTTTGTTTGCTGTTGCATTCCATTAAAAGGGGTTGGACTTTCTTTCGGCCATTCTTTGCTTTCCCGAACATTTCGACACAGGTTGGTAAGGGTCTTTACTGTTTCTTCCCTGCCAAGATTGAGCAACTCCGCTGACTTTAATTGACCTTTCTTTCAGACTGAAGGCGGACGATTCAACCTCTTCACGAAGGACTGGAAGATCTTCCGGGTTACTGGTCGCAACTTGACTGCCTTGAGGGATGTTGAGGTCTGTCTCCTGCAGGAAGTTGTAGATGTTGTTGGAGTATTCAGTACAGCTTCTCCTTCTGTGAGAACATGACCATCGCTGTCTTCGATGACTGATGTTTTCTGCTGACTGGACGGTGAGGATTTGTAGAAATTGATAGACCTTTCTGTCGTCACCTCAAGCCTCCCTTTTGTGTATTTCATGGCATGTCCCTCAATCTAGCTTTCCTTAGCTGCCTCCATTCCCTTCCAAAGGTCACTGTTAACCTTCCTTTGCTGCTTCGGTATTTGTTTTTCCTCTCATTCTCCAAGGCTCGACTTTGGTCACAAAAGGTCAAGAACACACTTCGTGACCCAGGGTTATTTCTTCCCTTTTAGGCTTTTTAGCACCTCATCAGTGTTGATAGTCTTCTTGTTGTTCCTATTTACCCCCAGTGGAGCATAGGGCCCCCACGTCATCCTAACTGTTGACAGTAGCCCCTCGCTAACACTTCCAGCAAGTTCAGCTGATTTGTTATTTTTTAATATTTTCAAAAATTCTAGTCAGACTTTGATAAAATAACCATATGGATAAAGACTAAACAGTACGAACTCATCACTCAATGTACCGTTCTCCAGATCTTAATATGGCAGATGAATATCACACCTACTATTTTTAACTTTTCAAATAACATCAAAATTTTCAGTTCAATGTACTGATCTAATATGCTACATTTCTAAATAATTAAAATTATTAAATAAATATTCAAAGCAGTTATTAGGGATATATTGGGAAGTCAGTTCAAGGCAGCTTAATTACTTTATAATAATCACCTGATCTTTTGTATTGTATTCTTTAGTGTTAATATTAGAAGTAGTTTAGTATGCTGAAATGTTTAGTTAAATTTCAGTATCTCAAAATTTTCACAGAAATATAGAGTATATAGTATGTCAGTTACGATATGCAGGTTTTAAGCAAACACAGCTTAAAGTAGAGAACTTAGGAACTAAGTGGATGATTTTCCGGCCTACGCCCACTCAGTACTTCTTTAGATTATTTGTTCAGTATTGCAGTATTTTCATAGCAATAGAAAGAAGTGTGAGACGAGGTCACCTACACGATATGCAGGGTTACTTAAACATAGTATTTTATTCTGATAGAGAGCAGCGAAACAGGAAGTTGAATGCTGATTTTCCTGTCTCTTCCTGTACAAAGTCCATGAGGTACACTTCAGTGCAGTACAGTGCAGTACAGTGCAGTATGACATTCTTCTGACTGACACCAGATGATACTACCAAGGTGATGACCAGAGACAACCAAATGTCATTGTAGTAGTAGTTTATTCCTTGTTGCACCTCGAGAAGCATAGGGCCACATATGCAATTAAATAACGGTATTGTTCAGCAATTAATTGTATTTTATTCGGCTTTAATTGCAGAACCTCGTCAACCAAGATATATATATATAACAAGCAAAAAAAAATAAAAAAAAAATGGTACTGATACTACATCATCGTTGGTTATCAAGGGCAGTCAAAAGACACACCTTAGTGTACTCTGAATACTTCATTTGCAATGCCCTTCAGCTATGGCCTACTTATAACTACTTATCTGCTGTCTCTTCTCAGTCCTCCCACACCTAACGGTCGAAATGAAAGGACCGTATGGCCGTACTGAGTTCAACTTTGACCACAATTGCTGATAATTACTCAAGGCTGTCGATTGGCTGTGATCTGTGATGGGAGGGAGCGGGGTTGTGGGGGAGCATGGGATCAAGTGGGATGGGTGTGTGAGGACATGAACAGGACGTGATCTGGGTGGAGAGGTGACAGTCGTCTCGACAGTCGCAGCTCGACATTCCTACTTGAACTGTCTTAGCCTCTGCTGAGTGTTTGGACTCTGATTATAATTCGGATTTCCTGCACCGACATCGCTGGTGAGTGTTGTCAAGAGTCAGCTTTATACCTTGAATTAGATGTTGTCAGCCTTGACGAAGTTTTATTCTGTGTTTGTACTTTTCGTGTTTTGAATGTTTTATTCTGCTTATGAGTTTTATACGGTATATTCTGTTATTGTAAGATCACTAAGATTAATTATGGAAATAATCAAAGTTTTGTTAAGTTGGTTGGATTGTCCGGAGGTATCATTCCTACTGTGAACTCATGTTTGGTCCAGAAATTGACCTGGGGTTGTAGTTAAGAAGCGAGAGTAAGTCGTTGTCCGGGGGTAAAATGGAGAACCCAAGGAAAAGTTATAATGCGGTGTCCAGACACTACATATGTGACTCTAACCCTGGGGTTGTAGCTACAAAGTTGCACAAGTGTATAGTAACAGTGTTTGCTGGGTCTGCACACCGCCTCGAAACTTCGGAGACAAGCCCTTGGTTTGCCCCCGAGCAACATTTCTTCTCGCTTTATGAGTGTAGTTCTGGCTTTTGTGGCTTTGTGTGTAGTGATTAAAACACTCGCTTGTCACCAACGCAATGAGAAACTCGGGGTTCAGACACCCTGTGTATGTAACACCTGTCCGCAGGGCTGCGCGTCGGGTGGTCTCATTCTCTCCCCCTTTCTCTTATAGTGCGAAATCACCTCAAGGTGGAAGCACTTTCCTACTAAATAAAACAATCAACAAACTTTCGGGCTGGGATCCTTTGGCTCACTGTCTGTGCTTTTGCTGTAGTCGAATATAAACATACTTTCGTCATCATCATACTCAGCACATCTTCAAGCCCCTTCCTCAACCCTCCATTTGACACACTTCCATCACAACACTCACTCACCCTCATCCTGCACGTCTACGAAAACTTGTTGTCCATAAACTCTATCTCTCCTCCGACCCCGGAACACAGACACACAGACACACATGCTGCACGTCTACGAAAACTGTGTCTGTGTGGGGTGGGTGGGGTGAAGGTGAGGTGAGGGTGTGTCAGACTAAGGGAGAGGTATACATATGGAACAGGTCTGCTCGTATAATTTCTCAAGCTGCCTGCTGCTTTTAATGACCTGTCAAAATGTCAGATAAATCTTTACATCGTTAGCGTCTTTTATTTACCTCTAACCATCGGAGCTAATAGTTGAGCTGGTGTCACAGTCGGTGTACGTGTTCGCCGATCGACTAATAACCTTAATTGTGGAACACCTGCGTGGCTGTTGGTCGTATGGATGTGTCATCCCATCATGTCACCAAGGGTTAGTTCGTGGCACCACCGACAGCAGCCGCCCTTTGCGTAACAGAACAATAAGTGAGTTTATACCAGTGACCGTCCTCGTGAACACACCAGTCAAGGCTCGACAATGGCTTTCCCTTGCATAATAATAATCCAGTCTGAACAGTCGAAACACTGGCCACCCTGTGCGCAGTGAGGCGCGGCGAACTCTCGCATTTAATGTCATCTCACCTCCTTGCCGAAACACTTTTCTGCTCACCCAGCTCGGGTTCGCATCCACGGCTCAGGAGAACAATTAGTCGACTGCTGCAGAGACAGGTATGATGAAGGTGCAGGTGAATGGCCACGCATTCTCTCTTTCTCTCTCAAGCTCATTCTCTCCCAGCAAACTTCAAAGTTCGTAAAGGAGGGCAGCAGGCGTTGACTGGTCAACTTGTTTTCAGTTTATATTCGTAGAAATTTTTTCTTCTGATCGCAATCATACGGCATTGTACAGTGTCACCGTCTGGTCGCAAGGCCGGCCATCTGTACCTTGCGGTAGAGTGAGGAAGAAATTTTCGTGTTCGGCTCATGTGACTTCAGTCTTACTTTTTAGTCGAGATCAAAGACGATTACCATTGCCTCGGCCTGTTTCATTATGTCGCTGCACTTCATATATCGGCGATATTTATTAATCATTTTCCATTCGTTTTTTTGTGATGTGCACAGCAGTGCGTTAGTGCAAAGAGCTTTATTAAATATTTTCGTATTTTTCTTGTATAACAATTACATCAATATCTGCACATTTATTGACAATCACAACAAGTGTGCTCTGTCTTTTTCCCGCAGGTACACTCCTAGCACTGCTGGTACCCTGTTTCTATCAGGTGAACTGACTACCACTTTGTGTGACCCCACTGTTTCAATAGAAAACATTGCCTGACCACCCCAGCCCGCAGGCACCCTCCCTTTGACATCGTACAGGTCGACAAGAGTCAGCAGCATCAATGTCTGATAAAGCTCAAGACGCGGCAAGTCAGACACGTGTAGTAGTCGTTGGCGCCGGTTTTGCTGGTGTGGCGGCTGCAGCAGCCCTCAGAGAAGGTGGTGTGGAGGATGTGGTCGTACTCGAAGCCCAGGAGAGAGCCGGAGGTCGGGTAAAGACTGTCGCTTTTGGTGAGTCACTTGGAGGCTTATAGCGAACAACTCATTGCATTCTCGTATCTCTGCTTCTCTCCCTTTGCGCTTCTCCTGCTTGATGTTTGCCCTTGGCGAGAGGTTATCTCCATCTCATCCGACAAAGAGTCGTCTGTGCCTATTAAATACTTCTTAACATGCCGGAAAATAATCGCAAATACATGATTATCAGTGCAAGTGGTCCCTGAAAGTGTCTAGCTCCTTTCGTAAGTATCCAAAAGGCAACATACAATGAAAAGAAACTAGTTCATTTATAAACTCTTTTAGACTGCCATTGTTTTAAGTGTTCTGATTAAGTCTGACCTGAAACAAGCCTCACATGAACATAAATTCTGTCAGCATCATATGCATCTACTATCAGAGCTCAGCATATCACTAAGTGCATGCCATATAATTTACAGTCAGCTAGACTAGTTTTTATTTTAAGAACATTTTCCCAATGGGTCGTGCGTCTGGGCCCATTCTTTTTATGTGTCTGTGAAGGGCCTCTGACTGTTTGCCTAAATCAGGAATAGATCACTCAATGGGAATTGATTAAGAAATAAAAAAACTTAGTCAGCTGAGTTTAAACCACAATATTTTCTGTGTTTAAGGTTTATAGTTTGATATTTGAAAATGAATTGTTTCTCACGTTGTTTGTAGTTTTGTCTGTGTCTGAGGTTAATTTGAATTTTTGAATGAAAACGTTTCGTTTCTTTTTATGAAAGATGGAGGCTTTGTCGAGTTGGGAGCGCAGTTTATCCACGGAGAGAAAGGAAACCATCTGTACGACTTGGCGAAAAAGTACGGCTGTCTGATGGGTAAGTTCCTCACAAGTGATCTCCCTTTGTGCTCTTTCGTGGAGGAGGGGAGAAGGAGTAAGCTTTTACCCTCATCTTCCCACACTCTGCAAACTTGTTTCACTGGAGAACATATTTCGTTCTGTCCAAGTCTTTGTGGATGAAATTCCACTGGCTGTAAATACGCGCTTGTGTGTATATATGCGTGCGCGCGCGTGGTTTTCCCCACAAGTACGCGATTTAGTGTGAATGTCGGTGGGTTCGGCCGTGTCTTTAACGATACATTTCCTTGCTGTTAAAAATTGTGATTGTTTTCCGCCAAAAGACAAAACTATTATAAAACTAACACTTGTTGATAATCCGCCCACACTGCAGGCCAGACGCCGTGACACACATATTAAACATGAACTATTAACAGTGTAGACAATGTTTAATATTCTGTTCACACCCATGCCATCTATACCACACATTGCAGACAGACGACTTGTGCACTTCGTCATACGAAATGTCAACTGTTAACCGATTTATATTCATTTCTATTCTGTCCGCAGACAGGAGTCTGTACCAGGCAAACAGAACATCCGACTCGTCGGCCCTCGATTACAAGGATCACTTGTTCTTCACGTCCGCTGGCCAGCAAGTGGATCAAGACTGCCTGGTCCCTTTACTGGAAGATGCTAACGAACTCACGCATAATTTAGCCGACAGTATATACAATGACAGGGACTGCGATGCACGCCAGGAAAATGTGCACAAGAATTTTCAAAGTTTTCTTGAAGAGGCGCATGCTAAGTTCATGTCATCGTCAACTGTCAGTGTTGACCCAGATGTAAAGGACGCTGTTTTTAGGTAACCCTTGTTCCGCTTTTTTCTCCAAGACACCCCCATCCCATATTTATCTTTTCCTTTCTTCTTGTCTTTTAATTAAATTGTGTGTGCGTACAAGTGCATGCCAGAGTTCTTCCTTCGAGTTTACGTCTGTTTACGTACTTGCAGGTGGATTGAGGCTTGGCAGTACGCAGATAACGGTGCCAGATTCGAAGACATTTCGTTGGAAGGGTATGGCAAGTACCGTTACCTGGAGGGCTTCGGCCTCACATTGACCGCTTCTGGTCTCATGGAGGTGTTTAACCGTTTCCTTCAGGAGTCCCTTCGTCCGGGAAGCCTTCGCTTGAGTACGCCAGTCAGGACGGTGTCATGGCATCCCAATACGGACAAAAACGGATCACCGGGGTTAAAGGTCCAGCAATGTGCAGAGGAGATTCAGGAGACAGAAGTGGAGCCAGCCAACCAACGGCGTGTCAAAGTCGTCTGCCAAAATGGGGATGTCATCCTGGCGGATCATGTCATCGTGACCGCATCCATCGGATTCCTGAGGGAAAACGAGGAATCCTTTTTCGTGCCGCCGTTGCCGGAGGAACACAGGAAAGCCATCCACGGCGTTGGCTTCGGTCTTGTGGCCAAGGTGTTTCTGGTGTGGGACAGTCTGGAGAAAATCTTCGGCTCAAACTTGGAGGGCATTCAGTTCTTGTGGTTGAAGGGATTTCCTCCTAAGCTGTCTTCCTCGAAGACCTCTTTGAGAACTTCGGTAAGACCATTAACTGTGCGTGACGTGTAGTACACGAGCGTTAGGCTAATTTAGATTAAAATGAAAAACGAAACTAACCACCAGATTATACGATTTGACACCCACATCAGGTAAATACCAGGATACTTGATGAGAGCTAACATTTTGCTTTTGCAGAAGGGAGGTAACTGGTATGACAACCTGCAGGGCTTCGAGCGGATAGCATCACACGAGGGCATGATGCTCACGTGGCTGGCGGGAGAGGAGGCCGAGATCATGGAGCAGCTGCCAGAGAAGGAGATCCAAGAAGTGCTGCACGAGCTGCTGGTTATCTTCACTAACAACACAGCCATCCCGCCGCCCAAAAAAATACTTCGGTAGGAATCAAGCATTGCTAAGATGGGAGGGGGTGAGAAATAGAGGGAGAAAGTGCGTGCGCGCGTGTTTATATGTGTACATGTTGAGAGAGAGAGAGGCGCTACTTTAAAAAAATCAGAGAGAGAGACAAAATGCATGGCTGTGTGTGGCTGACATAACCGAGCAGTCAGGTGAGACGTGCAGCACGTGTGGCAGGGATGTAATCACAACAATCCACTAATGTCTGTACACCTGTCGTGCAGATCAACATGGAAGAGCAATCCATTCACTCGTGGCTCCTACAGCTACCTGGCGGCCGGGGTTGACATCAACCTGCATGACACACTTCGACAGCCGGTGCCGACACCTGAGGTAAATGTTTAAAATATTAGATTCATATACAAATCACTTCGCACGTCTACGTGCATTTATAACTATAGTGCATAGTCTACACAAATGATGCGACTATCAGTGGAAACAACCCAATGGGGCTTTACATGTACAGTGGAACCTCGGTTAGCGAACGCCTCGGATAGCGAATTTTTCGGTTAACGAACAAAAATTTCGCTAAAAATTTGTCTCGGATAGCGAACAAAATTTCGGATAACGAACAAAAATTTCGTTAAAAATTTGTCTCCGATAGCGAACAAAATTTCGGATAACGAACAGCCACGTGAACCACACGTGACCGACCAGCATGTCATCATTCGCGCTCGAGACAGTTACGATCAGTCGTTCCTTACCTGTGCGCATCCTTCTTATTTAGTGATTGTTGTGCTTTATTTTAATAAGATAATCCTCAATCATGGCTCCAAAGAAGATTAAGAGCAATTAATAGTAGTGAGGTAATGACAAGGAAGCGGCCAACAAATGAATTGAAAAAGGAAATGATTTCAAAGTATGAAGGTGGCATGCGTCTGTCGGATATGTGATGTCGTCTTACCGAAGAGTTTTACAAAAAAGGCAGAAGAAGCAGACACTGGACAAGTTTTTTTCTTCAACCTCAAAGCTACAGAAAATGGAAGTCTCCCCGATTTTATAATGTCACGTGCTCATGGAGAGGGGATTCAAAGCAGTAATTCCACCCCTTCCTCCCCACACCTGTTTCCAACCACGCCGTCAAAACGGCAAGTTTTCTGTTTAAATGCTTTCGTTAATGTTTTTATGTTTATTTAACTCCATTTATATTGCATTATAACTGTTCTCATTAAAACAAATACCTATATATATATACAGCCTGTAACTTTCAAATAGCGAGTCAACAGGGGCTGGGAACCAATTAAATCTATTTCCTTTATTTCTTATGGAAAAAATTGTTTCGGATAACGAACATTTCGGTTAACGAACAGCTTTCCAGAACGGATTAAGTTCGTTAACCGAGGTTCCACTGTACAGTCGACATTTGAATGATCTCACCGTATAATGTCACGCTGGTGTTGTCATTAGGTAGACAAACTTTAGTGAAAATTGCACATCAACATCTGGCTTCCGATTTTTAAAATCCAACCATCCTCTCCTACCATAAGAACTCTGCACCTTGATCTCTTATATTTCTTTTTCAAACTACTTGCTAATTTATGCAAACATCTGTTATCAATCAAGTTTAACGTGATTTTTTTCCTTGCATCGCAAAAGACTGCTATTTAATTAATCACATGATAGACCATTCATTCTCTATTCGAGAGATGCATCAGAACATTTTGACTTCTTGTCAAAAGCTGCTTCACATATGCTTAACAATATTATAGCATTCTCTGTTTTTTGTGCTACAGAACCCTGTGGTGCTGTTGGCCGGCGAAGCCTGCAGCCAGTATTACTTCTCGACCGTGCATGGAGCCATTGAATCCGGTCAACAGGCTGCGCGCGCCATACTGCGTCACGTACAAAGCCAACAGCAGCCAGCTGCTCCATCACGAAAAGCAACTGTGATTGCCCACGTGGCCTGAACGCGTGTCTTTTGTTAATCACCGATATTATGTCATCAATACTAATGAGGACTTAACAAAACAGACCGAAACAGTGGCGTAGGAACCAGGGGGGCAGCGGGGGCAGCCGCCCCCCCAAGGAAAATACAGGGGGGGCAGGAATATCCTTTTGCCCCCCCAATATTTGAGACGTAATTCTCACAAAGAGCAAAGAACTGAAGAAAGGTAGGGGAACGTAGAGAGGAGACGGTCATCACCGTCACAAAAGCGGGCCCTGAGGCAAGTGGAGGCTCTAACACCTCTGACGATCAGATCGGGGACAGTCCGTTGGTATTGTTTGCCATGCTAATTGCAGGCTGTGTTGAAGCCTGAGCGAAGAAAGCAGGCGGACAGTACATCGGTACATCGAGTGTCGTCTCCCTCCCCCCTCCCCCCTCCCCCATAATGCGACGCCTTTTCTTTGGCGGTTTTCGTTTGACCAACATAAAACATCCCCCACCCACTCGCTGTCACCCTAAAATTATCTGCTATCGCTTACAACCAAAAGGGGCCGCACTGGCCATCGGGAACACAGAAAGCCAGTAACGAATTGTTGCATACCAATACCCCAGTCTTGCCAATCAGACAGGAACCCTTACACTTTGTGAAAAGCTAGCGAAACACCTTAGTAAAGGTGCGGACACACGAGAAGCCAAAAGCGGCAAAGACTCTGAGTCCCTATATTGGTAGTTTTCTTTAGAGACAGAGAGACTGGTATTATTGCTATCTACGACTCAGGGGGAAGTGCATAAGTAACATTTCTAAAACTACACAAGGGCACTCTTTTATCATCAACGACTGTGGCTGGTACTCAACATAAGTTATCTGTGTTATACTGTTTGGTTTGTCTATATGTGTCCGTGTTTTGGTAGATGGCCATAGAACGTGTCGCATCGCTGGCTCAGCACCGTCGGGTAGCGGAGCGAGGAAGGGGCTGGTCCTGCGGCCATTCCCACCCTAGTTTCGTCCCCTGGCCACGGTGGTCTGGCCAGTTTATGGCCCTTAATTATAGGGTAGCCTTGCGTCCCTTCCTCTCTGGTCTCTTTGATTCTCTTTGGGGTGGATGGGGCTATTTTCCCAGGGTGTGCGGACACCAAGTTCAGGTATAGGGCTGTGTCTCTTTGTAACGTGGATTATCTCGCGGACGCTGGTCCCTGTGGGTAGGGAAAGGTTCTGGAGGTTTCTCGAAGCCTATAGAAACCTGCCACACAGGACTGGGAGGACGGCGGGCTGGAAGAGGAGTTTTTGCGGTGGTGGAGAGACCTGTGCCCGTCTCTGGGAGTAGTCGGGGGTTTGCCACGTGCTGTGTGTACTGTCGCTGGAACTGGCGTACGTGGTGTCTAGAAGAGGGTTCCAGCAACCAGCGTATTTTCCCCGCGTTTGTTGTGAGATAGAACAAAGCATGTCACGAGCCGTTGGATGAGTAGGCTTAATTAATCTTTACTTTGTTTTTCCACGCAGTTTTTCTGCCTTAAAACAAACAAAAACATACCTGAGAAGTTCCATGACACAAACGCGCTTGAATAACTGTCTCATTATGCATGTATTTAAAGAGAGGGTTGATCTGCTTAATCTGGACGAGATTGCAATGGAGTTCATTAATAGAAATAACCGAAGACGCAGTTTTTTTGGCACACTGACTTGCCAACCTTGATTAATATGATTTATATGATTATAACGTTTTTCACATTTCTTTAATTTGTTTTTTCTTATTTAATGCTGCCTTGCCTTTTAACAATAAAGCAGCGTGTTGTGATGCTACCACTGTGTACGTGCGTGCGTGCAGTACCCCCCACCCCCAATCCTTTTTTACGTAATGTGCGAGTGCGAACGCCGTTCACTGTCAGCAGGGAGTTTGCCCCCCCAACGCCTAACATCTTCCTACGCCACTGCGAAAAGAACAAACCTTCAGCGATCGAATCTGTCCATGTAAATCACTCAATCGACCATTCATTGCTCACCCTGAGTTGTCAAAGAATAGTGAATCTTTACAATTTCAAACATGTAAATATTATTATTTTAAATAAAAATATACACAAGTGGCTGCTGTTTGTTTTCCCATATTTTGCCAGAGGCAATGAACATGCTTACCTGAACGTGTATTTTACTGCCTCAGTGTGAGAGCTTGTGTGTGTGTGGTAATGTCAATGGCTGCTCACGTTGGAGGAATACCGATAAATACAAGTGTAAACCCACGGGTTGTATGAAAAACGAGCCACGTGATTCCATAACACACGTGCTCACCCCACCCACTATATATATATACACTTCAATGTATATGATGTTGTCACGGACCTGTCCGTGGCTTCTGAGTTTTCAGCACCCAGCAGCACGTACGTGGGCTATAGGAGCCCCGTGACGTCATCGCGGATTACCTAGCTGCTGTGACCTCGGAAACCGCCACACGACGCGGCCAGTGTGGACGGCCTTCGCGTGTGTTTCGCTAACAGTTAAACAATGAATCGAAATATGAAAAATCCGCAATTAAATCGCATCGCTGTTTAAGCCGCAGCTGTGTGTGGGGGGAAGTCGCAGCTTTTAGTCCAAAATTTACGGTATTTGCTCATACACTGAGAAAATCTACATGTGATGCATAGTGTACATTATACGTCCTAAATGTCATATACTGCTAGATTATGTTGTTTTAAAAGAATCTAAGGACGCAAAAGTACATCATACAACTGATAAAAATGATCATATAGGTATATACCCACAACAATGTCTCTTAGAGCGCAAATTTTATTTAAGTTTTGAATTTTAGTTGTAATACTTCCTCGGAAGAGCAGAATGCCAAAAACAAAAAAAGAAAAAAAAATCCAGTAAATGTCATGGTAAGTTGCGGAAAATTGACGTTCGAAAGAACGCATTTCAACCCGATGGTGCAAGCGGTCTAGCTAATCACTCAATATCTGAGATAGATTTAATAAACGCTGACACTACGAAGCTCGCATTGTGATATCAGCTTCACAACTGTATCTACTGTTTTACGGAATATGTGTGTCTTATCTAGTAAGCGCACTATCCTGAATCACCCTTGTGGATAAATAAAATTGTAGTGTACCCTGTCGTATCTCTGATCATCTTTTAGGAGGGGAGATAAGTCTCCATTTTGTCATCGGAGTTGCCGTTCATCAAATTATGGCTGAGAGCGAGAAATAAGCCGATTGCACGACAGGAGGTGTTCTTCATTTTGCAGAGCGATGTAAGTGTCTTATATCTAGTACGAGCACTATCCTGAATCACCCTTGTGGATAAATAAAATTGTATCGTACTCTTCGTCCTGTCGTCTCTCAGACCGATTGTTGTTGTTGTTGTTGTTGTTTTTGAGAAAGGGAGATAAGTCTCAACTTCGTCATCGGAGTTGCCGTTCATCAAATTATGGCTGAGAGCGAGAAATAAGCCGATTGCACGACAGGAGTTGTTCTTCATATTGCATAGCGATGTAAGTGTATAATTATAATACCTATATACATAGAAATTTATATTCTTTTTAAGGAGTTTACCAGCATTAGTATTTAGGATGATTTACACGTGTTTATGAATATATCACACCATTGCTACTTAGGCATTAATAATTTTCTTTCAGTACTAGTTCAAACTGCACATCCAGCATCTTTACAAGCCAAAGACCTCACTGCTGTCAACAAGCACGGCTGTACAGGAGAAAATCAGCATTTTTTAACGATGACGAATCAAAACTGCCCGAGAAAGCTTTACACTTACAACAGAGAATTGATCCAGTCTAAGCTTCACTCATGCTGGATTTTTTCTCTTTCTGTGTGTCCTCTCATTTTCCTATGGGGAGATTAAAAAAATAAATAAATAAATAAATACTGGAGGCTTCCAGTTTCATGTAGCTAATAAGCTGTACTCTTACTCACAGTGCAGTAAATTTTGAATGAAACCAGATCAGGTAGATGTTGAAGGCCCTCTGCGTCTGCAAGATTTATCAGCTACCAAGCATTCGCGCGTGCTTTAGGATGGTGGCTTTGATAGAGTGTGTAACAGTAATTTAGCAAGATTTTTAATTAGATCGTTCCTCAGCTCATAGCAACAACACTGCTTGTCAGTAAACAAAGATACAGTGCAGAGACCAGCCAATAATTTAGGTTCTCCATGGTTTAAAAAAGTGAAGTACTCTTCCTGAGGGCTCTACCCTTGTCCTATAAATATTCTGGCACAAGAGAGAGGTCTTTAGACACTCAAATCCACACAAGCATTAAGCATGCTTTCATCAGAGGAAAATATGGAGTACTACAGTTACAGTGGTATCAAGGTACCTGGGTTGTCAGAACTGTGCTGTGATAATTTTCTGTCCCATCAAAAGGACGGACCTAAGGTGTACGTTGCCACATGTCAGTAAATTTGTTCAACATTATAGGCCCATATAAAATATGGAAGGAGAAAGAACTTGAAAATTGGATTTCCTTATAACCAGGTCTCTTGTGATGTGTTCAGCAGTCAGAATGTAGACGGAAAGTTAAATTATCTTTTTTAGAGATGATGCTTCAGTTTAGGTGCTTTATAAATATTGATTGTTTCACTAAATGGGTGCATTAGAGAACTCATTTTTTCCTGGCACTCTTGGCTGTTAAAAAGCTGTGAAATCTGGGATTATTCTGCCCAAATCCCGTGCAAAGTGTCAGTTACTCAGTGTGGTGAGTGAACTGATGGTTTGTGTTTAGACAAAACATGAACTTTCAGTGCAAATGTGATGCTTCTGCATTAGGAATTGTAGGGTAAAATCACAAAGTCCTAAGAAATGCATTCTTTCATTCATTGATTCCTTGACCAACTGGTACCAACTGGATAGATGGAGTAGCTGACAAAGCTTGCCACTTAGGCCTGTTAGTGTTAAGCAGTGGTCTTCTGGTGCTGCATGGAACTGCCAGTCCATGCCATTACATTTGCAAGCTAGTTTTTTTCCTGTCCACCTGGGTATCAAGGTCTCTGAAGGATGGTTTTAGACAGTGTCATGCTGAGTGATATGGGTGAACCAACCCAGCTTGCGTCATGTGACTGTTGTGAAAAGAAGTTCTTGATGTCTTAAGAGGGTTCCTTCATTGGTTTTATGTTCCAAGTATGACATCCAAAGCTTAGGAAATCATAAGCTGTATGGAAAAATATTATCAACCAGAATGAGTGCATTAAAAATACCTCGTCTTAAAGGCAGTGCATGTAAAGTCAAGGCAAGCTTTAACCTTCCAGTAGTGGAAACTTCAGATAGCTTGCTACTTAAAGTTAGTCCAGCATACATGCATGTCCGCACTGGGAGGAGTCGTGCCCATACTAATGCTGGTCATTGTGATATGAGAACAGAGTATTCTGGAGCAGCAAGGGTCAGACCTGTGAGCAGTGAAACTACTTATGGACGATCTGCTGAGTTGCGTGGAGCTTATGATAAAGAAACTGAGGAAAAATCACTAGAAAGACCACATATAAGAAGACCAGAACCACGTCTGTCTGCTTTACATACAGTCAGATCAGCTGAACATGAGGCCAGAACAAGACAAGTAGAACCGGGAGCCTGGACTGACCATCCAATAACATCATCTTCACGCAGAACTTTTTCAGGAAGAACAGAGGTCTTGAGGCGCCCAAAAAGGAGCAAGTCTTCTCTAACTTTTATTCAACAAGAAACTGGTTTCTCATCCATTGAAATCCCTTCTGGGAAGCAATCAAATGAGAAGAAAAATCGACAAGTATATAAGGAGCCTGTGACAGTGTCTACTGTGAGATGTAAATCTGCTAATGCAGAAGATGTAACTGGAACAGGAAGTCAGTCCAGCAGAAGGACCAGGTGGGCCAGTGCTAGGAGTGCTGAGATGAACTCACAATCCATAATTAAGAGAAGAGTAGTGGTAGAGACAGCAGGACTGGCGGTATTGAGACTGACCAATGGTGGCAGTAGTGAAGATGGCCAAACTAAAGAGAGGTAATGCATATTTTTCAAACAGGCAATGGCTGTGTTCACATCATGTTAATATAACTTGTTATTGACAGGGGTTTGCCATTTTTCTGTCCCATCTTCAGAGGCATACAGCAATAATAAAAACGACAAAACTGCATGCTTTTTTAAAGCATGTGGATGACAACTTCAGAGCAATTTCATAAGATTCTTTGGAGCATTTGATCAGCTACAAGCTTTTGAATTTATTTATTCCTAATCATTTAATGTTGGTCGCTCATACCCTATCAGAAGGCAGTTTTTTTGTGTTTTTGAGTCAAAGTTTAAAAATGACTGGTTTATTTTGCAAAGGTTGCAGCTGCTGCAGTTTGTGTTTCTTTCACAGACATTGCTTTCTCTTTTCTTTAAATATTTTTGTTTTATAAATTCTTTCTTAAACTGATTTGCCGATGTTTGTCTGCAGGGAAGTTAGGAAGAAAAGAATGGAATCAAATGACCTGCTGGCTGACCGACAAGTTGCATGGTTCATGTCTTTGCTGCAGCAGTGCATCCGTAATAACAAACTAGAGAAAATGCGATTCGTCATGAAGCGTCTAAGTCTTGCACAGCGCCGTCAACTGGCCACCTTTCGCTACAACACCAACTCGATGTTGTTCACCTGCTGTCAAATGGGGCATGTGGACATGGTCAATTACCTGTTGGATGAGTGCGGTGCCGACCTTGAACAGAAGGGTGTGTACGAGGTGTCTGGTGATGGCTCAAGACACATGGTGACACCTCTATGGTGTGCTGCAGTGGCAGATCACATTGATGTTGTTGAGTCACTGATCAAGCATGGTGCTGACCTGAACAGCCAGTCTGATACGGGCTCCACGCCTGTGCGATCAGCATGCTACATGACAAACATTGAGGTGGTCAAGCGGCTGGTGGAGGCAGGAGCCGACATTCATTTACCCAACATGAATGGTGGAACCTGCCTGATAAATTCTGTGCAGAGCCCTGAGCTCTGTGAATTCTTGATTAAGCATGGTGCAAGGGTCAACGATAGAGACAAATCCAACAATCTGGCCCTGCATTATGCCATACGAGAAGACCGTCTGGACACTGTGAAGCTTCTTGTTGAGTATGGGTCAGACTACAATGCCAAGAATGACTATAATGATAATGCTTTGCAGACTGCAGCTTTGCGAGGCTACGAAGATATAGTGGAATACCTCATAGAATCTACAAGGCCATCATTGGTGGATGTAATTCATGCATATGAACTTCTGGGAGCCAGTTATGTAGATGAGCGGCATGACATTGCACGGGCCATGGCCTTGTGGCAGAAGGCAATAAACCTGCGTGAAATTGGCACCAAAGGCCACTTCATCAAAACTCTTAAGCGGGAAAGAATTGCTGCATATGATTTTGTCAAGGAAGTAACCACACAGGAGGACTTAAAGGAAGCAGGTTGTGACCCAGACAATGTGTATATGCAGGCTTTGTTGATTCGAGAACGAATTCTTGGCAAGAACCACAAAGATACGAGTTTTGGGGTAATGTATCGTGGGGCAGTGTATGCTGACAGCCGTCGGTTCCAAAGATGTGTGGACCTGTGGAAATATGCATACCACCTTCGTTTCACAGGTTGCAGTGACCCTTTGAATCATGAATTAGTGTTCACTGTACAGGCCCTTGTGAAGCTTTTCTGGGAGATGCACGTGGATGAGACAGAGGAAGGGAGCTGTGAAAAGTTACGCTGCTGTGATTTAGTAGACACCTTGGAAGAGCTAATCCATCATATCCAGGCTGCACAAACCAGAATTAAGATGTTGCAAAAGGAGCCAGCCAGCTGCATCACCCAAGCACACCAAAACAGTGGGAGTGCGAGTATTGACACATGTCCTGGCTATTCTGTCTGTGCTTGTGGTAAGCACAGGGAAGGGAACATCGAGGACTTTTGTTTGCTTATGCAGTTGTCAATTCATCTCATTTTCCTCTTCTCAGCCCAGCCAGATGTGAATGATGATGTCAAGCACTATTTCTGCACACTGGTATATCAGTTGCTGAAAATAGATGCCAGGACCCAAGCGGGTGAAACATTACTGCATCTGGCTCTCAGTGTGGGCAAAACAAATCTTACACCAGACTTCTGCCTCAAGCCACTTCCTGTTGTTAAAATTCTCCTGGAGTGCGGAGCAGATGCTGATGCCTTGACAAAAGCTGGACAGACACCACTCCTGTGCTGCCTGCGGCAAGAAAATAGCATGCACAATGTCTTGTTAACCAATGAAAAACGAGAGTCCCTGATTCTTTGCCTTTTGAAGCACGGTGCTCATGCAGATCGTGCAGGGCATTTGCCTGTGGTGCAATTTCTGAAAGAATCTCGCAGTTTCTCAGTCTTGGATCATGTTAACTTGCAATGTCTGGCTGCACAGGTCATTTGTAAACATAGAATTTTGTACAAAGGCATGTTGCCAGCCACGCTTGAGAAATTTGTAGGCATGCATTAAAGTACTTGTAATTTTTGTCACTTTCTAATTAGGTATTTTAAATCATCATACTTCACTTATGTAATAATAAGAATACTATTTATGCACTACACTTTAAATGTTTCAATGAAATGCACTCTATAAAGATCAGCAGTAGATTACTGATTGAAAACCTTTTTTGCATAAGTGCATGCATGCGTAAGTGTGTGCTAGTCTGTGCACACAGATATTAAATTTTAGTCTGCCTAGTGGTCACATAGCCTCTTGGTTTTACTTTGCAGCATTTAAAAGTACATGATTTTAAATTAGTAATGAGTGCAGTTAAATTTTTTGTGGCTGAAGAGTTTTGCTAATGGTGCATTTTTAGGACAATTTATGTAGTGTAGGACAATATATGTAGTGTTGTGGTGTAGAGTGGGTAGAGCACATAAAACATAAGGCTACACACACTGTTCTAGGACGTGATATTCTAGCTCCATTAAAACAAATGTTGTCCATGTTAAACCTTAGGCAGTCAAGGAACAAGAAAGAAAAGTTAGGTGAGTGATAGTAGAATTAAGATAAAATTGTCACAAATCATATCCAAGTTTGACTTTGCTGCAGGTGTAATTTGGGAGTCAACGTATCAAAAGAGTTGCTTTTGGTTTTTGAGCCTGTGATAATTAGGCAGCATATTTATGCACATGTAATTATTTCTGCCATTTATAGAGTGGTGAATTATTGAGATGATAAAAAATTAATGCATACAAATGTGCATTATTGGTTGAGGATGTAGCACAATTAATTGTTAGTGGCATGTTTCGTGTATAATCATCAGCATCCACCCATGGACTGGTTGTTTGAACCTTGGTTGTGTGGCTTGTTACCATCTTATGGCCTAAATGTTCACTACCTACTGACCAGATGTGCACCCATGTTTTCAGTGAGTGAGAACGTCTTCAAATGCAGCAAATGTTTCTCATCTGGAAAAGGAGAGGCAAAAGACACTATCATTGATGAAAGTATGCATTCCTACCAGGTTAGATTGCCGAAATGCAGGCATTTTTTTTTCTAGATGTGAGAAATGTAAACTGCATGTTGTTAATGAGGAGGAGTAAACAATATTACAAGGTCGAGGGGATCTACATGCATTAGTGAAGGACACACACTCGTTGCTATCACTACCCAACTAGGCTTGAAGTTTGTCTTGATGCCGGCAGTTAGGGCTACATGTCTTAGCTGTCTTAGAGGAATAATAAAGGTTTGTACAAGGAAAAGGCAATGAAATATCTACCTATGGTGTTGCAAAGAAAAGTGTGATTTAAACTTTAAAAGAAATTTTTTTTAAAAAGAAAAGACAGTGTATATTTGTCAGGAAGTCTGTTCACCATGATTTGAGTGACTTATGGAGAACATAAAGTCTTGCCAGATTGTATCGATCGCTGGGGCACCAGTTAATGCTTTCAGACAGCTGTATGAAGATGTAGACAAATATTCTTTTAATCTAGGCATTTTTGTGAGTGAACATTAGAAATTAAGGGCCCTCATCAGTACTAGTCATTTTGGCATGTTCATTTGGTGATGTTCCAGTTTGAATAAAAATTATTGATTCAATTCCTTTATTGTCAGTTGTCCAAACATTGGTTTATCACTGCAAGCATGTGCATGCACGCCAGGCCATTGCTTTTTGAGATACTTTGTCAATAATTTTCTATACTGCAAATATACAACTTAAAAGTAACAGTTTAGGTAATCAAACTTCTTTTTTCAAAAGTTGGAAGCAAAATGGCCTAAATAAGTTATTTTGAACAAAATGATGCAGAGATAGGCAGAGTAGGAGGGGTGGTGGGGCTATATCACAGGAAAGCATCCAGGCCTGTAAACAGATACCACATGCAGAGAAAGAACAGCGTGCTTGAGATGAGATCTGACCCTGGCAGCTGATCCTCAGTGTATTGGTGACAGGCGCTAACTGTTGTGCCACCGGGCTGCCTCAATAGACCTTTCTGCTGATGTCAGGTTCTCCACTTTCTTTTCCATTGATTTTTAAAGTTAGAATTCTTTATGTGCTTTATCTATTAAACATACATGTACGTTTCTGATTACGAAGGCTGCTACCTTTCCCCTCTTGAAAAAATCAGGTAACTCTGCTGGTGGATTTTTTCAGTTTAAGCATCAAGTGTAGGATATTTAAGAGCATTTGCAGTATAGCCTTTCTCTTGGCACCACCATGATGGAAATGGCAAGGTGATGGAAATTGTCTGACATCAGATCCTCTGCTTTGCTTTAAACCCTCCGAGTGACCTGAGTGGATAGCGTGTTATGTCACCCCCTCTGTCATGGGCACCAATGGAACAGCTACATTGCATTTTTGCCAATAGTTTTATCATTTTCTTAAGTATCTATCTATACAGGTATGGAATAGCAGTGTATTTATCTCCGTTAGAAATAAGGACATTTCTAAATTTATTGTTAAAAAAAAGGGGCATAGTCAAAGTACCAGAGTCACACTTTATTACATAAAATGCAAGTTTTTTTATTTTTAAATCGGAGCCAGAAACCATGCATCAACAAGAAAACTTTAGTCAAATCTGCTGATCTTTGCCAGCGGACTGAAATGCATTAAAAAAAAATCAATAGGTTAAATAAATACAATCACAACCTTGTCTTATAAATGTTGGCAATGAAAAGAAAAAAAAAAGAATAAAAATTCACAATCACTATGTTCATCAGTAAAAATCATCCTTTCCTACCTCTTTCCCAACCTTCTCACAAAAGCCTCACAACATTGCTAGACTGTGGAAGCTTTGTTTCAAGGGCAATTTGTGAACCTGATACATTCTGTGCATTTGACTAGAAACAATCTCTTTCATTCTAGCATTCATGCATAGAGGTACACAGAGCAAGATTCAAGAAAAAAAAATCATAAGATCATTAATGATGCATTCAGATTCAGCATTAGAATACATTGTAATACTGAGAAAAATGAATACATGATTTGGTCAATTCAGGAGCATTAACTTTAAATTTCTAACGAGTGCAGATACCAGTCAAGTTATCCAGCAAGTTGCTGTACTGGTGTGAAATATCAAACATGTCTATTTTTGTTTGTGAATGGACGTGGCTGATCAGCCATCCAATCGTAACAGATTTGTAGCTATTTCTTTCTATTGAATTATTTTCTGCAAATTTCTGTTAAGAATGAAAACGGTTATTTAGCTCATAAATGTTACAGATCTGCTACTTCATGCATACACAACACAAAAATGATGCATGTGGCCCTATCTGGGACTTGAATAAAGGGCTTATGAGAGGGCAGAAAAGTAGGCAGCAATCCACCCATGGATATTCATGTTTACGAGTTTATAAATGTACATCTGACCTATGGAGCGACAGAAGGTATGCAACATCTGGCTACATAAGGGATCTGGAAAACTGTGTTGCCTTCGCACAGTAAAAGTGGTCATGGAGTTGGAAAAAGGAATGTGGAATGGAGCAGTGTGCTCTTAATTGGGCTGGGCTGTGCATACGGCTGCCAGCTAAGGTAACAAAACTTGGACACACGGCACAGGAAACCAACTAGAACTCATCCTTTCAACACAGCTGCACCAAACCATTGATTTATACAAAAGTTTACAAAAACACCTAAAGTATAATAAATGTATACGTTAGATGTGAGATCATGAAAACATTTCTCATGTGTAAATATGCACATGAAAAAACCATACAAGTATAATAAATATACTGAATGCTGAAGACAAGCGCAAATGATCATGTAAACACCATTGTGGGTTGCAATGGTACCAAATGCTAGCACAAAAATTATTACTCAGTTAAGAGAGGTCTGAACAAGGTACAGCAATTCACAATAATGTATAATTAATGCCTTCATTAAAAATGTTTCTAGAGCTTAGAACTACTGATGCAATTTTTTTTGTGTGGTTAGTGTTTAAAATACCAAAGATGTTTGGAACAAAGTTAGGCATGCAGTACATTTATAATGCATTTTAAAGCGGAACATGTTTGTCTTTTAAGAAAATAAAGTTAGAGTTGTACTTTAATGCTAACGATCTATTTTTTAAACATACTGAAATAATAAATATTAAACAATAAGTAAATTAACATATAAATGAACACATAAAAAAAATATTATGAATATAACAAATTAATGACAAGATAAAAAGGAAATGTGTGTGTTGATAGGTGATCTTATAAATAAACTGAGCCAACATATGAAAATGGGCTTTATGGGTGTGTGTGAAAATTTGAGTAACACAATTTTTATCACTCTGTCATTCACTACTTTTAATGACATCTAATCAACAACAGTCACTGGCTTTTGAACAGCAAGGACAGGTAAACTGTGTGAAGGGGAGAAAACAAGTCTTCTTGTTCCTAAACACCCCCAGTAGAGCATAAAGCTGCAAGAACACCACGCCATCGGACCCAGTTCTGGCGTCCCTTTCCAGTCGGGATCATGTCATGCCAGCTGCCTCTGCCTCTCTGTGGACTGATCTCCTCCATGTCTGTCTGGGTCTCCCAACCCTGTGCCGCCCCTGTGGGTTCCAGCCTAAAGCTTGTCTTGTTAAATTGTCGGCGGCTTTCACAAGGTGTGACCGATCCAGCTCTACTTCTGCTTCTTGATGTCTTAGCTGGCAGGTTTTTGGTTGGTTCTCTTCCCACAGGTTGTATTGGAGATCTTCTTGGGCCATCTGATGTTGAGGGTGTGAAGCAGACATCTGTTGACACATGTCTAAATCTTGTTGGTGATGGTGTTTGTCACACGCCATGTCTCAGATCTATATAGATGGACTGACTTTACATTTGTGTTAAAGATGCGGATCATTGGTGTGAAGACATAAAACCTCGGAGTTCCAGATAGGTCGCAGGGTGTGGAATGCAAACCTGGCTTTGTTTATTGAAAAAAAAAATAGCAACAAAACATTTATAACCTGAAAATGAATGTCAGAACACAACAAATCAGACAAAATCCATGTTTAGGATAACAAATCAATCAGCCATTTAATATCAGCCAGTACTCAATATACTGCTTGTTTCCACCCATTAACTTAACAACATTTATCATGACTGACTTTCCCACTAGATATCAACTCTGGTCTTCTTTAAATTTTGAATATCTAGCAAAGATATGCTACAGGACATTACTTTTATCTTGTACACAAATGGCATTTTAGAGTTATCTGCTCTATACTTCTGTCTTTTCCTACTAAATTCTTGTAATACATCTAGGAGTACACTGGGGAATAACAATTATCACAGTATTTTTTTTTAAAGTGAAGTGATCGTTTAAAACTTGAAATAAAATCTTCACCACTGCTTAGCTCATACATAAAATAAAAATGATAATTCACCAAGCATTTCTAATTACTACCACTCAAATAAATAATAAAGGTGTCTCATTTAAATCACATCATAAATACATAAACCAATACATATATTACACTAGTAAATTATGTTACATTAATATAAATAATAAAGAAACCAATAAACAATTACTAAATAAATATTATTTAAGTGGAGATGTGACATAAACATAATTTACATCATAGGCATCTATCACAGTTGTGAGCAGTGGTAAGTTTTCTGCAAGAGTTTTTTTCTTTATGCAGTATAAAGTCACCACAAGGCTAAGAAAATTATAACATTCAGCAGCATATAGGGAGAGAACAATTCCTCTATGAGATTCTTTAGCACTGATATGCAAGAACAGTCATTCCAGCCCAAATCCTTCAGCATTCTGAATAGCAGTAAGGATTTTGTGCTTGAGGATCTTGCGGGTTTTGTATGGTGGCAGGACCAGCTGATTGAAGCAAGTATGGGACATTGGGAGCCTGTAATTAAAAAAGAAATATTATTAACAGACATCTCACTTTGCTCTGAAGACATTTGTATATTGTACATTGTCTTCCATAGACAAAAAGTAAAGCTGTTTGACCTTACATAGATTACACAAATACAAGAAGCAGGGGAAGTTACTGCATGAATGTTTTCTTGCAACACTTGTTGCATGATGTGAGTAACTCACACAACTAGGAAATTCACTTACAAATCCGGATCATTAATACGTGAAATTTTGAAAGTCATCTCGCCCATGCCACCAATAGGCACACGGTCACTGCCTGTGGCAAATAACAGCAATTTCTTTTGCATCTCCAGTGGTAGGTGAAGTACAACATCCCAAAAGTATCTGCAAACACACACACACAAAAGCTTATTTATAAAATTCCTTATCCAACTCAGCACTTACATACATCAAGTTGCACGGACACACACATCTTGCAAATTTATTTACCCTTATTCAAATCATAAATACACACATTCTCTCTCATGCTCCTTCTAGCTCTCTTTCTTTCTCTCTCTCACACACACACAAGGGTGGAGAAAACCTGAGTACCAGGACAAAACCACCAAAACTCAGCCCTGTAAACAGGTGTCACGTTCAGAGAGATGCATGTCTGAGTCAAGGTATGAACCCTGATTCTCAGTCGTGGTGATAGGGGTTTAAGCCTCTGTGTTACCAACCACCCCTTAATAATGCTTCTCTTTGAAAAAGTATGGTGGGAAAGAACAATATTTAACATTTATTAATGTACTTTGAATGCATGTACACATTCTCTCTCTTTCTCTAACTCTCTCTCTCTCTCTCACACACATATACATAGCTTACCTGATGGTTGGATCATGAGGAAAGTACCCATCATAGATGGTGACCTTTTTGAGCTCACTCATAACCAGTGTAGGGTTTCCACACACAAGCATCTCAACCTCTTCTGGCCGAAGCATCTGGAACAATCGACGACACCATGTAGTTCTTATGCCAAGCGTTATCAATTCTTTGCCGAGAGTTAATGACTAGAGCAGTTTGGCTCTGGTTTCAGAGACTTTAAATTTCAGCTTCATAGAATCCAGGCACTCATTAAACTAAACAATTGAAATTTCAAATCCTTATGGTTTTGTTTTAAATTTCCAATGATTTTAATGGCAATTATTAAATAAAAGTTCTACAATAGATGAAAGGAAAGAAAATGAAAACAACTTTTCTCAAGACATTTCTAAATTATAGGACGGTGAAATTTTCCAAGAATTACTCTTAGGCACTTAACATGACTACAGTTTGTTTATTGCAACATCAAAAATCTTGCACATTTGTTTCATAGCTGTGTTTAAGGCTAACAATGACAGCTTTTGTTGTCTCAAGACTACCCACAATAACTAACAATGGCCTTCTATAGCTAAGTCTACAAAACATGACCACATAATATATTCTCTGGTGATGCCAGCTACAGAAAGGTCTAAAACACCCAAGCATTGCAGAAGTAGTAAACATACATTATATACTGGGAAATAATTTACGATTACAAGTACAAGGGGCCCGGATTAGTAACATCACAGACAGGAGTGCCTAGCCCACTCTCAAGTTAGCAAACCATCTATAATAAAAACATAAAATAGTTTGGAAAAATTATAAGAAACCTTGAAGTGGTTGCAATATAAAAAAAACCATGAAGACTTATTCGGTGCATCTAAAGCATAGGGTAAACAGCAAACTACACCTTAATCCGAAAACTTCACTCTTTTTTCATTGCTCGGTTGTTAATAGTTGTGTCCATCTGCTAGTCTTCCTGTGAGTGTGACATTCTCCATCATTACTGTTTGTTACCTGCTTTCTCTTTGCATCTTGTCTTTTATTACTTGTCTGCATGGTTGTTTCTCCTTCTGGCCTTCGACACTTCTTTGTATGCTGTCATGTGTCCTCGTCTCAAGCTGAGAGCATGCTCCTTCATGAGTGTGATCATGCATTTTATAAATCACATTTATTATAATTACCATACCAGAAATTAGCTGAGTTTTGATGTGACTCCAAGCTCTTTAGAACTAAATATGCAACTCCAGTTACTCACAATTAGAGCATTAGAGGCACAGACACTGTGGAAGCCATGGTAAAATGCTGCAAACTGCTGTACACTCCCCGGTTGATCAGCCAGTCAACGTACAGTTGTACATACTCTGCATCACACACAGCAGAATGACAATTACCCCATGTTTTTTCTCTGTATTGCAAATCGCATTGACTAGGGTAAACAGCAGTGACTGACCATCTCTGTGTCACCGAATCCTTTTAATGACATCTACCATCTTCTCGTACTGAGCTTCTGACTCATGATCTTTTCTTTTACAACACTTTCTACAGACATGTACCAAATCTTAGATGTCTACCTAAGCTTCTAATGCACATCAAAAAGGAGAACATCTCTAACACACCCATCCTACTGTCATCAACCACAGAGATAACAAACTAGATAAGGTTTCATCTACAATCAATCCCTATGACATCAGAAGGTCAATGGATTCTTTTGCTAATGCTGCTGCTGCTTTTCCTGCTTATGATGACAAGCATATCAATGAAAAGAAAAAAAAAAGCATATTTTTAAAAGGCAGTGTGAAAGAATGTATGTATTATGCATACATAACTTTATTTTCTCTTCCTAAATGATTAGCTTTGGCTACAGCGTGCTTTCGATCATTGTCATGCAAACTGGGTAGGGTCACAAAATACATTATTTGTAAATAAATGAATATATAAGGGAAGAACATATTTTTTTCTTTCGAGTAAATAAATTTTTTTAAAATTTCTGCCTCAAAAGACACTTTCATGGTAGGAGCTCTTGTTGCTCCATACAGTTATTATATTTCATTCAAATTTAGTACGCCAAAAAAAGCTATATTTCTTTCAAGTCCTATCACTTAAATGTTTTAAAAAAAGGCTTTTAAAACAGTTTGCCCAGGAGGCTTGTCTTTATTGTAGATTATTTTGTTGGAGCACATCATACATCAAGCCACCACTACCATTCTAAATGTCCAATCACCTCACTTATTCTCTGAATTTAGAGAGTTAAATTAAATAAAAAATGGAAATTTAAAACGAGTTACTAAAAACCCAAATCTTGATGGATCATAAAGCTATATGTGGTTTCTATTTTAGTGAATCCATGCTCTTTTCATGAATATGAACTAATATAATGCACCTTCTCGATTGCTGTTTGTTACAGGTATGTTTTCACCCCCAGGCTTTAGTGGAATGGCTTTCAACTGACCAAACTCTGTTTGAGACACCTGAGAAATGAAATACTGCATTATTTCTACAATGATATATAGATTTAGAGAAATTTCACATCAAGTAAGATTCAAAATATATATAATAAATGTTAATTCTCTATCTACAATAAGGAGAAACAACATTAACAACAAATTATAAAGTTATATTTCCGTACTAGGCATGCCCAAATAAAAATGGTAATCTGTTCTTATTTTATAAAATTATCCCAACAACAATTTTCATGATATAAACATCAGACAACATGGCCACCATAACAAGAAACAAGTCAGTTATAAATGAAGAGTGAATTTACTAAATAAAGAAGACAATCAGTCCTTCAACCAGACAAGTACACAAACCTGAAAGCTCAGTTCAAAGTCTTCTTCTACATTTCCATCATACTCCAGTAGGTCCTGTAATCCTCGAGCCACATCCTGTAACAAACACTGTTGTCATTCCACAAAATTTTTCAGTCAAAATACAATACAAACTAACCTTGTCTTTCAAATTTATGTAGGTCACAACACAAACTGGAACATTTTTGATGTAATGAAAGACAAAATGTGACACTAACTGGCATCATTTTCTTGAGGTCATCAAGGCTGGAAGTAGTAACTCCCACTGTAGCACGAGGATTGTGAAAGGGAACAACAGCCGGGGACAGCAGTTTGCGGTAGCACACGCTGGGAAACCGCACATCCAGATTGATGCTGTTGTACACTGCAAGGCCCATCAGCTGAATCGAGTCAAGGACTCAGCTTGATTGGTTTATTAATTTACTAAACAACTTCACATTTTGAATGTCAGCTTGGAACAGATATCTTTTTGTTTAGGTTTTAGTTCTTAAATAAACAATATAAATCAGGCATATGCCTTGATCTGTTTTGCTCCAGTTAGGAAAGCCAGATCCACAAGATAACAATGTGAAAGGATATCACTCCAACAAGGTTAAACTCTTGGTAGTTCTCACATGGGGCTAGACTAAACCAGTGTACTCCTGCCCTCTTATCATAGGTGAACATGCCTGCAAAACCACACACACATGCATGCACACACACAGACCACAGATAAAAACATTCAAATTACCAAAATGATATGGAAATGATTTTAAAAATCTGTTGCATACCCCAGCTAATACAATTTGAGCACTTAAAGTAAACGTGTTTTTAAAAAATCTTTCTTAAATTGCTTAATGTAGCAGCTTCGCTCATAAAATTTCATGATGTGGTGTTTCCATATGTGAATGTCAATAAGCAATAGACTCAAGAAAAGTAGGAAATGTTTCTAAACAAGTGTAGCAAAAGGATGAGTGTCATTCTTTATGAAAAGCATTAAGCAGTTCTTAGTCTAACTACTGTTATATCTGACATCAGACTTCATGATTCTTCTATAATTAATAATAATAATAAATAATAATAAGAGCATTTGTATAGCGCATTTCTCCACCAACAGTAGGACTCAAAGTGCTTTACAGTAATAATTACCCAGCCTGCAAAACTAGTGGGGTAGCAGTGGGCCCCACTTGGGTGTGTAGTGGGGCCCACTGCTACCCCACTAGTTTTGCAGGCTGGAACTAAAAGAAGACGTAGATCCACAAGCTGATGACAATAAAACCAGAACAGATTGCAGAGAAAAACAGACCACCACAGAGAGTTTCCCCATTCAGTTTGTAAGGTGAGGGGACATCACTCTTTTCCTCATCCACATTTACAACTTGCAGCATTTATACACAGCCTACTCAACCTAACATATACATCACCATGATATCCATTGTAACCATGCACCACAGAGTCATTCACAATTTTCGTGGCGTCTGACAGAGGGTGAGTGCCACAGTAAAGACGTACCATATTCTTGGTGGAATATTTTGCGTATTAACAGGAGGAACCACTCTTTGGTGAGCCCCCCCATGTCCAGACCAGGTTCTCCAGCAAATGACACTTTCAGCTTCTTCTTTAAGTCATGTTGCTTGTGAGCAATCTGAAACCACAGTCAAGTTTATGATGCTTAGACTTGCAGATCAAAACAACAACAAAATAAAATATTCTTACAACCCTAAGTTTGAAAAAGATGGTCTAACACAACATTAAAGAGGAAATACATATTAACTATGTTAAAACTAATAGATTTAGTAACAGTAAACTGTGACTGTGATGTTGTGTGAACATTTTTTCACTTTTTAACAAATTGTGATTTTTTTTTTTTGCATTCGAACATCACCACATTAAAAAAAAAAGAATTTTTTTGTTTCTGTCAAATGCTGGATCTATTTTAAGACTGGATGCATAATAACAAAAATGGATTTGAACTATACTACCCAAGCGTGTTTCAGCACACAGCATCAAAAGTTGGTTATGGCCATGGTCAAACAGTACTCCACTTTCACATTTAATTCCTGATGTGAGTAATTCACCTAAAAATAGGCAATTCTGTCATCCAGGAAAGAGAACAGGCTTTAACTTTAATACCAAAAATTGCACAATAAGGTTTAAGTTTGGACAGTAATTTGTTATGGATGCCAAGATGAACACTGGTATTAGAAGATGTACAATTCTTTTAACCACAAATCTATCAGGTTTGTTGTTCAGAAAAAAAAAAAACTCTTACGCATTGGGACTTGATGTGAAAAGAGTGAGCTCAATAAGCTGAACCCATTGATTTCAAAACCATTTTGTACCACAGTTACATAATTTCTTAAATGCTTTTTAGTTTAAAAATAGTTGTGTAGATAAGTGTTATGGTTTAAATCAGTGACATTTGCTTATAATCCTAATTTTTAAAGTGATGCTACTGATATTTTTGGGACTGGGTGCCTAAAAAATGAAAGCAGTTCGATGTGCTAGTAGTGTTGCCAGATGTTGATCTCTAATAAATTCTTAGTACATATAGTTGTTGATGTACTGGCTTTTCAAAATCACCATTTTATTCATTGTCAGCTTCAGTTTTTATTTTATTTTACCCTGAAATTAAAAATATTACAAAAGTTCATAACTTGGAAACCATTTGACCTATACAAAAAAACCTAGTATCATTAAAATCAGGATGAAAGAAACTTTTTTGCTGCTTACTTATTAAAACATCAGATTGGAATCCCTAGTGTAAGTGTGATAAATAAAAATGATTTCAGTGGTATACTATACAATTACCACTAAACTCCCATTTAAGAAGAATTGTACATTGCCCTGTTACATGTTTGGCCAGTAATCACCTCATTCAGAGAGTCTGAAACAAGATGTGAGCGCCTGACAGTAAGGTTAAGAAACAGCATTCCCACATCTGGCAGCTGCCGCCGTTGCACTTTAGCCACAAGACTTCGCTAATGACAAGAAACAAAAGCAAAGTTACCAAAAAAAAAAACCATAACAGGTTAAGCAAACATCAAAAAAAAAAAAAACAGAAGAATTTTCTAAGATTTTTTAAAGTGTCCCATATCTTATCATCTATATCAGATGGCCACTCCTTTGTTGTGCAATATTCTGCTGATCTGCTTTTTTTTCCTGTTTTGTTTGGTGACTGTGGACTGTTCAAAATATTGGTGTTCTTGTATTTAATTTGGAGTGTACTTATTGTTGCAGATGAATATTCTTATTTGGCCCTGCTGTGTAACTTTTGTGTCGTGTTTGATTTTGGTTCCACTGGTCCTTGGAATAGTGGATCTGCAGTTATCGTTTGCATTCTCCAGTGAGTTGTTGCTGTGTCTTCACTTTCAACCATCATTACCTCTGTATTCCTGCATCTGCCAGTAGCTTGTCATCATTATCATTACTATATCACTCCGTATACAGAATACAGATCAATAAAACTACAGGGACCTACTCGAGCTTGAATGATCATCTGTTGTTCAGAATCCTTCTGCAGAATCATACGCTTTGCAGCAATGCTCAAGATGAAAGGATACTGACAGAATGAGAACCTGAAACAAGATGAATTCCACAGATATATATCTCTGGACTGCTTTCAGACAAATTTTCTATGTTAACTTCTAGAACAAGGTCAAAGCACAAGCATGTCTGGTTCTGGTTTAACTAGCAAGTAGAAGTGCAGACTATGCAAACTCTTGTGTTGACAGAGGTACAAAAGCTCGAGCTTTATGGAATGTTGTTTTTTCTGTTTATTGGCTATAAGTCATAGGAAGCAGAGGTTAATGATATTTGCCAAAAAAGAAAGAAATAAAAGGTAACTATGAAGCAAATATATTGCAAGTCTATTGTTGAGTTTAAGAAAGTCATCGTGGTTCCAGATATTAAACCGTTAAATGGTTCACCAAGATCTGATAGCCTACAATTTCCAAAGAGGCTAAGAGGTGGTCTCAGCAGACAGCCAGCAATCCTGAGATATACATCCCTGACAAACACAGACTATTAAACAACTCATACAAAACAACACAGATATTCAATAAGAATACTTTGAAATATATTTCTGAAACAGTAATAGATCTTAACTATTTTTGGAAATTTGGATTTGAAAAGTTAAAAAAAAAAACGACCTTTTGCTCAAAGTTATTCAAAGATAATAAGTTTCAACTTATTAAAAGGTTATCGTTTGTTAGATTTAAAAGTAATGGAGACAGGCAACAATAAATCTGTGGACACTTTCACAAGGTAAAATTTACAGAGGATTCTCAGAACAGCTACAATCATACATTCGTTACAAAGGCACTTTGCAGTGACAGTATAAAACAGTGATAATGTTATAAAAAATCAATATTGGTAGACTTTGCTTGCTATAGAAATGTAATGGACAAACTAGCACCAGGAAAAAGAGCCCATAAAAATTGATTAACTTAAGAGTTTTATAGCCTGAATTGTAATGCTCCATACCCTGCATGAGAGCTTGGATTCTGCCAGGCATAATATTCAGCCATCAGATCCAGGTGATCTAGGGTGCTGTTATAGAAATCTGTGTGAGGCACAAGTGGCACCGGACTTGTAAGGTTGTTGGCAGCGTCTGTTACACAAAAATAACTTCATACAAAACCGGTAACACTGGATTAATCCTATCAATATTTTTAGATGATTTAATGCAAAAATATAATTGTGTGAATCCACAATAATAAGACAACTCTTGAACATTCCTCATAAGCTTCAGTACACATATACATATAAATGCTGTGCTGATGAGAATTCATGAGATTTACCATATTTATCTGAAACAAGTGATACTTTGATTGCTGTGAATTTTTTGTGAAGGGTCTCCCTTGATTCCTTGTGATTTAAGGCTGTATGCTTGTTTGTGTTTTGGCTGGAGGAGAAGAGAAAAGGATGTTTTAGCTATAAGCAAGTGAGTAATGAATGTATGCAAAGGAGATGGACTAGACATGGGTAGAGTGAAAAATGTATCCAATGAAGGATGACTATACAGGGGTAGAGTAAGACAAATTTAGATGCGTGAGTGAGTGAGAAAGATTGTTTTCAAAATAAAAAAGAAAAGTCAGACAGCTTAAACTTATTAACTTACACACATTGAAAACATCTAAAAAAAACATGATTTCATGATGCAAACTGCTCACTAAAAAGAGCCATCACTTTTGTAGCACTTGGTATCCACCAGGTGCATTTTCCAAGTGATGGCAGATCTTCAGGGTTTGGAGGAAACAAGCGACAGGCAATGAAATTGTGAAGTCGTTCCAGAATGCCCCTAAAGCGATCTTTCTGTAATCTGAAAAAAATGAAAAGAAAATAAACTACGGCAGGAAAATCACAATGTAAACCTAGACATTTCTCATGGTACAAGAACTATGTATTGTGTCCTTGAAAAAAACATCAATTAACCCTTTAAAGTTCAACAATAGCCACTAAGGTGATGAGCAAGAAACTCTGAAATGCAAAAAGTTAAAATGCATGCAAATTACTTAAAAAAATTACAATATCCAGGTCTGTACCATTCATGCAGCTCTTCTTTGTCATAACTAGGACATTGTCATCATTTAGATCCCTGGTTAAGCTGGCATCCCAGGCAATGTTCAAGCAGACCAGGCTACCAAGGCTGCTTTGCATATCTCCTGGTCAATAGCAGTCACTGATGTCATTTCATGGTCAAAGTGAATTTAGGGGTTTGTTAAGTGGTACTTCACCTTCAGCTTTAACGTCAGGCTTGTTAAGAAAGGGTAAAATTTCAGGTTTGTTATGACAGGGTTATAGTCAATATATGTCGGTGCCTGGATGTGACCTTCTTTTGGTCTTATTAATATTAGATTTGAAAATTGCATAAAGTCTTTTAGTTTGTGGACCAAATGCTTGAGGAGTGCCAAACTGCTGTCTTTGATTCCTTGGGGGTCAGTGAGATACTGGCCATCTGACCTTTGCCAGCCTCACAATGTCCCACCACAATTTTTTCTAGCTGATGGGCAAGTTTCACCTTGAGCCCTCAACCAATCTGGCCTGATGTTTCCTGTGTTGATTATCCATAGTGATAGTCCCTTCTCAGGAAAACGTAATAAGAATTGGTGCCTTTCTTGCAATTAAATATGGCAAGGAAGTAAAATTTTAAAAAAAGGAAACAGACCACATGAATCTCAAATGACTTCATCAGTATCTACAGAAACAAGAAAAGAACCAACAACAAATGTGAAGGAGACTAACTGTTTGATCCAGTGAACCAGAAAGTGGTGGTCATGGTCGCTCAAGCTAGCAATCTGTCGTAGAAGATGGGCAAATATCACGTATGCAGATAATGAGCTGAACTGTGGGTTCTGCAATCATTCAAGGGACAACAGGAAAACTTCGGATAACTTGACGTGCATGGTGTAAAACATATGATAACCTAAAACTGTAATTACCAACCAGCTCTAACTCTGTCCACCTAACTATGAAACTCCTCAAAAGTACTCGTCAATATACACTACAAAAAAGAACAAAATACACTACTTTGTCCCCATTTAAATACACTAAGAAAGTATTACATAAGAGGATGTTCCAGCAAATTTGACTTGCAAGCAAGCAGAGGGCAATGTGTGCATTTTTATGAGCCATAATCCGATCTCAATCATCCACAAAGCACATTGTGATGTCACAATTTTTTTAACAATTTGTTGAAGTAACACACATATACCTGTAAGAGGATGAGATATGCTCGAAGATCATCCTTGCCATGAGGCCTGCAACAAAAACAAAGAAACATTATCATAGTAAAACCATACCATTATACACCCCTCCCACTTTTTTCTCTGCTGTCTGCTAAGAAACATTTCACAAAGCAATTTCACCTCTGGATTTAATAAAATAGAAACATTTAAAAATGAAAGGAAAGATAAAAGCTACCAGTTTTAGAGAATAATGAAATGGTGAAAACAGAAACCAAATAGCTTTTTTGCTTCATCACTAATAATATTAACATAGCCCCAAGAAAAAAGTGATCACATGAAGCTTCTTCATAGAAATCCTGAATGACTTTCATAAAACAGCCAGTGTTATATTTGAAGAACATATACTCTTAAGCCTTTTAAAATAATTATATATCAAATATTAAGTAATATTTTAAAATATTCTTTTGTAAGCTTTTGGAGTTCACTTTAAAGGAGTATTCACAGTTAATAAAAATTAAATAATGAAATAATAAAAAAATAAGAAAAATGAAATGATGATGATGCCATTATCACATAAAAAGTCAAAATTAAATGCTGTCATTTGTGAAGGAGATGCAGAAAAGATAATGCCATCAAAATATTTTTATCTTGTTAAATGTAAATTAGATTTACTAAAAAAACAGGCTGTAATATCAGTTTCTTTTTGATGCGATGTATAATAAGCGAATATTGATGTGTGTATACATATTGTGTGTGTGTATATATGTGTGTGAGGATGTGTATATGACTATTGCAAATGTTGGTGTATTTCAGTATCTAATGTGTAAGCATACACGTGTATAAAACATAAAAAAACAGAAAATCCCTATATCATTAAATAAACTTACCACAGCCAATGGTCTCGATTCCTTCAGTAAGCATTGCAAAATACAAAAACATTCTCTCAAAAAGTGGCAAAAATAATTTGAAATTTCACTAAGGCATAGAATTTCAAATGGTCAATAGCATTCTAATACTGACATCCTTAAACTTTTTGTTTAACTCTTGAAATCCATACCTCTGACACTTATATTTCATGTTTACCCCAAAGTACATATGGTTCTTTAATTTTAAACCGTGAATTTGGTAAATGTTGACTGCTGTAGTCTAAAAAAAAAAAAAAAAAAAACTACTACAGAACCATTGAGAACCACGATGATGAAAATTTATAAAAGAGTAACACAGAAAAATTCAAAACTACCTCTTGTCCTTCAGCAAACAGTTGATGATGGCCTTCAATGTTTCCTTGGAGACCTCATTTGGCTGAACAACATAAATATTCTCTCACAGATAAAAAGTGATCTATAATCATGAAAATCTAATGAATACAAGCTCTGTGAAAACAATCTTAACTCCACAAAACTATATCCTCAAAAGCCCCAACCAATCAGCCACCCAATCAATTTCAGTAGAGGCAATAAAAATGCTAATGACATTGTAAGGCAACAATCGATTTTACTAGATTAACAGCTTTCACAGCGCTCTCACATCATCACCACATATTCTTTGCTCACTCTCCATGTCATGAAAAATCAGGTGTACAAATCAAATTTCAACTTTATGCTGTCTTCAGTATTCCAGTTCTTTCCTGAAATGGGCTAAATAAAAGCGTAGCACATGTGGGGGGACAGCTGTAAAGATTAAACAAACATAATATACAATGTGTAACATGCACATCAGAGCAATAGTTGTACTTACCACTTTCATCAGAGAATCATACACTGTGTTCACAAACTCTATCTGAATTCCATGATTTTCAGCTGTTTTGTATTCTTTTTCTGGATCTTTCTGAAGAAACAGATGATTATACATTTAAAGCCATCTAAAGTTTTCTATGATGCTAAGGAACAAACAATAACAACAGTAAGCATTTTCTAGTACAATGGTTGCAGGGTTGCATTTAAAATGAAGTGCAAAAAGATTATGAAATTAAATGTATTATGAAATGACAACCCTCTCATAAAATCAATGATACATTATACATTAATGTCAACCACATAATTCTGTCAGTTTCCATTATGCATCTAATCAACTGTTTTTAAGATTAGTCCAGGATTCATTCGGTATAGTTAGATATTATCAGAATGTTTTTTGTTCAACAAGATTAAATACGACAAGCACACAAAAGTCCTCTCCCCAAACCCACAGAGAAAGAATATCCTTTTTGGTTTAATCACTTCATGTTTTCTAATGATTTTAGCTGAAGAAAATGGATAAGAATGAATACTGAATGCATCAAGAATTTCCTGGCTGCAGGTTGCAAAAAAAAATTAAGACAGAAACTTGGTCATCAACCTTCCTTTAAACATTACAAAAATTCTCAATAAGGCCAAAACAAAACAAACATACACCCCAGATAAAAAAAATAATACCACAAATTCTTCCATTTTTTGCTTGTTAAAATTCTAGCTTTTTTAGAGCTTAAAGTATTATAATTTGAAATTACATTAGCAGTTTTCTCAAAATACACATTTCTCTTTCAACATGTTTCCTGTGACACAAGCTGACCCAGCTGTTATGAGTACCTGACTCATGGAGTGTTGGGAAAAGTAAGAAAGGAAGGGTGAGGTGAGGCACCACTCTCACAAAAAGCTGACCTTGAGCAGTATCACTGCACACCCCCAACAACTGAAAATGGTTACCTTTTACTACATAACAGCATTAAGTTGCTTACTTTAAAAGTTTTGTTCAGCTCTATAAAGGAGTCAAATGCTGCTGAGTAGAAATCCAAGACTGGCTGCCAGTTTCCAGACTCCTTTGCACGTAGCACATCCTCTCTAACATGAAGTAATACGAGAAAATTAACACACAGTGACAGACCTATAACACATTTATGGGTAGAACCAGTATTTACATTTCTCAAGAAAACACTGCCTAATAAGATTGGACTAGGGTTACCATCATACGATCTCAGACAACATGTGAAAACAAGAATACTTGTACTTTGAAAAGGGGTTAACATTTACTAGATTTAAATCCCTCCCTAACTCCTTTTTTCAAAACCCATCTCAAAACGTGAATTTCTGAGTTGATCTTCAAAGTACATACTCACCGGAACTGCTCGACAGTTCTTCTGATGGGAGATGGTGAATTAGTAATCACAATGGAATTTTTTTGCCCAGGTGACAAGTCTCTCGGTGAGCTTAAATATGCATGACTAGCATAAGATGTATTATGACTTTTTGATGCTATCAGGTGAGAACTGCTGATAGGAGGCAGAAGATCTGTGTGACTGGTAGACTGTTCTGGTGGTACAGGGGAATCACTTTGTTGGGTGTTCTGGGACTGAGATCCCCTGCGTGTTGGGGCAAGATTTTGAAAAAAGTTGGCAATGACTTGTAAACGGCCTCCCTGTTTACTGCTATTTCTGTTTGTATTCTGAAATGTTAGAAAGACAATAAATCAATAACAGAATTAATACCAAAATAAGTGTAGTCTGCAAAATGCTAAGCATTTTCATATTCTTTTCAGAAATAAGGGATAATACAAACATGAGAAAAACAATCTTCAAGAAACACTCATAGAGAATTTGTGTGTGTGTGTGTGCATTTCTATAATATGAAAAGAAGCTGAAAATATCTGGAATCAAGACGTTTGTCATTTAAATAAATGAAAAATAAGATAGTCCTGATTAATGCTGAACATACATTTTCATGCATTTTTTTGAAGAATCTGTTAAGAAGCTTTTTTTTTCTTTCATTTTAAAGAAGAGAAAGAGAGCGACAAAGTGAAAGAAAAAGTTATAAACCTCAGACTTTATAATTTAACTGTTAAAATTATTCCAAGTGCAAGTAAGCACAACATTGCAGCGGAATACATTGCATATGGCTGGCTGTGTATGTGCATGTCAAGGACAACTGTCACTGATCTGTCATAATTATTTCTCCCAAATTTCTCCCATGTATATTTCTGACATTCTGACAGTATATACACCCTTTTAAGAGTTTTGGTCTTCCTCTGATTGCTGCATTCTTAGCAGCTCCAAGCTATCTACTGTGTGAGTGGGCTTTTCCTTAGCTGCCCCAAAGCTGTATAATCATCATCACAATCATGCTACCAAACATTTAAAAAATACTTTGAAGATGTACATGTTCAAGAAATACATTCACTCACTCTTTTTTCACAACTTTGTTTTTTCATTGTTCTATTGGAGCTGGTGTTTGATTGCCTACACTCTTCATCTGTGTGTGTGACTGTATCTGCATCTGGATGTGTATATATGTGTATGTTTTGAAATTGACCTAAGAGCACGTAACACTTTGAGTGTGGATTGTAGATTATCTTGTTGTTACTTTAAATTATTTTTAAATCTGTCTTCTTTGTAAAGCACTTTGAGCGTGGGCTTAGCCATGGTACAGAACTCAACTAATTATTATTATAACATTTTTTATATATAATTTTGTATACATATATACACAACTGCTGAGAATGGTTAATGCTTCCAGTTATAAGAATAATGCTCTCACAATTTTAAGTCACCATATCCACAGTTTCAAAATACAAATAATGACATTGTTGAAAAAAAGTGTGAACCCTAAGTAGGATGTTTAGTGAATGGATTTATAAAGCAGACAATATGCTTGGCTGTAACTTTCTTAAAAATACAATGAAACACATGTGTTAATTGTGTCTAGGTCAATTCTATAATTGGATATAACTCGTAGCAAAATCGGTTGAATGAGAGTGCAACAACATGTGACTGCTACAGAAACTTAATAAAATTACCTATACGTATACTAAATTCTTATTTAACACTATATCGCAGTTTTACACTTTTTACTTACCTGGCTTTCATTGTAAGATGATCCACGCTGGATCTATCCTGCCGAATTCGTCTGCGAGGAGAAGGTGGGCGTTCTGCTAGTTCTCTGCTGTAGAAATTGCCACAGTTGGGACAAATGGTCCGTTTCGTGCCCGGCGCCTGAGGCACTGGAATAATCGCACGTCGGACATGTTACGAGCGTTGCTTTTTCACCATGAACAGTCGAAGCAGCCATGGACGTGTATTAATTCCATTAATATGGAGCACCTGCAGTACCTACATCACCATTTCACATGTTAGAAATGCACTGTCTTGTTTACATGCTTCCTCCGCCATATTGGATTGCAAAGCAGAGATTTCTGACGTCATAGCAGCAGGCATCGATTTGTTGTCACAACTACCATGACAACCGAGCTGGCGTCCGTGGCGCATCCATGGCATGATCCCGGAAGAACCACAGGCGCAGCACTTATTTTGCAGATGCAAAATGCCTCATTTACAATTGTATTTAAATCGTTTGTGATGAGCATGATACCAAGCATACCAAGTATTTTTTAAAATATAGATATTTCACTAAACACATTAATTGTACACGTTCGAGGGTATACATATATAGTCTCTATGATAGTCGGCCATTATTTCTTGGAAAATGGCGATTGCAGTGAGGGTAAAGAAAGTTGCTTAGGTAGGTCGTGACTTTATGGGGGGCTTGTCTCGCTTTTTTAAGAACAGAAAGATTGCAGAGTCCATGCAGTGGTCTAAATTAAACATACTCGAATTTATAAAGAATTATAATAACATTCTGATTATACAATCTTTCATCGTATATAACTTTGGCATTTACTTAATCACTTAACTTGTTTTTAATTTGATTATAGGCAGCATAAGTTTGTAACATTGGAGCAACAACAGGAAGATGAAATTATATATAATTATAATGTAGAATGAGCAGGAACAAAGAAATAGAAAATTAGACAGGAGAAGAAAAACTCGGGCTCTTCTCACAGTTTTAGAGATTTTGAATATTTACAGTCAAACAATCCATTGGAATAAGGTTCGCATAAGCGCTGGAGGGAGAATGAAATGGTATTAAAGACTATATGCAAAAGATTGACACAACCCATGAAACCTAACAGAGTGGCATTGCTTGGTCGTTCAATAAAATAAGACAAAGTACGAGCCTTGGGACCATAGCACGGGCGGCAGACATTCAGCCATCGACATGAACTGAAAAAAGATAAGGAAACCATCGGCGGGAACCCGCCAAACAGTATACTTGATGACAGGATGCAATGTCCAAAGCAGCGGAAGGTGCCAGGTAAGAAATACAACTCTGAACCAGCAGACAGAAATATATTTAAAGCAGACAGTTTCGTGCTGTGAAGATATGATTGAGAATGCTCGTCCATGTACACGTATTCAAACTTAACATTCCTCCTTTCTAAACTCAGTAGTAATTGAATGAAAAAATCGAATTCTGCAATCTGCGACTCTGGCGTCGCGCAGAAGGATTACTAGATAAGACGAACACAGTACGAACCATGAAAGAAATAACGAAAAAACACTATCAACACATCCTATCGTATGCACAATCCAAAAGTAGTTTTTTACCTGAATTAAGATGACGAAATCAACACACAGAGCAGCATGGTCTTTAAAGACGACACCGTTTTGCGTACAATGAACTGAATCCAGCAACAAAAGATACCACAAGAGGTACGTGGTCCATCAGTCAAAATTTCTACAGAACAATATCAGTCTTTTTTTTTGGAAGGGGGGGAGGTGGGATCTATACCGTACACAAGGTAAATAACTTCTGCAACCAAAGCTCACTTTAACCGAAACAAGTAACCTAATTTCACAGCCCTAATTACCGAAATCTACCCAAAATTAATATAACAAACATTTATTGTAATAGTATTCCCATGCAGTAAAGCATTACAAATCTAAGCACTCCGAAGGCTAAAGATTAGACGTCATGGAATCTGCGTCCCGACCATCGAGCAACATAGTTCCCGTTCAACTGCATCCACTGGCAGCTCCATAGACTACTCAGTTCAACCGATCCAACACCATCGATTCGGATGAAACGGTAGTGAAAGAAGATGACTAATGGAAACAGTGACCAGAGAAGAATTATCGGCAGTACTGCCTGTTACAACTGATCTCTGTACAAGTGTGGAAACCCATTCAGAGTGGCGGGTAAGTACGGAACACGTTCACATGTAAACGAACGGGAATTGTCTAGGAATGCTTATAAATAACTACTTAATAGTAAATAACTTAATACTATTGAAGTGACATAGTAGTAGAACGGGTAAAAAAAAAGCTTGAAGACATGATGTTACAGAATTATAAAAAGTTTAGACAATGGATATACAGAAAGACGAATTAAGACATGACGCCGTAATTGATTAATGAGTGCGTAATTGTTTATAAGCTCTTTGATATAGTTTTAAATTACCTAATGGTCATTCGAAATCAAGTAGTGTACTTTGATTGAACGTGTCCCGTTAATGCATCTTTAAAATAACATTTGTTCAAATTGATGTATCTTGTCAAACATCCCTAAGGGTCTGAACCTCAGAAAACTAGCAGTTCATAGGTGGCGTGTTCCACAGGGCCAGTGGCTCAAAGCTTTCAAGGCTGAGAACATGTAAGAAAAGATGTTCATATTTGTACGCATCTGAATAAAGAGGAAGCCTGGCTGCTCAGTTACAGTTTCCGAGATGCTGAATTTAAAGCTGTATCATATAGAAGCGAGCTTGAAAGACCAGTGACAGAAATAATCGATGGCGATGCGACGAGTGACTAGAAGAAACGACGAGATGGACGTTAAGACACAAAATGCTGAGAGAGGTGACATTTGAGAAAGTGGTTGATCTGAGGAACATAACAGATCATGCGGGTGAACTACGTTCATCAACAGCGGTAAGCATGCATTCACGGTTACATGATTCTTCAACCTTCCCCCTCCTCAACCCACCACAACACATATGAGGTCTGGCTGGAAAAAGCACTCTACACGGCTTCCCACGTCCTACATACATATACAAATGTCTGCAGGAACGACACACGACTCGGTAGATATATCTCTTCTTTTTGCATGTGATTTATAAAAGTAAAGAGAGTGAAGTAACTAACATATGAGGCAGCCATGGGCTAACTGACCTTTTTGGCCCCATGTCCCAAGAAGCTAGTCCTGCTCTGAACCGGAGTTCTGTCACTGTCAAGTCAACGCCGAAACACGAAGAGGAATAACTAACTGAATGTTGATTAAAAATTATGACGCTCTTTTAAAAATGAGTAGCTAATTTCATACACTAGGACGGAAAATAACGGTTGACCGAGCGACAAAATTTGTATACATTTAAAAAACTCCAGTTGGTCTAACGTTGACTCAGATGCTTTCTAAGATTTGGAAAGTTTAGAGAAGCATCCACTCAACTTGCTTGAATAAATGCTCTGTAACTCTGAAAAACATAGCAAAATTGGGATTTTTTTTTTTTAACATGAAAGGGTTGCCGCTTACAAATATGAGTTTATAAGGTATCACTGCGGCTCTTTTGAATACGTATGATGTTATGATTCTGGCGGACGAAGCTTGGACGAACAGAGCTGAGCAAGAGAGTCAACATGTCAGACTTGGTCGGAAACAGCTTTCACCATTAGCTACAGTATCTTGTACCTAAACTGACAGCATCTCGGCGCGACGTTCCGTGGCAAACAGCGCAGCACGCACCTAGCGAAAGTGCCCAGAACAGTCCAAGGAAGTACGATCAGACGGCTGACATGTCAATGGACGGATCGCATTTCGGACAAAGAGTGAAACGTCTAAAGGGGGTACCGGTCGTAGTGAAGCCGACGAAACCCCGGACACTGGATAGTGGGCTGAAGCGCATGATGGGGACTTGCCAAGACCACTCCGAAGGATTGCTCATGTCAAACACAGAACAGTGCCAGTATCAGAAAATGTTCTTATCGACGCACACTGCACTATCCTTATCACACGAATTGCTTACGAATGTTATATAGGCTCGACGGAAAAGTGTGATCATACCTGGACATTCATGATTTCTTATACCGGAAAGTTGTGAGATTCGTTTTGAATGGAACACATATATGGTGTTACAAGACAAGACCAACAACATCAGAGACAGCTAATAAGTATGTAAAGTTTAAGGGTGGTATATATAAACGCGTTGTAGAAAAAAGTTGTAACATGAAGCCATATTGACAAGGCAGCTCCAATTCGAGATTGGTCGTGTGTTGGTAGATATATGGCGAATGTATGTCTAGTAAACGATTCTATGATTAGCTCAGCATAATAAGTTCCATATCACCTACCGAAAAGTTGGTGCATTGACCACATACAATGTGTTGTCGACTGACAGCCTTCGTCATCCCGATAGAAAAATTTATTTGTTTTTTCACGCACAAGATGCAATTAAGACCTAATAGGTTCGCGTAGATATGGTAAGAAACATAAAAACAATATTGCAGATTTTTGGTGCTTGATATGCAATGATGTCACGTCTGGTTGCCCCTCACAAATTGCCAGCGTTAATCTCACAGTCTGGGACTACCATAAGTAAACGCAAACGTAGATGATTTCCCGGCCGTGCAATAGCCTAGATCCCATCGCACAGGACGAAAGAGTCACACTCATAAATCTCATCATACTACGCCATCCGCCTGGATTTGCTACTGACGTGCAATAACGGACAGTGAGTACGGACGTCTGAAAAGTGACGGTCGTGGACTATGGACCACTGTAGTCTGGGCTGCGGGAATATACATTACTTGTATGGAACAACGTAGGTTCACTCTACTCTCTCTGTTTTGGGTTGGTGCGAGCACGCGCGCGCGCGCGTGTGTTAGTATGTGTAAAACAAATCCTGTCCTATTTTTCTAAGCACTCTGCAGCCCAGCACAGATGAACCTCAAATTTATCGGAGGACTAATACATCCGCTTTCACCTCAACGCCGCACAGCAGAACTCCTCACCTGCGATGAATGAAGATAGTGACTCTGCTGAACTCCGTCCGCTGTGGCAAACATGGAGCCGGGATATGGTATAATTGGCTCTCCATGCTGCATGATTTTCACGAGTGAAATCCGACTAAATTAAAAGGTCCGTGCATGTCTTATTAATAATAACACCAAGCGCAATACTACGTAACATAGTGAGTCTCAAATGTTAAGGTGTCCATGCACGACCCAAAAGAAGAGCGATGCCGTTTCTTCGACGGCTCCATTCCTGTGGAGATACATCGTCTGAAGAAACGGACCGAATCAGTTTCTACGAATTAAATCGCTTGCCAACTTGCTC